>NW_004524602.1:2566887-2582014 GCF_000260255.1 Octodon degus
GCTGGCCTGTGATGCTGGGGGATTGAACCGTGGTCCCTGTGCTTTGCTAAGCTTGTTCTAAGTAGGTGCTTTAGACCACTGAGCCATCTCACCAGCCCCATAAATAAATTTTAAAAACAAATATGCCAGCATTCCTAGAGTAATACTTATGGCAGGGCCAGGGATGTAGCTCAGCAGCACAGTGCCTGTCTGGCAAGTGTGAGGCTCTGAATTCGATTCCTGGTACCAAAAAATAAAAAATAAAATTATGGCAGATACATAAAATAATAGTTAATAGAAAATACTATTTGATTGATTGACTGATTGATTATTTGTGGGGCTAGTGGTTGAACCCAAGGCCTCATGCATGCTAGACAAGTGCTGTACCACTGACCTAGAGCTTTGACACTGAGCAACAGCCCCAGCTCATTTTCTTTTCTCTCTCTTTTTTTTTTTTCAGAACTGGGGATTGAACTCAGGCCCTTGCGCTTGCCAGGGAAGCGTACATTCCACTGAGCCATCTCCCTGGCCCCCAGCTCATTTTCTTATTTTTTATTTTGAGACAAGGCCTTGCTCAGTTGCCTTTAGTAGAAACGTGAGTCTTCTGCCTGAGCTCTCAGAGTGCTGAGCTTACAGGCATGCACCATCCTCCAGGCTGAGAATCGGGTTTCTAATAATGTCTCTTGTGAGGCTGATGCTGCTGGTCCATGGACCGTGGGAACCATTTCAGTCATGGCTGAGTCTCATTCATCTTTCATTTCATTGAGCAGAACAGGCTCAGAGGTGCCTCCTTGGAGCCCCACAGCCCATCTTGACAGCCCAGGAATCTTGGCCATTGAACCAGTGACTTCAGAATGTGTCAGGGTCTGGTGGGGATGGGGCCACATAGCTGGAGTCACCACCTCAGGAGAAGTCAAGGCTGGAGGTCACTTGAGCCCAGAAGTTTGAGACCAGCCTGGGCAATGTAGGAGGAAAAAAAAAAAAAAAAAGCCACGTGCACATGGGATGATGTCCAACACCAAGGATGGAACTCAGGACCTTACACACCGTGAACACTACAGTGAGCCACATCCCCAACTATTTTTTTAAAATTTTATTTTGAGACAGGACCAGGGAGATGGCTCAGTAGAGTAAGTGCTTCTCTGGCAAGCCCAAGGGCCTGAGTTCAATCCCCGGTTCCACCAAAAAAAAAAATAAATAAATGCTTATTTTGAGACAAAGTCTCACAAAGTTGTCTGGGCTGGCCTTGCACTCCCAATCATGCTGCTTCAGCTTCATAAGTAACTGGGCTTTTGGGTATGTCATGTGCCACCGTGCCCAACCATCAGTAAGTTTTTGTTTATTGCTTTCCTGTGGAATGCTTCAGAGAAAATAAGCAAACACCCTCTGAGACACATTCCCAGCCTAGCACCCGGAACTGTTAAAAACTCCCAGATGATTCTCCTACACCAGGATGATTCCTGAGTGCAAAGGAAGATGGACAAACACTGACCAGTGAAAGGGCAGGGGAATGGGAGGGGACAGGGAAGGATGAGACTGAAAATGGGAATAGTGGTTTTCAGTCGCTTGCACCAGTATCCTACAGAACATGCACTAATTCTGTGTTCTTATTTGTATTTCAGTTTAAATTTGTGGGGCTGAAGAATTTCCCTTGTACCCCTGAGAGCCTGTGTAAGGTGCTGGCTATGGATTTTCCTTTTGAGGTAATAGAGCTCTCTGTTGCTTTGATGTGACCATAGGGTTCAGGGAGGCTCCATTACACAGCCTTTAGGATATCTACTTTGCTGTGTCAGAATAAGGTTGGAGGCTGACTCAGTGGAAGGAGTGTGCCTGCTGCCCTTTGGCCTGCAAGCTGAATCAGACACCAGAGCCCTGGGAGGGAAACTGAGACCCAGAGATGGCAAGGACTTCTATGCCTGGGTCCTTCTTTTATGCTTTCTTGCTACAGCACGAGAACAGCTTCCCTTTGTTGGCCACCATGCTGACTACGAAGTAGGGGCATCTGTGGCTGCCCTAAATGTTTGGACTGTAGTCGTCTCCTGGCCAAAGCACAAATCCCCAGGATGTAGTTCTTGCTGAACAGCAGTTTTCCCAGACTTGTCCCATCTTAGCACCAGTGGCATCTTGTCCCCAGAAGGCCCCAGTCCTGGGCAATCTTTTATCATCCTTGGAACCTGCAGTGACCGTCAGTAAGCAGAGTCCCTGCCCAGCACCCACTTACAGTTCTGCCTAGTCACCCGCATGGAATCGCTTGCATGGATCTAATTTTATAAAGGGTACAGCTTCCTGGATGCGGAAATGGCAAAGGCTGAGTTGCCTTCATTTCTGGGAGTCAATTAGGAAGGTGGTGAGAACACTGTCTTTATTTATAACGCTTATACCCCAGTGGCAAGAAATGCTTTTTAGAGATGAGTCACTGAATCATAGAAAAGACAATATGGGGCTGTAGGAGGTCTTCCCGTTGAGAAAAGCTGAATTTCCCAGAATGTGGCTCACATACACTTTATGGGGAGGAATGGCAGGGATCTGGCAGCCTGTGTGTTCTGCTTGCAGCCTGGCACCTTGGAGGCCCTGTCCCCTTTTCTGCAGGAGGATCAGCCACTGCACCAGATTTTTGGGTGATAGACTAGAGTTTGGAGACTGGAGTTTGGGGACAGGAGGGCTGGACTCTACCTGGATTTCTGCTTCACACTCAGTGTATTTTTAAAGATCTCTCCCCCCCCCCCAGGACCCTCTGAGTCTGGAAAGCTCCCTTCTCAAGACCCTCCTGTGGGTCAGGGGTGAGATAGTAGAGAGGAAAACACTCCTTAATTTTTTTTTTTTTTTGACCACTAGGAAGAGAGTATGCAATGTGTTAATTACTGAAACTGTCCTACCAATTTGATTTGAACTGTCTCATTGCTATATGTCTCTCAATAAAATTATGGGAAAAAATAAAAACAATTTTTTTTTTTTGTGGGGGAACAGGGTCTTGCTTTGTAATTTATGCTGGCCTTGAACTCATGGCAGTCCTCCTGCCTCAGCCTCCCAAGTGCTGGAATTATAGGCGTGTGCCACCATGCCCAGAAAGCAAAACACTCTCTAAATAGGAAAGTGTTATTTGGAATTTTTTACTTTCTAGAAATTAGTTTTCTAGGCCATTTCTTTATTTAGAGAAATTGTACACATGGGGAGCAAGCAGAAAAGGACTAGGGTCATGAGTTCTGTTCTATATGCTCTCAGCAGCTATGGTGACCCCATTTCCCTCTTGCAGGTAGATGGACTCCTTTTCTACCACAAGCAGACCCACTACAGCCCTGGAAGCACACCCTTGGTGGGTTGGCTGCGCCCCTACATGGTATCAGATATCCTGGGCATGGCTGTGCCCACATGTCCACTGACCACCAAGCCAGAATATGCGGGACACCAGCTGCAGCAGATCATCGAGCACAAGAGAAGCCAGAAGGACACAAGGGAGAAGCCCACACTTGAGGGGCATGAAAGTGGGCACTATGAGCTGGAACACCTGTCCACCCCCGTGCCACAGCCTCCTCCCCAGGACCCAGGCCAGTCCGGAGGCTGCATGGAGACCTAGAGAGGGCAGCCTCCTTAGGAGTTGGGGACAGGTTCAGCAAGGCACCAGGGAGAATATGTGACCACAACAGGTGACTTGGTTTTACTCCAATAGAAAGTGTTTCTCCTATCTAAAATGCTGGCTCAGGCAACTGGAGAGGTAGCATTCACGTGGAATTGAACAGCTCTTACTGTGATAAGTGTACCTCAGATCTGCAATGTAAATATGTATAATTCTTAGAAAGTTGTTAACCAAACATTGGTAGTGTATACCTTGGAATCTCAGCACTTGGGAGTCAGATAGGATTACCATGAGTTCAAGGCCAGCCTAGATTACACAGTGAAACCCTGTCCCCCCAAAAACAAAAAGAAAACAAAGAAATAAACCTTGGCAGTCCAGTCTTGGCCCATTTTACCCTCTCAGCACCCAGACATTCTGCTGCATTGCCAGGTGCTTCTGTGGGCAGTGTCATGTTTCTGAAAGGCCTTACCAGGAACTGCAGTTCTCGGTATTAGAGTGTTAGCAGTTCTCAGTATTTGAGTTTGATTTTCTTTGGTTTAGACATGGCTTGAGGTAAAATGCTACTGGGACTTGTCTGCTCCTTAACCACAGCAGATAAAACTTGATCAAAAGGGACCCTGAAATGTGGAGGGGATTTTGAGGGTGGACAGGACTCAGTCCTTGAGAAGGCACAGTCTAGTGAGAAATATACACAGCAGAATGTGTGTGTGTGTGTGGGGGGGGGGTGTCATGGTTCGGAAATGGGTACCCAGTGCAGAGAGGTGCAGAGAACATCGTGCAGGGACTCAAGAGGGCAGAGGGAGGGTGCTCGTGAAAGGGGCACAAGCTCAGGCTCTGCAGAGGGACTTGGGTTCCATGTTGGACCAGGAGGGGCAGAAGGGCACAGACAGGCACTGCAGCTGTCCCTCCTGAGCAGGACAGGCCTGGCCTTGGGGACTGAAGCAGGTTCAGCATGGCCTGAGAAGAGACAGGAGGCCTGGGATTTTATGTCACAAGAGAAAGGGAAGTGAGGAGGGAGTCCTCAGACTGTGAACTAGAGCTCTCAGATGGCCACACAAGTGGAAGATGGTGTCTGCAACTAACCAGTGAGTTTCTGTTGTGTGCTCAGGAAACATGTCCCAGTTCCTGTGGCTTCTGCTTTCTAATACTTCTCTAACCAGATAAAGTGGCACACAGCAGGAATAATGTTCTGTGGACAGTTTCAGAGGGCTCTGGTCAACTCTTGTGTGATATGCAATATCCCTTTGAATCGATTCTCTCTGAGGACACATCCGGGCAGGCAGAGCCCAGTTACATGCATTCAGCACATCCCAAGGAACACGCCTCAGAGTCTGTGCTTGGAGAGCTGGTCTCGCTGACTCTGTAAAACTGGAGAAGGAAGAACTCTCACTGCCCTCACACAGTGATGATGCTGGATCCCGCTGACTGCAGATTCAAGCATTCACCTCCATCAATAAGCCCCTTCCTGAATGTAGGTCAGTTTTGCAATAGGGACTCTGTTCCTCTGCCAAGGAGATGTCGTAGGCAGCCTAGATGTTTAGTCCCTGGGGCCTTTTAAGTGTTCTGTTCTCGGTCATCAACTCTATCAGTTCAGGAGCCACTTGTTCCCCTGTCCATAGCAGTTTGGGCAGGCTGTACTCAGAATGAAGTAGCGTGGAAAAGATGTTCGTTCTCCCAAACCCCCTCTCTATAGACAGATACATAAGACTGAGAACTCAGCCTGATGCACCCAGTAGAGCCACTTGATGCTGTCGACTGGCAGTGGAAGGACCTCTCTTGGGTCAGCACCTGTGACATTTTTAACTGGGCACCTGGTTTTAGTAATCTGGATAGCAGTGTGTCTCCTGGGCCTATTTTTTATGGACTGTAAAATACCTCTTGCCACCTGTTTCAAAGATGGCTGGATGTTTGTTTGTTTGTTTGTTTGTTTGTTTGTTTGTTTTAGCTGTAATATGTTTGATTTAAGCCAAGTCAAATCCAGCTATCCAAAATAATCTTGTCAGTGGGCGGCCACATAGCTCAGCAGATTAAAACGCCTGTAAGCAGGTGCAGGGACTGGGGTTCAATCCCCAGGCCTGCTGTGCCAGCCCTGCCTCCAGGGAATGCTGAGACAGCAATTGAGACTGGGCATGGTGGCACACACCTGTAATCCCAGCTCTTGGGAGGCTGTAAACAGGCGGATCACTACAAGTCTGTTCTAGTAGTGAGACCCTGAACTCCCTGTAGACCTTTCCCTAAAATAAAAAATAATAATAATCCTGTCAACATTAATTATTTTTAAAATTATTAATAACATGTTTTACCTTTTCTCATGCCAGAACCAAAAAAATGGGTGGGTTATAGGTTGGGGTGTTTGAATTTCAGCTTTTCTGCTGCCTTTTTGAGTAACAACAACAACCAAGAAAAAAAAAAAAAAAAAAAACCTGGAATCTAATTCAGTTAAGGGAATAATAAAAGGTCTCACTGAGGAAGTGACTTTTAAACTGAGACCTTAAGAATGAGTCAGACTTGTCTGGTAAAGAAGGTAGGGGTGGGGAGGATAGAATTTCTAGATAGAGACGTATGCCTAGAAGTGAAAGACAAAACAAAACAAAAAACCCATCCAGAGGGCTGGCCAGATAGCTCAGTAGATTAAAGCACCTGCTTAGGCACACACAGTGGGGAGTGAGGGGGTTCAGGTTCCATCTGGCCTGCTGTGCCAGCCCCGCCCCCGGGGCATGCTGAGACTTTGAGACTGGGCATGATGGTGCATGCCTGTAATCCCAGTGCTTGGGAGGCTGAAAACAGAATCACTGTGAGTCTGATCTGTGTAGTGAGACCCTGTAGACCCTGAACTAAAATACAAAAAAAAAAAAAAAAAATCCATATCACGTGGATGCATGCCTGTTAGGTTCCAGCACTCTGGGAGTCAGATGCAGTAGGATCACAGATTTGAGGCCAACCCGGGCAATTTAGTGAGACCCTGTCTCAATCAAAGAGGGTCAGGACATATTAGCATGTTTGAGGCTTTGAATTTAATCTCCACTAGTGAAAAGGAAGAAAAAAATTTAAGAAGGAAAAATCCAACCTGGTGTGGTGGCATATGCCTGTAATCCCCTGAAATCCCAGCACTCAAGAGGCTGAGGTAGGAGGATTGTTGAGAGTTTGAGATCAGCCTGGGCAACAAAGTGAGCTCAAGGCCAGCCTGAATTGCATAGTGAGACCCTGTCTCAAACAAAACAAAGGGCTGCCAGATAGTTCAGCAGATTAAAGCATCTGCTTAGGCCGACTCAGGGACACGCTGGGACAGGCTATTGAGACTGAGTGTGGTGGCGGCAGTGCCTATAATCCCAGCATTTGGGAGGGAGAAAACAGGAGGATCACTAGAGTCCAATCTGTGTAGTGAGATCCTATAGACCCCATACTAAATACATTTAAAAAACAAAACAAAGCACAATGATCAAAAATATGAACCATAGCACCGCTCTCTCGAGGTTCTGTATTTTCCACTGTCAGTGGCATAAGCACCTGCTTGACATGAGCAAGGTCCAGAGTTGGATCCAAGTTCAGCTATGAAGCCAAGCTAAGCATTGAACACCAAAAGGAGGCCAGGCCAGAGCATGCAGAGCTGTTATCTCATGTGTTCTATCTAGGAAAACAATCACCATCGACCTACCGTGTTCTATTCTTGTTTTTCAACAAGTTGGACTGAACACATGTAATATTTGCAGTGTCCTCCCTTTGGGGCCAGTACTGGGGATTGTACCCAGGGCCTCGTGCATGCTCAACAAGCATTCTAGGCTATATTCCCCATCTTATTTATTTAGTGCTAGTGATTGAACCCAGGGCCTGTGTGTGCAAGGTAAGAGCTCCACCAATGAGCCATATCCCTGGCTCTTCATCTCTTCTAAATGTTAAATTTTAATTATTTTTGGGGGGGAGTGTTTAGGCAGTCTCACTATATGGTCTAGACTGGCCTTGAACACTTTTTTTGTTGTTATTGAACTAACTTATTTAGCTCAGGCTGGCATTGAACTTGGAACAATCCTCCTGTCTCAGCCTCCCAAGTCTTAGGATTCCAGGCATGCGCCACCACTCCTGGCTTTGTTGTTGTTGGGGTTTTTTGTTTGTTTTTTGTTTTTGAGCATACTCTTGCTATGTAGTTCAGGCTGGCCTTAAATTCACTATGTACTCCAGGCTGGACTTGTACTCTCAGTGATGATCCTGCCTCAGTCTCCTGAGTCCTGGATTTGTAGGTGTGCACCTTGAGAGCTGGCCCCAAGACACGATAAAGGTTAGCTTACTCCAGTGGATGTGTGTGCAGTGGCTTCTTTGCCGAGTAGTGGTCATTATATTGCTTCTGTCACTTGCCATCACAGACCACTGTGCAGCCTGTAGGTGCTAAGTGAGTAGGGTGGCAGCACCTGGCTGGGTCTCCAGATCCCTGCTGAAGATGGGCGAGGACACTGTCTCTGGCCTTCAGGCCTCCTGAGAGTCAGAGGAGTGAAGCCAGCAGCCAGCATTCTCTGTGATGCACATCCCAAGCAAGCATCATCCTGTTGAGACCTTGGTGGCCCTGATTCTGCAGAACGGTGCACTACACAGCTGCCTCACCACCAGCCCCCCACAGCTATGTCTCCCAAAGTATTGCTGCAGGCTCTTGCTTAGGAAGCTTAACCTCTTCATTTTTTCTTTTTTTTAATGTGATCCATGGACTACAAGTTAGAGCACCTGGGTTCAAGTTTTAGCTCAGTGTAACTTATGAGTTGTAGGAGTATATCCGGATAAGTCACTCACTCCCCAAGGTTACTGAGCTAAACAAATCTAAAGGAGAGACCCCTATCCTCTTGGCTGTCCAGCTTGTTTTACTCAAGCCCCACTGTTTCTTCATCTGAGGAAGAAAAAGTGCATTTGATAAGTTACTAAATCATTTTACACATGCCCATGAAAAATTTCAGATTTTTTGGGGGGGCAGGTCAGAATTGGGGATTAAACTCAGGCCCTTATGCTTGCCAGGGGAGCGCTTATTCCACTGAGCCACCTCCCCAGCCCCCCAAAATTTCAACACACACAGAGAAAACTGCTGTTTGAGCAAGACAGAAGTTGTGCTTCAGTACAGCAGGGCCTAGAAGGGGATGTGGTGCTTTGGCAGGTTGGGAATGCCCGCTTCTTCACTTATGTGATGTTGCATTACTGTGTTCAGTTTATGAAAATTCAACCAACCTTAACACTGACATTTTCACTCTGTATATTCTACTTTAATTAAAAGTAAATGAGGGGCTGGCGAGATGGCTCAGTGGTCTAAAGCACCTACTTGGAA
Source organism: Octodon degus (assembly GCF_000260255.1). Taxonomy (NCBI): domain Eukaryota; kingdom Metazoa; phylum Chordata; class Mammalia; order Rodentia; family Octodontidae; genus Octodon; species Octodon degus. Next base: position 2,575,740 of record NW_004524602.1, read on the forward strand.
CAAGCTTGGCAAAGCATCAGGGACTGCGGTTCAATCCCCCAGCACCACATGCCACCGGCCCCACCCCCTGGTGGGCTGAGCTGCACACACACACCCCTCTCTCTCTCTCTCTCTCTCTCTCTCTCTCTCTCTCTCTCTCTCTCAAATAAATAAAAAAAAAATCCTTCTGATGGGGCTGGAGAGATGGCTCAGTGGTCTAAAGCACCTACTTAGAACAAGCTTGGCAAAGCATCAGGGACTGCGGTTCAATCCCCCAGCACCACATGCCAGCCAGCCCCGCCCCCTGGTGGGCTGAGCTGGCCACACACACACACACACACACACACACAAATAAAATAAATTAAAAAAAAAAAAAAAAAAGAAAATGAGGGGCCGGGGAGATGGCTCAGTGGGATAAGCGCTTCCCTGGCAAGCACAAGGGCCTGAGTTCAATCCCCGGTTCCGCCAAAAAAAATAAAATAAAATAAAAGTAAATGAAATGTGGAAAGTCCATCCAGGTAAACCCACCACCCTTGGTGAGATAAACTCTCAATATGTAGGCCTCAAACTCATGATCCTCCTGCCTAGATTTTCCAGTGCTGTGATTACAAGTGTGTGTACAATATCTGGCTCCCTTCCACTTCTCCCTACACTCTCACCTCGCCTCCTAAAAGCCACTGTTACCTTCCTTGTGCATTCTTCTAGAGCTTCTATACTTACAATTAAATACTTATTCCTTTTCCTTATCCAAATGATGTACACTTGTTGAATCTTCCCTTTTCTAGTTTCATGATACACCATGCCATGTGTTTGCACATGGAGAGACCACAGCCCACTGCCTGGCATAGAAACAAACACTACCATTTTCTTTCTTTTTTTAAAAAAATTAATTAATTTATTTAGTGTGTGTGGCCAGCTCAGCCCACCAGGGGGCGGGGCTGGCTGGCATGTGGTGCTGGGGGATTGAACCCCGGTCCCCGTGCTTTGCCAAGCCTGTTCCAAATAGGTGCTTTAGACCACTGAGCCATCTCTCCAGCCCCAACACTACCATTTTCACAAGAGTGGTGCAGTACTGAAGCGAGCTCAGTACATCTGATAAGCTCAACCTAGAGCCAGCCTTGTGGTGCTAAGAAAAAACTAAGCTAGCTGGGGTAGAAGCTGACCAGGACACACAGGTTTCTCCTCTGATTCACACACAGGACAGCCTGAAGCTACTGTTACAGTGATGTAAGGGTTGCCCTTAAGGCCAGAGCTTTCCAGTTCAAAAAGGCAAGAGCTGGATGCCGGGGCTTGGGTGAAGTTCCAGCCACAAGGGAGCCCTCTTGGGCCCAAGATTTCAAGACTACTTTGGGCAACATACCATGACCATACCTGGAAAAAAATCAGAGCCAGATATAGTGGTATACACCTGTGACCCAGGCACTGAGGAGGCTGAGGCAGGAGGATCTTGAGTTTGGGGCCAGCCTGGACTATACATAGTGAGACCTTCTCTCAACTCCTAGGAGAAGCGTCAGAACCCACAGCACCTTTTCTCAGTGGCATTTTGGTCCCTAAATTCTGGAGATTGTAACCAGGACTACATCCCTGGCCCTTTTTCACTTTTTTTAAAAAAATTTGAGACAGTCACCAGATTGTCCAAGCTGGGCCCTTAGTTTTCGGATCCTCCTGCTTCGACCTCCAAGCATGCCGGGATTATAGGCATGTGGAGCCCATCCTCTCCATTGTCTAAACGTCCGTGCCTTGCATCTCTCTGGGTCCCTGCAGGGTTTTAGCTCGTGGCACTGGCCGTGACACTCGCTCCTTGAGTCCCTTTGGGAATATTTTATCTTCAGTCTGGAATGCTGCAAACAGATCCAGTGCTGCCTTCCCTGTGTCCCCAACCCCCAAGCCGACTCCAACGGTGTCTCCCCGCCCCCACCAGCCCAGAGCTCTTTGCTGCGCCCGAGTGATAAAGTTTTTCAGAATCGCCTTGATTCCTAAGTAAGATTCGAAATCGGAATTTTTAGGGATTTAAATACAGTCAGCAGGGAGAGAGCTGGAGAGAGAGGGTTGCTATCTCTAGGCAGCCTCTGTTAGGGTCCTTCGGGTTGCTGGGGACATGGAAATGGGGGTGGCGGCAGGGGCACCTCGTAAGTAACAGTGTAACCCCTCCACCAGGTTCAGCCTCACCGACTCAGCTCTCTTTCCTTCCCCTCCCCCTCTCCTCTCCTTCCCCTCCTCGTCCTTCTGTCTTCCTCCTTCTCTCCTCTGTCCTACTCTTCACACTCTCTTCCTTCTCCCTTTCGCGGAGCCACCCTCCTTTCTACTCCGCCCCCTGGGCTCTCTGTCTCCTCCTGGCGGCGAAGCCCAGACACCGCGGGCTGGTTGTGAATGAGCCGTGGGTTTCTCAATGGGCGCGGCGCAGCGGCGGGGGAGGGGGTGCCCGCTCGGTCCCGCCCCTTCCGTGCTTAACCACGCCCCATCAGCACCGCCCCGGCCCTCCCCCCGCTCCCCTCCCCCGCGGCGGCAGCGCAGCGCAGGCCGCGTCCGGCCCGGGCCTGAACAGCCGCGGCACAGCGGTCGGGTGCGGCCGGCCCGGCGCTTGAGGAGCGCGGGCGGGCGGGAAGGGCGGACATGCGCGCGCGCGCAGCGGGTCGCTGAGGGGCGGGCTGTCGCCCTCGGGTGCAGTGCCCGCGGCGGGATGGAGCCAGTGGCCGAGCCCCGGCCCGGCCTGGCCCCAGAGCTGAGCCCGGAGGAGGAGCAGGTAAGCGGCCCCTGCGGGTATGTCCCGGCCTGGCCGTCTCCGGGTCCCAGATCATCCCGTGCGCGCGGGCCTGGATTCTCCCCGTGCCTCAGGTGCCCCCCCAATTCCCGGAGGATCCTGGCGACCCCTACGCCAAGACCCCGTCCAGCCCCTCAGCTCCCACCGCACCCTATTGTCCCTGAGGATGCGGTGCCTGGGTCGTTGGGTCTCTGTCAGGGAGAAGCCAGCGCCTGGTCACCCCACCTTCTCATAAGTCTGGGGACCCGGCGCTCCCGGGGGACACCGTAGGGCGCTGCTGTGTGCTTCCTGGCTTTGCCCACGTCCAGCTAGAGCTGTGCGCAAACGCAGACGTAGTCTGATTCTCATCTAAAAATAAGCAAATAAAAATAAGATAAAATCCATGAAAAAAGCAGAAGGTGAGCCCTGCCTGTGGCTCATTTCGAGCCCCACAGCCTTTGTTCCTGGGGCGCACCATTGGCCAGTATGGTCGGTCCCCGACTGCAGACACCCTGGTTTCACCAACTGATTGATACCAGTTGTTGGCTTTTATTTGAGACCTGATTTTTAAAAGCCCTTGACTGTTGTCGTCCTTTTTGATGATGACGTTTTTTTCACATTTGGCCTCAAACCACAGTCTTGCCTTTTGATGCCTTGGGATAAAATCAACATAGGAAGAACATTTTAGAATTTAGTTTTGTACCCCTAATAATAATGTCCCGGTCCTTCCAGGTGGGTGTTATTAAAATGCTAGTCAGCTTCTATTGCAAGCAAGTGGCCCATGAGCGCATCCTGCTACAGCATTGGAGAAATCCTTCAGGTTAATGTATTAGGTTGACTTTAAAGATTTCTTAAATCTTTTTTTTCTCGGGTCATATTTCAAGTTTCTAAGACCTACGTGTGACATGGTGCCTGTAATCCCAGCGCTTGGGTGGGCTGAAGCAGGAAGATCCTGGCAAATTCAAGGCCAGCCTGGGCTGCATAGTGAGCTCAAAGCCAGCCAGAACTACATAGCCGAGACCATCACAAAAAACAATAAAACAAAAAAGACCTAAGGCTGATATCAGTCTTCTATAAAAATGGCATTAGGTGGCAAATAACAAAATTAAATTGCAGAAAGTAAATGTTAAAGCATTGAGTGTTTTCGTAATTGCATTTTTTTCCTACAAAATGCCAGAATTTCTACAGGCATTTCAAAGTGTTATAATACAGCCATAAAAGCAGCATTGTTCTAATTATGGAAATACCTGGTACTCTCATATTTTAATAGCTTAATATTGCATAAGCATTTTCGTAACTACTAAAATTTCTTTGAAATATTTAACCAGCAGCAAATTCACATCAGTCTTATCATAGGAGTTGTCATGGGAAATGACACATTTGTTCCCTAATGCTGTCCCATTGCTCAAACTAGTTTTAGGCTTATGGGAGTTGATTTCAAACGTTATAGTGGAGCCTTTAAAATATCTCAATATTGGAAAAGTTTTGTTCTTTTGAGAGTCTTATTTGGAAATGTAAAAAAGTCTTTTTGAGCCGTATTTCATAAGCAAACGGGACTGCACCAAATTAACACATTTTCAAGGGAAAGCATAAGTACATTGAGGCCCTCCCTTTCTGGAGCATATGAACTGCCTTAAAGATGTTTCTGGAATAGATCCACTCCTGTATGGTGCATGCTTTTCTTTAGCCTGCCAATCAGAGATGCTGCTGATGGTATATCCTTAAGAGTTTTCTGAGTGTCTCTTGGATTTATCAGCTTCCTTCCACCATTGCCACCCCTTCCTGCTAATCCAAAGCACTGTTCATATTCTCACAGGAGTTCTGCTTCCTACGTGAGCTATATGTACTCCATAAGCTGAAGTCTCATTGCAGATCTGATTGCCCCTTCTCATTGGCCTGCCTCATCCAGAATGAGCCTTCATGAAACCCTCCTGTGCTTTTGGCCTTGGTGTGCTGGGGCTGAATCCAGGTTGGCTTCATGGAGCTGGACAAGCACTCTGCCACTTAGCTACTTCAGCCCCTCCTAGGATCTGTGCAGCCTGCAACCCTGCTGTGTCCCCTTCATCTCTGCTGTAGACACACTGGCCTGTCGTCCTGCAGTCTTGCTGTTTCTTGCTGTAGCAGGGAAGTTGTGTGAGCTGGGTTCTCTTCTCCTTGTGGGTTCCCTCTTCCTGCTTCAGCTCCTGGTTCTCTGGTCTGTGCAGAAGCCCTGTCTTGAGCTCCTCATTTAGGTTAGGCCCTTCTTGCTGGCTGTCATTTACCTGTCCTTCTGTAATTTATCACGAGTTTGTCCTTATCTGTATGATTTCATGACTGCAAGCCCCAGGAGGACTGGATCTTTTTACTTTTGTCACTCTTAATTTTTTTTATTTTTTTTATTTTTTATTTTTTATTTTTTCTTAATTTTTTTTTTAAAAAAACCTTTCATTTATTTGGTACAGGGTCTTGCTATGCAGCTCAGATTTGTGATTCTCCAAAGCCACCCCAGTGGTGGGATTACAGGCGTGCACCACCATGCCCGATTTCGGTGGCTGGCATGGCAAGCCTGGGGTTCCATGGCTGGCATGGCATGCAGTACCAGGGTTTGAATTCAGGTCCTTGCGCTTGCCAGGCAGGTGCTTAGACTGCCAAGCTGTCCCCCCAGCCTGGTTTTGTCACTCTTGTATGCATGTTGCCTGGCAAGACCGGCACTGAGCAGATATTCAGAGGTACTTGTGGATTGAGTGAAGGGGAGTTCTGATCTGTATGCAGCAGCAGCGTCTCCTCTGAGAATGGCTTATAAAAATAAGGACATTGTTAGCTGGTATGGTATCACATGCATGTCATCTCAGCCTCCAGAACTTAGCTGCTTAGCAAGACCCTGCTGCAAAGTTAAAATAATAAAGGCCTGGGAATGTAACTCATTGTGAGGGCCTTGGGTTCAATGCCCAGTACTGCAAATGCACACATGCACACTCACAAGTCCACAACCGTTTCCTATCTAAGCTTCTGTTGAATTGGTACAAGTCTTCATCTGTAACTTTGCTATCTTTTTTTTTATATTTATTTTTTTTTTTTTTTTTTTTTGTTTTTTTTTGTTCTTCAATACTTAGAGTCTACAGTGGGAATATAAGAAAAAAATATGAATAAGAAAAAAATATAATTTGTCTATAAGGAGTTTACATGAATAACAAGGGAGTATTACCAGTAACAGAGATAGTTTCCCAAGCTCCTGCTATGAGTCAGGCCCTGTACCAGGCATTTCACATACACTTAATCCTCCCACAATTGGAATTAAATACTCTTTTCGGAAACAAGAAAATTCAGACCAGAGAAAGAAATTGCCTAAGGGCACATGGCTAGTGAGTGATGAAACCTGGATTTCCATCCAGGTCGAGGTCACTCTTTATCCTCTGCCAGTATTTTCTCTAATAAGCAGTCGGGCAACTTACTTAGATGCCTCAGTGGATATATGACACCTAATTTTGTGGGGTTTAGCATTGTTTTGATAAATGTATTTGATTTTGATAATGCTTCTTCTTCTTCTTCTTTTTTTTTTTTTTTTTTTTTTTTTTTT
>NW_004524602.1:2582114-2584516 GCF_000260255.1 Octodon degus
TCACAAGTCCACAACCGTTTCCTATCTAAGCTTCTGTTGAATTGGTACAAGTCTTCATCTGTAACTTTGCTATCTTTTTTTTTATATTTATTTTTTTTTTTTTTTTTTTTTGTTTTTTTTTGTTCTTCAATACTTAGAGTCTACAGTGGGAATATAAGAAAAAAATATGAATAAGAAAAAAATATAATTTGTCTATAAGGAGTTTACATGAATAACAAGGGAGTATTACCAGTAACAGAGATAGTTTCCCAAGCTCCTGCTATGAGTCAGGCCCTGTACCAGGCATTTCACATACACTTAATCCTCCCACAATTGGAATTAAATACTCTTTTCGGAAACAAGAAAATTCAGACCAGAGAAAGAAATTGCCTAAGGGCACATGGCTAGTGAGTGATGAAACCTGGATTTCCATCCAGGTCGAGGTCACTCTTTATCCTCTGCCAGTATTTTCTCTAATAAGCAGTCGGGCAACTTACTTAGATGCCTCAGTGGATATATGACACCTAATTTTGTGGGGTTTAGCATTGTTTTGATAAATGTATTTGATTTTGATAATGCTTCTTCTTCTTCTTCTTTTTTTTTTTTTTTTTTTTTTTTTTTTTTGTGGAACCGGGGATTGAACCCAGATCCTTGCGTTTGCCAGTCAAGCGCTTATCCTACGGAGCCATCTCCCCGGCCCCAATGCTTCTTTAAAAATGGTTTGAAAAGTACAAAGGAAAATATTTGGAAAATTTTTACTCAGAATTGTGTATCACCAGGAGAAATATTGTACACTCTATGCAAGAAACTGATGAAACGACTCTTGGAAAAAAACTTCCTTAAAATAGGGTTGAAACTGGGTGTGGTTATGGGTGCCTGTAGTCCTACTGTTCTGGAGGCTGAGGCAGGAGGATCACTGACTGGCCTGGACTACATAGTGAATTCAAGGCCAGCCTGAACTACCCTATCTCAGAAACCAACAAAACAAAACAAAAATTCACACTCTGGATATGGTGGCATGTACCTAGAGTCCCAGGACTCTGGGAAGCTGAGGCAGGAGAATCAGGTTGGCCTTGAGCTCACTTGGTAGCCCAGGCTTGTCTCAAACTCACAACGGTCCTCCTGCCTCAGCCTCCTGAGTGCTGGGATTACATTCCTCCTGAGTGCATGTGCCAACACATCCAGATAGAGAACAGGTTTGAGTCCAGCTTGGGTAATTTAACAAAACCCTGCCTCAAAAAAAAAGTTTGTTCTTTGTTTGTTTGTTTTAAAGGGCCAGAATTGAGTTCAGTATGAAGATGCTGAGTTCAATCCTGCAAAAACAAAACTAAACCACACACACACACACACACACACACACACACACACAAAACCCCAAAGTGACTTAAGGACTAGGGCTGCAATTCAGTATTAGAGCACATACATGTGCCAGGCTCTGTGAATGATCCCCAGTACTATGGAGAAAAAAAGTAATTCATTATTTTGTTTCTGTATTATTTATTCATTCAGTGTTGGGTGTGGAACCTAGGGCCTGACAGATGCTAAGCATGTACTCTCTGAGCTACATTCCAGCCCTAGTTGCTGTACTAAATAATCTACTAATATTTTATTTTCGAGGTTGGGGAAATAGCTCGGCAGCATAAGTGCCTGCCTGACAAGTGCAAGGTACCGAGTTCAGTCCCTGGTACCACATGCCATATGGGCCCAGAATTGGGTGTGGTGGCACGCCTATAATCCCAGAGCTGGGAAGGCTGAGACAGGAGGATCACTATGAGTCTGAGTTGCACAGCGAGACTGTTTTGTTTTTTTTTTTTTCTTTCTTTTACTGGTACATTTTGGATATACATAATGATAAGATTCATCAGAGGGAATTTATATCTGTGTATGATATATCTTACTTGCTTTTTTTCACGTTCCCTTCTCTTTTCAACCTGCCTTTTTATTTTTAAGGTTTGTTTCCATTTTTTCCCCTTCTATTTTTTTTCTTTTTGTCCTTTCCCCCCTTTTCTTGTTCCCCTTCTCATTTGAATATTTTCCATCTTTCGTGTTTTTTTTTTTTCCCCTCCTTTTTTGGTGTTGGGTATGGAATGCAGACCATTGTACATACTAAACATGCACCCTGGGCCTGGGAGATAGCTCAGTAGAATAAGTGCTTGCCTGGCAAGCGCAGGGTCCTGAGTTCAATCCCTGGTTCCACAATAAATAAATAAATAAATAACCAAACAAGCACCCTACCATGGAGCCAAAAATTAGGTGACACTAGAGTTTTATTTTATTGGTATATGTATGTTGGAGATTGAACCCAGGGGTATGCGTATTAGCCAGGGGCTAAACCACTAAGCTGTACCTCCAGCATCTTTCTGAAGAAATTTCTTACTTTAGAGTTCACGTTATTTATTTTTTTTTTTTAAATTTTTATTTAT
>NW_004524602.1:2584616-2586985 GCF_000260255.1 Octodon degus
GGGGCTGGCTGGCATGTGGTGCTGGGGGATTGAACCGCGGTCCCTGATGCTTTTGCTAAGCTTGTTCCAAGTAGGTGCTTTAGACCACTGAGCCATCTCTCCAGCCCGAGTTCACGTTATTTAATCCTTGAAATTGTTAGGATTTATAAGAAAATGTTGTAAAGAACTTACCTAGCCCAATGCTTACAGAGTAAGCATTCAGTAAAGTCAGCCACTGTTGTATTTTTTGTCTTTGACTATGAACTAGTGGACTTTTTGGCTAAGTTAGCCCAATGGGGAGAGAATATTTCTGTTTTCCTTGGGGACTGTCAGTGTGGGTTTATATAGTCACCAGAAAGTCATTACCTTATGTCTTCAAAGTCTAATCTCATGGTGTAGTGTTTTCCTTTGGTTTTTATATTTTTAATAGACTCTTTTAATGTTAGAAGTTTACTGTCTGACTGTGGATTTAAGAGATTTTTGGCATTCTTCCCGAGGGCAGGGGTTTTGTCTTTTTTCTTGTGGCCTGTAACTTCCCTTTTCCCACAGTCTCACATGTCCTGTGCTAAATGTCATCTGTCCCCCCGGAAGTGACCACATGATTCATGGTTTTAAACTGAGACCATCCAGAGAGGAAAAGTGTGGTGGATTAACTTATCATCAACTTGTAACTCCCAGCTACATTGAATCCTCGTGGTGCTGAGTGTGGAAGGCCCACCTGAGGAGTGTTGCCAACAGCATAAAAAGAAGAGGGGAAAGTGTTACACTGTTTTTCCTGCTATGAACTCAGCTGTTTTCATTGTCAGAGTAGCTTGGGTCTTCACTTGGCTGAGGATGCCTGTGGTTCTCTCTGGGGGAGCTCTGGTCCTTACCTTGAGCACTGTTTCCTGGTTCCAGGGCAGATCCCTGTTTGTTGGCCCAGATCTTTTATTGTGCTGGCACAGACTTTCTAGCTTGTAGCACTGACCTTTGGGTCTTCTCAGTACAGATTCTTTTGTATGTATGTATGTATGTATGTATATATGTATGTGCACAGGGTCTACAGCATTTCACTATACAGATGGGACTCGTAGTGATCCCTTTGTTTTCAGCCTCCCAAACTCTGGGATTTTATGTGTGTGCCACCATGCCCAGTCCCAATTGCTATCTCAGCATGCCCTGGGGTGGGGCCAGCAGGCATGGCACAGCACACAAGGATAGTGATTAATGATGGTGTGATTAGCAATTAGATAAAATTTCTCTTTTTTTTTTTTTGCAGAACCAGGGATTGAACTCAGGCCCTTGTGCTTGCCAGGGAAGCACTTATTCCACTGAGCCATCTCCGCGGCCCTAAAATTTCATCTGGATATGACAGTTTTGCTCTTTAATTTTTTAAACTAATTAATTAATTAGATACAGGGTCTCACTACACAGTTCAGACTCATAGTGATCCTCCTGTCTAAGCCTCTCCAGCACTGAGATTACTGGTGTGAGCCACCATGCGTGGTTTCAGGGCTGGCACGGCACGTGCTACCAAATTTTCTCAGCAGGCACTTAGACCTCTGAGCTATCTCTCCCCAGCCCTACTCTTTAATTTCTAAGCATGTTGCATGTCCTTGGACTTAGTAGTGCTTTGTTGTGAGTATTAAGGGCCTGAGATTTTCCTAGGAACCTGATCTTCTAATGCTAGAGAAGTGAAAAGTAAATTTGTGTGGTACAGACCAGTAGTCCCAGGATTTGGGAGACTGAGCTGGGAGGATTGTGAGTTTGAGGCCAGGCTGGGTAACATAGCAAATTCAAGGCCAGCCTTGACTATCTAGGGAAACCTTGGCTAAAAAAACAAAACCATATATATCAAAACAAAACAAAACAAAACCAACTAACCAACCACAATACCCAGTGTCCTATTTAGAACGGAGAGGTAATCATTATATCTCTCTAAAATGTAACAATAAAAAAAGAGAGGTTGAAGTTAGGATGCATGTGAATTACTACATTTGAGTCTCTCTCTTTTTTTTTTTTTTTTTGCAGAACCAGGGATTGAACTCAGGCCCTTGCGCTTGCCAGGGAAGTGCTTATTCCACTGAGCCATCTCCTTGGCCCCAGAGTCTCCTTTTTCTGATTTGTATATGTTAGTTGTCTTGAAGTAGACTACGATATTAAAGTGCTTCAACTTTGTTTTCTCAATTTTCTTTTTCTTTGCAGTACTGGAGATTGAAGCTTATACATACTGGGCATACACTCTACAACTGAGGTCCATCACCATTCTTAAAAATTGTTTTATCTAGCTATCATCTATGTATTTTTTATTTTTTATTTTTTTAAACATTTATTTATTTATTGTGTGTGTGTGTGTGTGTGTGTGTGTGTGTGTGTGTGGCCAGCTCAGCCCACCAGGGGGCGCAGCTGGC
>NW_004524602.1:2587085-2590957 GCF_000260255.1 Octodon degus
GGTGCTGGGGGATCGAACCGTGGTCCCTGTGCTTTGCCAAGCTTGTTCCAAGTAGGTGCTTTAGACCACTGAGCCATCTCTCCAGCCCCCATCTATGTATTTTTGACACAGGATCTCCTTGTGTAGTTCATGCTAGCCTTGAGTTCCCTTAGGTATACCTTCCTGGCCTTGGACCCAGTGATCCTCCTGCCTCAGCCGCCCGAGTGCTGGGATTGCAGATGTGGGCCATCATGCCCAGAAAATTTTTTTTTTATTTTTGACAAAAGATCTCACTTAGTTGCCTAGGCTGGCCTTGAATTTTCTTTTCTTTTCTTTTTTTTTTTTTTTTTTTTTTTTTGCGGAACCGGGGATTGAACTCAGACCTTTGTGCTTGCCATGGAAGTACTTATTCCACTGAGCCATCTCCCTGGCCCCAGGACCTTGAACTTTCAATCCTCATGCCTCAGTTTTTGGGTTATCATTTGGAGTAACAGGTGTGCCCCGTTATGCCAGCTATTTGTTGACTATTAAGCACAAGGTTCTGTTGTTTTATTGCAGAATGACTGGGCCACTGCAATTCCAAGATTTGAGGCCCTAGACTCTAATTTTTGTTCAGCTGTAACCACCAGTGCAATTCTAGCCAGCCATACTGCACCTTCTCTTTTTTTTTTTTTTTTTTTTTTGCGGAACCGGGGATTGAACTCAGGCCCTGGCGCTTGCCAGGGAATTGTTTATTCCACTGAGCCATCTCCCCAGCCCCTGCACCTTCTCTTCTTATCATCCATCTTGGTATTTCAGAGGACGGGGGGCTTTGTTTTCCTAAATCAGTAACACTTTCATGCTTTATACTCTTGCTGCTGGCCACTGGAATATATCACCCTTTTTTTTTTTTTTTTTTTTTTTTTGGTGCTACCAGGGATTGAACTCAGGACCTTGTGCTTGCCAGGCAAGCACTTATTCCACTGAGCTATCTCCCTGGCCTATATCACCATTTTTTATTTCTGGTCTGTCTGTGTGTGTCTGTGTGTGTCTGTGTGTGTCTGTCTCTCTTTCTCTCTCTCTCTCTCTGCCTGCCCTAAGGGAAGATTTTTCAATGACAGGTCATTTAACTGGCATTCCTTAGTCCAGAGGAATCTTTCCTGTCTTATCTTTTTCTTTTTCTTGCAGTACCAGGGATTGAACTCGGGACCTTGCACGTACCAGGCAAGCACTTATTCTACTGAGCTATCTCCCTGGCCCCCCACTTGTCTGATCTTTTTTTTTTATAAATTTATTTATTTATTTGCAGAACCGGTGATTGAACTAAGACCCTTGTGCTTGCCAGGGAAGCGCTTATTCCACTGAGCCATCTCCCTGGCCCCATATATATGTATTTTATTTATTTATTTTGGTCTGATCTTTTTTTTTTTTTTAATTTATTTATTTATTTTGTGTGTGTGTCAGCCCACCAGGGGGCGGGGCTGGCTGGCATGTGGTGCTGGGGATTGAACCGCGGTCCCTGTGCTTTTGCTTAGCTTAGCTTGTTCTAAGTAGGTGCTTTAGACCACTGAGCCATCTCACCAGCCCTGGTCTGATCTTAATAGAAACTTTCCTGTCTGATTTTGAAAAGTTTCCTAGGGCTGGCCAGATAGCTCAGCAGACTAAAGCACCTGCTTAGACAGGCTCAGCGACCAAGTTCAATCCCCAGGCATGCTGTGCTGGCCCTACCCCATGTGTGCTCTGAGACAGTGACTGAAGCTGGACGTAGCCGTGCACGCCTATAATCCCAGCGCTTGGGAGGCTGACAATAGGAGGATCACTACAAGTCTGATCTGTGTAGTGAGACCCTGTAGACCCTGTACTAAATACATTAAAAAGAAATTCTGAAAAGTCTCCTAAAGGATCAAACTGGTAGGGAGAGGTGCAGCTCAGTGGTAGAGTACTTGCTTAGCTTGTATAGAGCATTGGTGTGTGTCTGGTTTTTTGTTTTGTTTTGTTTTGTTTTTTTGAGACAAGAGCTCATTATGTAGCCCAGGCTGGCTTAGGTCCTGTGGCAATCCTCCTGCTTTAGCTACAGAGTGCTGGGATTATAGGCATGTGCCACCACACCTGACTGGCATGCATTGCTATATTGTTATATTGTTATTTTAATACACATCCTTTGCAGTGTGTGAATTCATGATAGACAATTACTGCAGTCACTTTTTTTTTTTGGCTCGCACGCACTCTTTTAAAAGTAGACTTTTTAAGATTCTCTGGATGATTTTTATTTATTTTTGGTGGTACTGGAGATTTAATCTACATCCACACTCTATTTTAATTAATTAGTTAATTAATTTTTTTTTTTTGCGGAATCAGGGATTGAACTCAGGCCTTTGCACTTGCTGGGGAAGTGCTTATTCCACTGAGTCATCTCCCTGATCCCATTTTATTTTTTGAGACAGGGTCTCACTTTGTTTTTTTTCTTTTTTCTTTCTTTTTTTTTTTTTTGTGGAACCAGGGATTGAACTCGGGTCCTTGCGCTTGTCAGGCAAGCACTTATTCTACTGAGCTATCTTCCTGGCCCCTAGGGTCTCACTTTGAACTTGTGACCCTCCTCTTTTAGCAACCTGAGTGTTAGAATTAAAGCATATGTCAGTATATTTGGTCTTTTATTTATCTGTTTTGTTTTGTTTTGTTTTGTTTTTGATGCAGAGGACTGAACTCAGGGATACCAGCTTGCTAGGCAAGCATTCTTCTGCTGAGCCAAATCCCCAGGCCCCACTGGCCTTTTATTTTATTTCATTTTTTAAAATTTTATTTTAAAGGTCAAGTCTTGTTGTATAACTTAGGCTGGGTTTGAATTCAACAGCTTCTCCTGGCTCAGCCTTTTGAATTCTGAGATTATAGATGTGTACCATGATACCTAGCAGTCTTGCTTTCAAACAAACAAACAAAACAGCTTTACAAGTGAAACCTAAGCATTTGGGGATGTGTTAGTGCAGAGTCTTTTACAGAGGTCAAGAATCCCCAGCTTCCTGTTTATTTTTAATTTTTTTACATATTTGATACAGACTCTCACTACACAGCTTGGACTCATAGTGAACCTCCTGTTTTTAGCCTCCCTATTGGTGGGATTACAGGCATGTGCCACCGTGCCTGGACTTGGCTGCTGGCTCAGAGTGCCCTGGGGGCGCGGCTGGCAAGGCATTTGGTACTGGGGATCAAATCCCAGTCCTTGTGCTTGCCTAAGCAGGCGCTTAACCGAGCTTCCTGTTTAGCCCTGGGCATTTGATTTCATATTTCTGAGCCTGTTTTGTCTTCTTAAAGAAATGTGGTAGATCTGCTTCAGCTAAATATGTAAGATCCCCTATAGTTACAAAATGCCCGTAAATAGTAGTAATAATAGTATACCCTCTGTTCCACATAAGATGGGAAAAGGAAGAAAAATGAAGATTGAAAATAAAAACCTTAAAGATAGCCTAAGGCTTGTAAGTCACTGGGCTGAGATGTAACCTAGTGGTAGAGCTTGCCTGGTATGTGGGACGGCATGGGTTCCATCTCTAGCATTACCCCCCCCCCCAAAAAAAAATTGAAGATAGCAGTAAAGCCACTTGTTTGTAGCTCATTTTCTCTTTTATGCTATTAATATTATTTATACAACACGCTGGTTCATTGGTGGGTGTGTGTGTGTGCATGTGTGTGCGTGTGTGCGCGTGTATGCGTGTGTTATAGGTCATTGGTGGTGGTATCTGTTGCTGCTGCTTCTCCTACTTCTTTTTTCTTTTTGTTTTGGTTCCGGAGATTGAACTTGGGACCTAACGCTTGCCAGGCAGGCACTAATGCTTATGCCACTGAGCTGTCTCTCCAGCCCTCCTGCTTTTTTTCTGATAAAACTTTATTTATTTATTTATTTATTTATTTATTTATTTTTT
>NW_004524602.1:2591057-2592672 GCF_000260255.1 Octodon degus
TATTTATTTTTTGGTGGAACCGGGGATTGAACTCAGGCCCTTGCGCTTGCCAGGGAAGCGCTTATTCCACTGAGCCATCTCCCCGGCCCCACTGATAAAACTTTATGCGTATGCATGTGTGTATGTGTGTATGTATGTATGTATGTATGTGCTATAGGTGATGTGCATAGGCAATGCTTGTGTATGCATGTATGGATGTATATATACATATATGTGTACAGGCATATATACTTGTATGTGTGTCATTGGTGCTGGGGATTGAACCAAGGCTCTGTACACACACTAAGGAAGTGCTCTGCCTCTGACCTATGCTCTCAGCTCCAGATAAAACTTTAAAAGGTCATCTGATGATCTAAAAATGACTCACACTTAAGTGTAAAGAGTAGCAAATTGGCCCAGATGATGGTACATGCCTGTAATTTCAGCGGCTTGGGATTCAGGATCACAAGTTCAAGGCCAGCCTGGGCAATTTATTGAGACTTGCTCCAAATGGAAACTGCAAAGGGCTAAGAATATAGCTCACTGTGAAGCTGGGAATTCCTGGAGTCATGAAGAACTCTTCACCATCATGTACCAAATAGCTTTAGGTTTCACCTGTAAAGCTTTTTTTTTTTTTTTTGGTAGAACC
The DNA here is from genome assembly GCF_000260255.1 of Octodon degus. NCBI lineage: Eukaryota > Metazoa > Chordata > Mammalia > Rodentia > Octodontidae > Octodon > Octodon degus. Next base: position 2,591,686 of record NW_004524602.1, read on the forward strand.
GGGTATTGAACTCAGGCCCTTGTGCTTGTCAGGCAAGCACTTATTCTACTGAGCCATCTCCCTGGCCCCTGTTGTTGCTTTTTAAAAAGAAAAAACCTACCCACCACTACCACCACCAAAAAAAGGAGTGACAGTTTGGCTCAGTGAGTGGCACATATTTGTAATCCCAGCTTCTTGAGAAGTTGAGGCAGGATGATTGGGAGTATGGGGACTGCCTGGGCCGTTTAGTGAGACCCTGTACTTGTGAGCAGTGACATTTTTATGCCTTCCATATCTTATTTAAACAGCTCTTGTGAACAAAATGTCTCATTCCATTGTTTACCTTAGTTGTGGTTATTAATACCTGGGGACCTTTGCCCTTCACCAGCAGAGTGCTTCTGGCTTCTGGTGGGTGGAGGCTAGGGTTGCGAGCTGCATCTCCTGTAATGCTCAGCATGGTTCCCTGAATGCCAATAGTAGCAGGGCTTGAGAAGCCTTGGTTTATTTCTGAATGGCTTTGAGGTAAGAAGTAGTTACAAGTTCCTGCCTTCAAGTTAAAGATAGGAGATAGATTCCTTGCTTTTTTTTCAGATATGTGTCCTCCTGTCTGGGGATGCATCTCAGTGGCAGAGCGCTGGCCTAGCATGAACAAGACCCTGGGTTTTATTCCCAATACTACAAAACAAAACAAAAAATAGTGTCCCTAAATACAGATTTTAGGGGTCAGCTTTACATACTGAAGAACTGTAGTCCATAACTAATTATTTTGTAGCATAACAATCATGTAACAGTCTCACAGCTTTTTCAGTGGATGGAAGGATCTCCATCCATCTCCTTCAGAGATGGAGGGATTTTATGTGATAACACAGCCCTCTTATCCTACCTAGACATGATAATTATGTAGTATCATTTTTATTTTCCCGTTCCGATGTTTCGAATGATGTCCAAAAGTCTCTGTTTCTCTTTTCAGGTAGGTGATTATTAATGCCCATCTCTTGTCTGTTTCCT
>NW_004524602.1:2592804-2598755 GCF_000260255.1 Octodon degus
ATGTGGTGCTGGAGGATTGAACTGCAGTCCCTGTGCTTTGCTTGGCTTAGCTTGTTCTAAGTAGGTGCTTTAGACCACTGAGCCATCTCACCAGCCCAAGGAGAAGTCCTTAAAGATCCTCAGTAGCTCTGTAGTTTGTTCATTCATCCAGCAGCTGTTCATTTGTCTGTGACTGTGCCAAGTCCTTGTTCTGTGCTCTACCCTTGAGGTACTGCCTTGTGGTTTTCTTTATCAATTCCTGAATCGTAGAGCACCTGCCCAGGAGGAGGAGCTATTTATTATACAGACTGTGTCCAAGATTTTCTCCATCCTTTGAGTATATTCTGAGGGTTTGAAATATGCTTGCTGAATAATAAGGAGATTGCATTGAAATCGTTTGTTTCCCACACAATCCAGGTAGCACTGTTTTGCTTGAGGTGACTGTCTTTAAAATCTAGGGATAGGAAATGGGTTAAGCTGTGTGATACACAAGCCAAAACCTTTTCATGATGGATATGATTATTATGTCCTGTGACATGGGCGCATAAAAATGTAAGAAAGGATAGAGGACAGCAGTTCAAGGGCTTTGGTGATTGATTTTGTGATAAGCACAGGATGCTCACTTGTAGGTGTAGAGCTTCTCTGGTGCCATGCCGTGCTGGGTAGGATGTACCTGCATACAGCACCTGCACGCACGGGTCCTTGTCTCCCTTGGTGTTTCTGGTTTCAGCTGTTCACAAGTTTCCCTACAGAGCCATGGCTACACTCTTTTATTGCTCTTTCCTGAGGTCTTTGGGTTTATCTATGAAAAAGTGTGTCTATGAAAAAACTGACAATACTTCAGTGGGGATTTGGAACTTGGGGTTCATTTAGATCTTTAGCTGTACCTCCCAAAATATAAAGTCTGTTCTTTTCCTTTAGAAGAACTTTGGGCTGAGTATTGACTTACTGGTAAAACACATGCTTGAGGCCCTGGATTTGATCCTTAGCACCACAACCTACACCATCAAACAAATAAACAAATGAACAAGCAAACAAAACCCTGGCTGAATACCTGTAATACTGGAAGCAAATGCCTGTAATACTGGAAGCTAAGGCACAAAGATCACATAATTGAGCCCAGCCTGGGCCATTTAGCAAGACCTTGTCTTAAAAACTGGGCATGGTGGCACATGCCTGTAATCCCAGCACTGAGGAGACTGAGGTAGGAGAATGGCTTCAAGTTCAAGGCCCACATGGACTACAAAGTGAGTTCAAGCCTAGCCTAAACTGCATAGGAAAACCCTGTCTCAAAAAGACAAAATAGGGGTTGGTGATCCCCAGCACCACCTGCTGCACCAGCCCCACCCCCAGATGTGATGAGCCAGCGAGTGAGACTGGATGTGGTGGTGCATACCTGTAATCTCAGCTCTGGTGGGCTGAGAACAGGAGGATCACTAGGAGTTTGAGCTGTGTAAGAGACCCTGTAGCAAATAAATAAGAAATATTTTTTTTCTTTTTCTTTTCTTTCTTTTTTTTTTTTGTGGAACCGGGAATTGAACTCAGACCCTTGCACTTGCCAGGGAAGCGCTTATTCCACTGAGCCATCTCCCCGGCCCCCATAAAATATTTTTTAAAAATTAAAAAAAAAACCTAAATATAAAATGAGGCTTAGGACACAACTCAGTGTGAAGGTCTTAGGTTTAATCCAAAGTACTACAATAAAACGAAACATAATAGAAATTATGAAATAGGAAAAAAGAGTTCAAATGGGAAGGGGAACAAGGGGGTGGAGAAGGGGAAAGGAAGAAAGGGAAAAGTAAAAAATGATAAGAAAGGGATAAAATGGAAACCAAGCTTTTGTAAATAAGGAAAAGGGTTGAAGGGAAGGTAGGGAAATGGGTAAAAAACAAGTTATATCCTGAACAGGTACAAATCTCCTATAATGAATGTGATCACTATGTATACCTAAAATGTACTCTCCCCCCCAAAAAAAAACCCTTCCCCAAAACCCAAACAACTACTCTTTAGATTATATACCTTAATGTTTCAACTATTATGATCCGTATAATGAGAAGCATATATTGCAAACTTACCTCTCAACATGTGGGATGAGACTCTTCTTACCTCTTTTTCATTTTGCCCATGTTTTTGTCTATATTTAACATAGGTTTTTTGGGGGGTGGTATTGGGAATCCAACTCAGGACCTCATGATTGCCTGGTAGGTTTTTTTTTTTTTAAACTCTTCATCAATGGGCAGGGGAGATAGCTCAGTAGAATTAAGCACTTGCCTGGCAAACACAAGGTCCTGAGTTCAATCCCTGGTACCACAAAAAAAAAAGATGCAGTCTAACCTCTTCATCAAGTATGAACAAGTTGAGGTGCTGAGCATGGTATAATCTTATAATCCCAGCACTCAGGAAGCTAAGATAGGATCGCTGTGAGTTTGAGGCCAGCCTGAGCTGCATAAGTGAGCTCGAGGGCAGCCTGAACTACATGACAAAATCCAGTTTCAAGAAAGCGGGGGTGGGGGGATGGGCATAGATAGCCCCATCATCTAAGCACCTGCCTAGGCAAGTTAAAGGACCCAGGTTTGTACCTCATGCTGTGCCAGCCCCACCCCAAACACCCCACCCCTCAATGCTGAAGTAACCACCAAGACTGGGCATGGTGGTGCACACCTGTAAATCCCAGTGCTGGGGAGGCCGAAACAGTCCAACCTGTGCAGTTAAGACCCTGTACTAAGTACATTAAAAAAAAAAAAATTGGGGAAGAAAAGTTTCGAACAAGGAAATTTTATCCTGCAATCCCAACATTCAGGAGATTGAGCAGGCGTATTGCTGTGCATTTGAGGCCATCCTAGGCTACGTAGAGAATTGAAGGCATCCTGAACTGCATAGTGAGTCCCTATCTCAAAAAGGGTTGGGGGGGACTTTTCCTGCTCATTTCTTCTTTTAGTAATTTCCAAATTTTATCTTTCTTATAATCATAAAGAAAATATTCCTGGAAAATAAAAAACCACCTGAAACCTTGACCATAAAACATGACCACAATAAAAGTTTCACTTGAGAATGTCCATTTATCTGAAGATAGTAGCTCTTCTCTGCCTGGAGAATGCCAGAAGAAATGGTATTACTTATTTCCTGCTAGTTTGGAGACTTCCAAGTGATGTAGCTACCAAGATTAAAATACACAGTTTCCCAGTGTACTTTGGTTTTCAGAAATAACCCTTTCTAAGGTGTCTCCCTGTCTCTGTGTGTCTCTGTCTCTTGTCTCTGACTCTCTGTCTTTGGCCACCTAAAGCAATATTTTCTTTCTCAATTGATCACAGGCCAAGAAAATGTTAGCCTTAGACTTATTTTTTTAAATAATTATTTTATTTTATTATTAATATTTTAAATATTTATTTATTTTGTGTCTGTGTGTGGCCAGCTCAGCCCACCAGGGGGCGGGGCTGGCTGGCATGTGGTGCTGGGGGATTGAACAGCCGTCCCTGTGCTTTGCTTTGCTTAGCTTAGCTTGTTCTAAGTAGGTGCTTCAGACCACTGAGCCATTTCACCAGCCCTGGCCTTAGACTTATATAACTGTTTTATTTTTTATTTTTTGCAGTACCAGGGATTGAACTAGGAATCTACTATAACTATTTGAACTTGCACTAGCTGTTTTTGTCATACTGACCCTTCCATGGTGCAGTATTGATAAAAGTCCATATCAAAAACTGGCATTGAGGTGTGGCTCTGTGATAGAGCTCTTGTCTTACATACAAGGCCTTGGATTCCATTCCCAGCACAAAGGAAAAAATAAATAAAATAGAAAAAGTGACTGAGTAGGAACTACTAGGATGGCTACATTTAAAAACAGTGAAACAGAAAATAAGAAGTGCTACATTGTGGGTGGGAGTGAAGATGGTGCAGCTGTTACAGGTTTTAATATCCATAATGAGTAATGTGGTCTGTGAGCTAAAGGAAAGGAGAGACTACTTCAGCTTGCTGTTGCTTTAGAGTTCAGAATCTCTTCAAAATGCAATTTCTTGGTATCTTATATCAATAAATGTTAGTATGTAAATTGTCATCTTTTTTGTTTTATTTTTAATTTTATTTCTATTAATACATTTATAATACATAATGATCATCTTGGGTGTTGGTGTAGGTACATGACACAGCTTATTTTTAAAAATTTTATCTATCTATCTTGGTCTTGGTCTTGGTCTTTTTGAGGCAGGGTCTTGCTATGCAGTTCAGGCTGGTCTTCTGCTCTGTAGCCCAGGCTGGTCTTGAGTTTGCAATGATCCTCCTGCCTCAGGCTTCAAAGTGCTGGCATTACAGGCGTGTGCCACTGTACCCAGTCCTTAATGCTTTTACCTTTTCTTTCTTTTTTTATGTATTTAGTACAGTGTCTGCAGGGTCTCACTATGTAGATTGGATTTATAGTGATTCTCCTGTTTTCAGCTTCCCAAATGCTGAGATTATAGGCATGTGCTACAACGCCCAGTCTCAGTTGCTGGCTCAGCATGCCCAGGAATGGGGCCAGCACAGCTTGTGGTGCTGTGGATCCCTGGTCCCTGCACTCTGCCTAAACAGGAGTTTTAGTCTGCTGAGCTATCTGGCCAGCCCCCTGCCCCCTTTTTTTTTTTTTTTTAAAGACAAGGTCTTGCTATTTAACCTAGGTTTGCCTCAGACTATTGCCTCAGCCTTCCCAGTGCTGGGATTATGGGTATGCATCACCATGACTAGCTCTGTCATATGTTTTAAACACCTGAATATTTCCCCTTTGAGATCCACTTGACTATTGTTTTTTGTTTGTTTGTTTGTTTGTTTGTTTGTTTGTTTCGGAACCGGGGATTGAACTCAGGCCCTTGTGCTTGCCAGGGAAGTGCTTATTCTACTGAGCCATCTCCACAGCCTGAAATCCAATTGAGATCTACTATGTAGAATAGAGTTTTCCTGTAGGACAAAGCCCTGACATTTTTGGTACAAATGGATATATATATAAAATCTTCCTCCCCTCCTCTCAGTATAGGTCTTACATATGAGATCTGTGACTAAGTTGAAATATTGTTGATCGAGGAGTTGGGCTCAAAGTATGGTCCCCAGAGGAATGTCAGTATCCCTACGTGTTTGTTGACATTACATTTTTGTTGTTGTTTCATTTTGTTTATGAGACAGGATCTTATTATATAGCCCAGGCTGGCTTTGAACTCAGAGATGCTTCTGTCTCAGCTTCCTGAGTGCTGAGATTATAGCCATGCTCCATCATGCCTAGCTACACTGTAGCTTTTTAAATTTAACCTTGACGTGCTAAATCAGAGACTTAAGGTAGGGTCCAGTAATAGGAGTTTTTGTTTGTTTTGTACTGGGACTTGAACTCAGGGTCTTTTTACAGTAAGTTACATCCTCTCCCCATGCCCACTACTTCTGTTTAAAATGTTTATTTTGAGGTAGACTCTAGTTGAACTTGGGAACCTCCTGAACAAAGTGGGTTTGAATTTGGGATCCTCCTGCCTCAGGCTCCTAGATTCCTGGGATTATAGGTGTGTGCCACCATGTGTAGCTAGTAATCCAGTAGTAATTTGTATTTTAGAAGCCTCAACATGCATGCTTCGGTCTGGAAATAAGTTATCCAGACAAAATACCTCGTTCACTGTTGTGTTGATTAAGAAACCATCTAAAAGTAAATTTGGACTTTCAGGCTTGCTTTAAGGTAGGAACAGATTGGCTCTAGAGCAAGGAATAAGTGAGTTCTGATCTGGATAAAACTCTAGTAAGCATTCATCCTGGATAGGAACTACATTATTCTCTAGAAGAGGAATGGTGAGGTGGAGCATTGACAGAGTAGCATTTGTCCTGATTTCTCTCATCCAAAGAAATAGCAGAGCCTCTGTGCACTTAAGAAATAGAAATGAAGGGCTGGTGAGATGGCTCAGTGGTCTAAAGCACCTACTTAGAACAAGCTTAGCAAAGCACAGGGACCGCGGTTCAATCCCCCAGCACCA
>NW_004524602.1:2598855-2602255 GCF_000260255.1 Octodon degus
AAATGGCATAACAATGAGTTTTAGATGTGTTTCGAGGCCAGCCTGAACTATACAGCAAGACCCTGTCTCAAAAAAACAAAACAAAACAAAAACTCAAAAAGAAAAAAAAAAAAGAAATAGAAATGAACCCGGCATGGTTCCGTGGTCAAAAGGGAGCACTGGGACACCTGACATGTGCCCAAATGCTGCTCCCTGGGGACTGTTTCCCTGGGTAGAAGTGTTGAATGAAGCAGGACCCATGCTGTTCAGACTTGGGGAAAGGCGGCCAACTGTGACCAGACTGCTCTATGGGGAAGCTTATGTTACTCTAGTGTCAGGTTGCCCTGAGAATCTGGACCTAGGAGCTACCAAATTTTGTCTGGGCTCTGCCAAGGCGCTAGGCCTAGTTGTATTTGGAATTGAAAATGGGGCACTGCAGTGAAGACATTCAGATTGCTGGCAGTGTTTCTAACTCTGTTCTTTGTAGATTTGAAAGTGGCCTTTTAGGCCCTTTAAGCTGGTGGATTGCCACTGAGTTATGAGCATTATGAGTTGCTCCTGAGCATTTCCCTGCATTTGGAAGTATTAATTTAGTAGGTTTGGAATGATTGAGGTCTGAGATCAGCCTTGTGTGTGTCTGATATTGCCTAATTGCAGTCTTCTGGCCAGCTGTGTATGTCCCTTTTTTTTTTTTTTTTTTTTTAGGGTACTGGGGTTTGATCCCTGGGCCTTGCACATGCTAAACCAGCACTCTACTGCTGAGCAATTCCCCATCCCTTTTGATTTTATTTTGAGACAAATCACTAAATTGCCCAGGATGGTCTCAAACTTGAGGTTGTCATGCCTCAGCTTCCTTGGGATTATAGGTGTGCCCCACTGCACCCAGCTAGCTTATTGCTTTTTTTAAAAAAACAAAAATTTTTGTGGGGGTATATTGGGGATTGAGCCCAAGCTCTTTGCACTGACCTACATCATTGGCCTCACACTCCAGCACCCTGCCTTTGTTATTTATTTATTTATTTATTTATTTATTTATTTATTTAGGAGACAGGGTCCTGCTGTGAAGTTCAGGCTGGCCTTGCAGTCACTATGTAGCTCAGGTTGGCCTTGAACTCACAGCAATCTGCCTAGCTGCTCCCCTTTTATAAAAAAATTCTTGAGAGAACTTGCTGAGTCATTGAGTTGCCTAGGGTGGGCTGGAACTTGTGAGCCTCCTCCATCAGCCTTATAGAGAGTTGGAATCACAGGCATGAGTACCATCTAACCCATTGCTCCATCTGTTTTTTGTTTTGTTTTGTTGTTGTTGTTGTTGTTGTTGTTTTAGGAACCGGGGATTGAACTCATGAACTCAGCCCCTTACCCTTGCCAGGCAAGCCCTTATCCTATTGAGCTATCTCCCGGCCCTTCCACCTGGTTTTGATCTTTTGAATCCATGTTCTGTTGTTACTGTAGAGACATTCTGTTAGGTAAAGCAACTTCTGTATGGTCAGCATGCCCCAGTATACTTACTTGAAGTTTTAAGACTAATTCTAATTTTTCAGTGATCGTGATAGAGATTAGCATTCAGAACTGAAAAAAGTATTCCAGAACTGTCAGGCCTCAGTTTTGGTCACTGTGTGTCTATAATGTGCTCCTTGGCATACCAGACAGTATGACAAGGGCAGAGATGGGTGCAGAGTGAGTCAGTGGAGAGAACAAGGGCTTCAGCCAGTCTCTGGAGTCTGGTTGTGCTGTCATAAGCAGTGTGACCCTGTAAGGTCCTCAACTTCTGTGGACCTCTGTTTCCTTACATTTAAAATGTCTTAAAGCCTGCAACTGTGCCTTTTGGGGAGACTGAATAAATGTGAATGTCAGCTGCTTGTGGTGGTGATACAGGAGAGATGTAACTGACAACCTGCTAAATGTCAGGTGTGTCAAATTCATGTTTCCTAGAATCTATGCATGAATTCTGAGGAAGGGAAGGTTTTAAGAGTAGGAAAGATTCATTGGGAGAGATACAGGATGCACTCAGGAAGAGATTGCCAGTACTCAAAGGAATGAGGCACACATCGTTGGAAACCAGGATCTTTTATGTGGTTTTTAAATTTTTTTTAATGTATTTAGTACAGGGACCACAAGGTCTTACTACACAGATTGGACTTGTAGTGATCCTCCTATTTTCAGCCTTCCAAGTGCTGGGATTACAGGCATGCTCCACCACACCCAGTTTCAGTTGTGCCCTCTCAAGGGAGCTCTGGGGGCAGGGCTGGCATGAATGCCAGGGATGGATCACCGGTCCTTGCATCTGCCTAAGCAGGTGCTTTAATCCACTGAGCTATCTGGCTGGCCCTTTTTGTGTGTTTTCAGAGATGGAAATCTGTGGAATTTAATAATCTATAGTCTTAATCTTGTCTTTAGGCTTAATTTTAGTAGTCTTATTTTTAGTCTTAACAGGTGAAATAGGACTGTCCACCCCTAGTGAGATAGTGTCTATGGAAAATCTCAAAAGGGTGGTACCAATTACAGTATTATCTCAAATCTCCATTCATCCCTCAGGGGATATGTCAATCTGGTCATTGAGACTTTAATCTCGGAAGTCTATAGCCTTCTTCAGATGCACCTCCAGGCCAAGAAGATAGCTCAGTGGAATAAGTGCTTGCTTGGCAATCGCAAGGTCCTGAGTTCGATCCCTGGTACCAAAAAAAAAAAAAAAAAAAAAAAAAAAGGCCAGATGCACCTCCAACTTCAGTTTTAATGTATTCACATATTTTTGCACTGACTCCCTTGAGGGCCTAGCCCTGTCTGACTGCTTATTAATTTCTGTCTAATTTAGCTGCCTATAATAGTGATGTGCCTGTAATCCCAACATTGGGAAACTGAGGCAAGAGGATCACCATTTTGTGGCCAGATTGAGCAATTTAGCAAGGTCCTGTCTTAAAAAGGAAAAAAAGCTAGGACTAATGGTGCATACCTATAATCTCAGCACTCAGAAGGCTGAGGCAGGAGAATCTGGAGTTTAAAGCCAACTTGAGTGTGTAACTCAGGAAGATCCTGTCCAAATTAGGTGTCTGAAATTAAGATATTGACAATTTATTTTATTTACTTTTGGGGGAAGGGTCTACTCTGCCTGTTCACAGCCTCCAAGAGCTGGGATTACTGGCGTGTGCCACCATCCCCACTCTCAATTGCCATCTCAGTGAGCCCGGGGACAGGGCCAGCACAGCAGGCCCTGGGATTGAACCCCTGGCCTCTGCGCCTGCTTGCAGGCACTTTAATCTGTGAGCTATTTGGATGGCCCAAGATATTGGCAATTTAACCCCAAGCTATTTTCTCCTGACTTTTTTTTTTTTTTTTTTTTTTCGGTACCAGGGATTATACTCAGGGCCTTGCACTTATTGGGCAGGAGCTTATGCTGCTGAGCTATATCCCCAGCCCCTCTCCT
>NW_004524602.1:2602355-2616154 GCF_000260255.1 Octodon degus
TGCAGGCACTTTAATCTGTGAGCTATTTGGATGGCCCAAGATATTGGCAATTTAACCCCAAGCTATTTTCTCCTGACTTTTTTTTTTTTTTTTTTTTTGCGGTACCAGGGCTTGAACTCAGGAGCCTGCACTTGCCAGGCAAGTGCTTATTCTACTGAGCTATCTCCCCGGCCCCTCTCCTAAGACTTAATGTTCACCTTTTTTGTTGATTTTATGTTATCACTTGTACTCTTTCCCAGGAATTTTTTTCCTCCCCTATTTTCCATTTTAAGTTCTCATACTCAGTTGGCAAGTATTCAAGTATGTTCTTCCTGCTGTCTGTGAATAGCACTCTTGCAGGAGGTGTTCACTTCTCAAAGGAGCACCCGTTGCCGCGCTTGTGTTGACGTGTGGGTACTGTCATGGAAATGGCCTCTGCCCCTGCCCAGGCTTGCACGGCAGTGTCTACCTGGAAGGCAGTGAAAACCGTCAAGACTGAACTGGGGGTAAATAAGTGGAAGCTCGGTTTGGCAGGAGGAAAAGGGGACGAAAATCTCAGCCTACTTGGGACAACCAACTCCCAGGTTATTGACAGCCATTCGCATTCCTCCTTCCCTTCTCAAAGTCTCAGCCCTCAGAAGAGATAAAAAATGTTATTGCCAGGTATAGAAGCACACGTCTGCAACCCAGCACTTGTGAGGCTGAGGCAGGAGGGTCACCTTGAGTTAAGGCTACTTGGGCTACATAGCTGGGCCTGTCTCAAAAACAAACTGTTGCTAATGTCCTCTTGCAACCCCATTTCTACCAAGTCTTTGCAGTCCCCACCCTATAAAGAGTTTGCAGGTGTCTTCGGGCTGTGTGACCCAGCCTGTCATTAGTAGCTGGAAGGATGGCTGCTGGCTGGCTGCCTCTGAGTTCCTCTAGGGATAGTGACAGCCACCCCAGAGGTCCCTGCTTGCAGGGAAACTGGTTGGCTTTCTAGTGCTAAGCAGGAGGAGCTTCCTGTTCATTGTCCAGATTTGCTTTTTTCTGTTTTACTTTTGTGTTTGTCTTCTTCTCAAACTCTTCACATGAATTTTCTGCTATGATTGTGTAGAGCTGTTTACTTACGTACTTGTCTTCTTGTGGAATCATTTCCTCATTGTTTCTGGGAGCTCTTTCTTCATCCTCTTTGGCAGCCTCGGTACAACGTAGTTTTCAAGCCTACAGGGAGCTCTCTGCTCATTTAGTAGGTCTGTGATTGGCATAAGGCCCCCTGAAGTTAAGTGGAGCACTCCTGTCTTGGGATAGTGGTTCCGAAAAACACCTTAGAGACCACTGACTCTTTTTTTTTTTTTTTTTACCTTGAAATTAAGACCATAAAAAAACTCATTGGACAGCATAATTTAAAGTGAAGAAAAAAAATATGTTCATAGCTGGGCATGGTGATGTAAGACTAATCATGACCCTCAAGAAGCTGAGGCTGATGGATTGCAAGTTTGAGGCCAGCCTGGGCTGCATAGTAAGACCCTGGTGAAAGAGTGTGTGTGTGTGTGTGTGTGTGTGTGTGTGTCTGTGTGTAATTCTTTGTATGTTTTAAAGATTACATAAAATTAATATGTGATGTATTTTTACTTTAGTAACATAGTCATATGATTCAAACTCAGGTACATGAGCAATCAAGGAACAGTGATACACACCCATAGTCTGAGCAACTTGGAAGGCTGAGGTGAGAGGATTACTTGAATCCAGGAGTTCAAGTGAGAACCTGTCTCAAAAATAAATGAAAAACAAAAGGATTAAAATATCCTTTCAGTATTTCTTTCTCTGTTTTCCTCTATGACAGCCAATGTTGCCAGTTCATTCCTTCTCCTTCCCTCCCCTCTCCTCCCTTTCCCCCTCCTCCCTTGCTCTCTCCTCCCATCCTGTCCCTTTCCCTCTCCTGTCCTCCTTTTCTTTCCTCTCTGTAGTGGGGATTGAGCCCAGAGCCTTCACACAGAGCTACATCCCCAGCCCTTTTAAAATTTTTTCCAGTGAGGCAGGGTCTCATTAGGTCACTGAGTTGCCCAGACTGGGCCTGAATTTGTGATCTTGTCTCAGCCTCCCGGAGTGCTGGGATGACAGACATGGGACACCTGGCTCAGCTGTTAGTAGATTCCTGTGTACCCTTTCAGACAAATACTGACATATACCTGATGAGACATCTGTTTCTCAAGGCTAACTAGTGGAGTTGAAAGACTATAAAATGTGGAAAGACTTAGATTCAAATCTCAAAAGTTGAGTTCTGCCATTTATTAAATGCCTTGGGACAGCACATCCTGGTTCTGTTTTATATACTGTATGCGCAGTTCATCCTCCGGTGTGTTTTCAGAGCTCCACAAATGGACTGTACTCTCTGGCCTACATTGGTGCAGAGTCCTGCTCTAACAGTGAACAGGACCATGGAACCTTCTTAACTGTAACATGTGACTAATGCTTTATTGTGTGTGGAAGGGACCACAAACCACAGGAAACAGAAAAAAACGTATGGAAAGGAATAGAACAGTTTCTGCTTGTCAGATACAGGCTCCTTCACACTTGCCTAGTGGAGTGCTGATAAACCTTGGCCCTTTCCTTTCCTGCAGGAAGTCATTAACACTGAGGGACTTTTCATATTTAATAGCTCAATTAACTCTGACCCTTCAGGGTGCCTGAGACTGTAGACTCTTGTGAGGAGCCTGCCCTGGTCAGCCCTGGCTTCCTGCTGTTGGCTGTGCAGTGTGATGTTAATTTTTTCCTAGCAGTTACCTTTCTTCTCTTGTCCTTGCACAACAACACTTGATGTGCTTGATGTAACGGATAAAGAGTCCTGAACTTGTGGAACAATTCACATTTGGTTTTCTCAGGAAGGCAGGTGTTAGTCTTTTCTCTGTGGTGATTTGGCCTTAGCATTTCTGAAGGGATTTGTAAAGCTTTGAGTTTGGAGTTTATTTGGTCTCTTAATAGGTGAAACAGATTTTGTATGGTGCAATGCCTGGATATCAGAATAAAAAGGTCCCGAGACTATTCACTATCTTTTATTTTATTTTTATTTTTTTATTTTTGCGGTACAGGGGATTGAACTCAGGACCCTGAGCTCAAGCGCTTATTCTACTGAGCTATCTCCCCGGCCCTCTTTCCTTTTTTAGACAGGGTCTCACCATCTAGTATACCCTGGCCTTTTTTTTTTTTTTTTTTTTTTTGTGGAACTAGGGATTGAACTCAGGACCCTGAGCTTGCCAGGCAGGCACTTATTCTACTGAACTATCTCCCCAGCCCTTCAGTGTGTAGGCCAGGCTGTCCTTGAGCTCATGACAATATTCCTGCCTTAGCCTCCCAAATGCTAAAAATTGTGAATATTCCTGCCAGGTGCCATCCAGTGTAAAGGCAGGCTTCCTTGGGGAAGAATTGTGTGTATGTGTGTGTGTGTGTGTGTGTGTGTGTGTGTGTGTGTTGCTGGGTACTGAACCTAGGGCCTTTTGTGTGTGTGTGTGGTACCAGGGATTGAACTCGGAACCTTTTGTCTGCCAGGCAGGCACTAGTGCTATGAGCTGTTTCCCTGGCCTTGAACTAGGGTCTTTGCACTGAGCTTCATACCCAAGATGGGCCCAGACTTGTGATCCTCCGGCCTCAGTCCCCTGCAGCGCAGGCAGGGATTAGGCATGTGACAAATGGAATTGCTGCTTTAAGGACTTTGTTGCAGTGGAACACATCTTAGAGTTTCTAATTACATTTATGCTTCTGAATAAAGTGGATTAGAGAAACTGAGATGATACATACTGTCTTGGTTACTTTTCTCTCGCTGCTGGGACAAAATACCTGACACCCAGAATTGATGAAAGAGATGTTTATGTAGCTCACAGTTTTTGGAGGTTTCAGTCCATAATTAGCTGGCTCCCAGGCAGAGAGGCACATTGCAGAGGGCAGCAGTTCACAGCTGCAGAAAAAGCAACAAGAGCAAAAAGGGAGGAAGAGCAGAAAGCATGCCTCTTTCCTTCCCTTATATTATATGCAGGTTGCCAGCCCCAGGGCAGGTGCAGCACTCACACCCGTAATCCCAGCATTGGACCATAGATCAATCTAAAGCTCCAGAAGTCCACCCCCTGACTGCATGAGGCTTTGGGGAAGAATCTAACACAAACCATAATACATACTAAGTGTGGAACAGTGGGAGGAGAGAGAGAATGTGCAGTCACGCCCTGGGGAAGCAAGTGTACCAGGTGCAGTGTGGGTACTCTCCTTGGTCATCTCCTTCAGATGAGGAGATGAAGGCTCAAAGAGGTGAGTAGTGTGTCTGGGAGTACACAGCAGTGAGAGAGAGGACAGGTTCTTTCTAACTCCCAGACTCACACCAGACATGTTTACTCCTTAATGGGGAGGTGGGTAATATTGTAGGAGACAGACCTTTTCTATTTATTTCAAGGTCCCTGTTAGGGCTTGCATCTAGATGTCCCTGCAAAGCCTCGTGTGCTTGTACGTGGACTTTTTGGAGGTGACTGGATCTAGGGTGTATTAATGTGGAATAAGGGCATGGTAGTTGGATTAGCCCACTGATTGGTTTGGCGTTGTTCTGGGTGTGGGTAATGGAAAGTCTCTCCCTGAATGGGTGGCACCACCCAAAAGGCTTGTAATTTGAATGGCATATAAAGGGGCATAAAGAAGGCTGCTGCTTGTTGCCTGTGCTCCTCTGTGAACTCTTTCTCCTCTGTGATGTCCCTTTGCCATGCCACCCTGCCTTGCCACCCTGCCTTGGAGCCGGCTGACTATGGCTGAAACTTCTACAAACTGTATACTAAAATAAATCTTCCCTCCTTTACTTTGTTATTGGGTATTTTGTCTCAGAAATGCAAAAGACAGTCTCCTTCCCCTTCTCTTTCTCAGACAAGGTCTTACTATGTAGTCTAGGCTACCTTGAACTCACTTGAGGTGATCCTCCTACCCCACCCTCTCTGAGTGCTGGGATTACAAGGTGCACACTACCACACCTGGCTAAAAGCAACCACCTATATTTTAGATATGCATAATGATAGCATTCACATAGGGCATTTGTACCTTTTTTTTTTTTTTTAGACAGAGGTCTCTCTTTGTATTGCAGGCTGGCCTTGAATTTGCTTATATAGTCAGCCTCCTGAGTGCTGAGATTACAGGGGTGTGCCACCACTCGGGTTTCTTTCCTTATTTACAATAATTTTGTTTCCATTTTCTTCCTTCTGCTCTTTTTTTTTTTTCTTCTTCTTCTTCTTCTTCTTGTCATTTCCTTCCTTTTCCTGTCTCCCCTCTCTAGTTTCCCTCCCTTATTTATTTATTTTTTTTCTGTACTTAGGACAGGATCTACAGGGTCTCACTATGTAGATTGGACTCATAGTGATTCTCCTGTTTTCAGCCTCCCAGGTGCTGGGATTACAGGTGTGCACCACCACGCCCAGTCTCAGTCGCTCGTTGCAGCACACCCTGCAGGTGGGGCCAGCACAGCAAGCTGGGGATCAAACTGGCTGCTGTGCTCTGCCTAAGCAGGCACTAGTCCTCTGAGCTATCACGCCGGCCCTCCCTTCCTATTTGAACAGTTTTGTTTTTTTTTTTTCAATTTTCCAATAATTATTATACACTTTGGTCCTTATTTGCACTTTTGGTTTCTCACCCCAGAAAAACAATGCAGTATTTACTCATATGTGCCAGGTTTATTTCACTTAAGAGTATGGTCTCAAGGTGAATCCATTTAGCTAGAAATGTCTCAAGCTGTAAATGTGTCACACTAGAAATGTCTCCTTATTTATGGCAGACTAGTACTCCATCATATAAAAACCCCACATCTTCTCTATCCATTCATTGATTGCTAGGCATTTGGGCTATTACCAAGATTTAGCTATTACAGGGCCAGCCAAATAGCTCAGTGGATTAAAGTGCCTGCAAGCAGGCGTAGGGGCCAGGGTTCAATCCCCAGGCCTGCCATACCTGCCCTGCCCCTGGGGAGTGCTGAGATAGCAATTAAAACTGGGCATGGTGGTACGTGCCTGTAATCCCAGCACTTGGGAGGCTATAAATAGGAGAATCACTATGAGTCTGATTTATTTATTTATTTATTTATTTATTTATTTATTTGCGGAGCCAGGGATTAAACTCAGGCCCTTGTGCTTGCCAGGGAAGCACTTATTCCACTAAGCCATCTCCCCCGCCCCATGAGTCTGATCTAGTAGTGAGACCCTAAACACCCTGTAAAACCTTCCCTAAAATACAGGGGAAAAAAATAGATATTACAGAGTGTGCCTCCATAAACACGGGTGTGAATATATAGCTGTGTGAATATATTGCTGTGTGAAAAGTAAGTTTTTGTAGATATGACTCTTCCCTATCTCCCGGGTTGCCCTGGAGCTGAGGCCCAGCCAGTGCGTTTTCCTTGTGGCTTGGAGTCCCTCGCCCCAGCTCATCTCTACAGTGTAGCTGTTCTGAGTTCGTTGCAACCCAAGGGTGCTGCGTTGGTTTCTGTGATGTCATTGTCACAGCACCACTGGGTGCTGCCCAGATTGGAGCCTGCTTAGCTGCAGCTCTCTCAGCTCTTTGCAGTAGCTTCTCCAGCTCTGTGGCTATAGTCAGGAAGTGTGTTTTCATTTATTTAGATGTGATTGTGGGAGAAGTACATGATTAGATTGTGAGCCTCTGACCACATTGGAACAGATCAGCCCCTTACCAGGAAAGCTGGTCAAGGAAGGTTATAAGTGATAGTGCTACTTTTTCTCTCTCTCTCTCTCTTTTTTTTTTTTTTTTTTTGATGGTGTTACTTTTTCTCACCTTTTTTTTTTGATAGTGTTACTTTTTCTCAACATCAATGTAGACCTTTTCCAAAGGTAGACCACGAACTATGACTGGTCCTGGGTTGCCAGGTATTGACAACTGTGGCTACTTGTAAGCCCTGTTACATTCAAACCACTGACCTTGAGTTGAAATATCTCCTAAGCTATGACTCATGGTTTGGCCCATTCTGTCTTTCACCAGGAAATACATCGAATACTAGTTTGAAGAATTTTAATTATCCCTCCTCAGAGTGTGTTGCTCATTAAAGTTGCTGGGACCTGTAGTGGTTATGCTAAATCTATGAGTAAACATAGAGAAAGGCTGTTAAGGATGATTTAAAAAAATTTTTTTTCAATGTTGGCAGTTGAGGACTGGGAAGATAGCTCGGAAGCATAAGTGCCTGCCTGGTAAGCACAAGGTCCAAATTCAATCCCTGGTACCACAAAAACAAAAACAAAAATACCCCACAGTACTGGCAGTTGAACTCAAGGTTTCATGTATGCTAGCAGAAAGGTTTCATATATGTCTACTGCTATATCCCCAGCCCTTCTTATTTTTAATTTTAAGACAGGGCTTCCCTAGTTGCCTGGGCTAGTGTTAAGCTTTCTGTCCTCTTGCCTCAGTCTCCCAAGTAGCTGAACTGCAGGTCTATACGAGTGGGTCATGCTTGGGTTGTTGTTGATGTGACAGGAGGTAAATCCAAGCTGAGCAGAGTAGGTGGCCCGTGTGCTGTCTGTAAATATTGTAGCTCTGTTTACAGGACACAGGACTCTGCATGTAAGGCCGTCCACGAGGAATTGTTTCCGTGCTGAAAGCCAACAATAACATCCTGACGGCAAGGGGACAGAGGTCACCTCAAGGCAGCAGTCCTTGGGAGCTGCAGGATACAAACTTTGCGCAGTATAAAGTTTATTTTTAAAAAGGAGGCAACTAGGCATGGTGGGGGCATGCTTGTAATCCCAGCACTCAGAAGGCTGAGGCAAGAGGATTGCTGTAAATTTAAGGCCAATCTGGACTACATAGTAAGACCCTCTCTCATAAATAAAATAAAATGGAAAGGCTGGGCATGGTGGTGCATGCCTGTAATTTCAGCACTTGAGAGGCTGAGGTGTGAGAATTGCTATGAGTTTGAAGCCAGCCTGGGCTACATAAGCAAGCTCAAGGCCAGCCTATATTACATGGTGGAACCCTTTCTCAAAAACAAAACAAAAACAAAAAACAAGGTGTACTTGGAAAGAAGTATGTGAAACCTACCAACCTTTATCTTATTTGGCCATGGTTTATCTGTGAAAAGTGAAAAGTCATCTTTATAGTTGGATATGTGATAAACTCCTATTACTTCCTGGTCATTTAGATTTTCCTGTCCTACTGGTACATTGATTTACCTGTTCTTTTTTATTTTTTTTCAGTAGTAGAAATTGAACCCTGGGCCTCACGCATGCTAGGCAGGCACTCAACAACTAAACTACATCCTTGTCCTTTTATTTTGTGGAACTGGGGACTGAACTCAGGCCCTTGTGCTTGCCAGGCAAGCGCTTATTCTACTGAGCCATCCATTTCCCGGCCCTGCCCTGTCCTTTTTTAAACTATTTTATTTTGAGATGGTGTCAGTTGCCCAGGCTGTCCTCAAACTTGCTGTTCTCCTGCCTTAGCCGCCTGAGTAGCTGGGTTGTTGGTTATTTTTATTAGGAACATGATTTACTTGGCTAGGCCATGTGTACAAATGTGTTGTGTACTATCAGCAGTATCAGAGGAGCCCACTAGAGGGCTGGTTTGAAAAGCTGTTATGTTCACCAGCAGACAGATCCATTTACAGAGTTTGTGGGGACCTGCTGACTGACTGAGTTCTCTCCCTGGGGTCTTCGTGTATCCACTTCTCTCCTTTCTATCATTCCTTATTCTGATACCAACTACTCACCTCACAGAGGCCATGGAGCCTTTTTATTGGGGTGCATTCTGGGTTTGTACTGCTGTCTTCTCTGGGACTGCTTGCTCTGGTCTGGCTCAGGTGGTTCAGGGCTGCAGGGACTTTTTCTGGGCCTTTTCCCTGCTTGTGCCTGGTAACTTTTCTGTGCTGCCCTGGTGGTGTAAGCTGCTGTGCTATAGTTGGAAGGCTCTGAAGTTCAGGCACAGCCTCTAAGGCTCTTCCCTTGACATTTCCTAGAAATGGGGGTGGATCGGGGGTTTATGGGGGGGTGGTGCTGTGGAATCCAGTCTGTTTGCTGTTTAAATAGTTTGGATATGTGTTGGGGGGGCACTTCCCGAGTCTGTGAAATAAGTCATTGCTTATTCCCCTCTTATTTTTCAACTGAAAAATTACTGAAGCAAGGTTTACCTTGCCCATGGTCACATAGGAAGTTGGTTGTACACCTTTTTGAAACAAACCTCATTTTTGTATTATTTTATTTTATTTTTTGTATTTTAGGGAAGGGTCTACAGGGTGTTCAGGGTCTCACTACTAGATTGGAATTGTAGTGATCCACCTGTTTACAGCCTCCCAAGAGCTGGGATTACAGGTGCGCGCCACCATGCCCAGTCTCAATTGCCACCTGCCCTGGGGGCGGGACCTGCATGGCAGGCCGGGGATTGAGCCTCCAGCCCCTGTGCCTGCTTACAGGCACTTTAATCCACTGAGCTATTTGGCTGGCCCTGATTTATTTTTCTTAACACAGGAATTAGTTTAATAAATAATAGTTTTTTGTTCTTGTACCAGGAATTGAACTAAGGACCCTGTGCTTGCCAGGCAGACACGGTGCTCCTGAGCTATATCCCAGCCCAATAATAGGTTCTTGATATGGATAAATACATCATAGCTAGTTTGACTGGTAGTAGGGATATGATTAAAGTTCAGAATTTCTGTCAGTTTGAGCACATTGAAGAGCACCAGCTGAGAAGTTTCTGGATGAAAGGGACAGAATAGCCATGTAGAAAGCTTTTAGCAAATCAAATGTACATCCACAAAATCTTTATTTAAATCATTCTAGAAGAAGCAGAGGGGCAGTTCAACTGGACTAGAAATGGGTTGTGATGCAGGCAGGAATGAGGCTAATAAGAGTTCTAAAAAGAGGAGGCATTGTACCAGCTTGAGGCACAGGTGAAGATGAGAATGTCCCCCGTTCTTCCATATCAGCTCCCTCCCCCAGGCCTCTGTCCAGAACTGCACTGGTGTTCAGAAGGCTCTCGTGTCCTGGCTTTGAGTGGCCCCGTGCGTAAAGCCTGATGAGGTCCTGTGGGGTCAGTCAGCACAAAGAACAGTTGGCCTTTGAATTTGATAAATTCTCCCTAATAGTTTTGCTGCTGTCAAATAGTTCTGTGAATTCCAAAGGCAAAACCATTTTGTCCTTGTTTTCCTGTGTCTGTTTGGCTGGCTATCGAGGCAGCAGCTGGGACTGCTGTGCTATAGTGCATTATGCAAGAGGCCTTCAGAGGGCCCAGCCACCTCTTTCCCTTAAGAAACAAAACACAAAATTCTGCTGCTTTGGTTTGTTTGGCTTTGGAGCCAGTAATTTACATCTCATTTGTGAGCCCTGTTACCCCCTCATTGTTCCTGCTAAATCCTGCTGATTGAATGGGTCTGTGGCTCTGTCCTTATTGTGTTCATGAATTTTAACTGTTTGATTTCAGACCTGTTTCTTCCTTTGTCTCCCACTCCCTCCCTACCGCCTACCCCATAGTAAACTTGAGATTCAGTCCAACTTGGGGAAACAATAATAGTTTTTCCCTACTTGTTTTTACTTCAGAGATTATGTTCTCATTTTACTAATTTTTCTTACTTTCCTTGTCAACAGGCCACCAAGCAGTTCCTTGAAGAGATTAACAAGTGGACCGTTCAGTACAACGTTTCCCCACTCTCCTGGAATGTGGCCGTCAAGTTCCTCATGGCCAGGAAATTTGACGTGCTCAGGGCCATCGAGCTGTTCCACTCCTACAGAGTACGTGGCTGGGGTGGGCAGCCTGTGGCACTGGGCTTCTTTTGCTGTTCTCCTGCTCCACGAGAAGTCGATCTGTGTCCAGGAACGCTGGACATAGCTGAGACTAGGGGTAGCTACTGGAAACTCCACTTTGGTGCCCTGAATTTGGTGCAGACCTTGTGAGAACTGAAACTGCGAAGAAGCCTTGGCCTGGTGTGGGATGTTGGCGCGCTCTGCTGGAGTCCGAGTCTGAGTTCTCTGTGCTGGCTCCAGGGCACCTGCTCCACTGACTCCCCTGGAATTTTTGAGACCTGGCATTCAGATGATTGCTGAGTTTAGGTATTTTGGGAAAAGGATTTTAGCTCTGGGAAAAAGGAGGGGGCAACTGTAATGCTTTGACCTTATCTTAGCAGTACTGGTGTGTAATGGAGCTCCATCGGCATCTTACTTTATTGTTTAAAGCAAATTTAAAAAAAAATCTTTTATTTATTTATTTGGTACAGGGTCTCACTGTGCAGCTCAGACTCATAGTGATCCTCCTGTCTCAGCCTCCCCAATGCTGGGATTATAGGTGTGCCCCACCACACCTGGTTCTGGGGCAGCATGGCATGTGGTACAGGGATTGAACTCAGGACCTTGTGCTGTGCTTAGACTGCTGAGCTATTTCCCCAGTCCTTTTTTTTTTAGCTTTTATTTTTATGTATGTATGTATTTATTTATTTATTTTATTTTATTTATTTATGTGTGTGTGTGTGTGTGTGTGTGTGTGGCCTGCTCAGTCCACCAGGGGGCGGGGCTGGCTGGCATGTGGTGCTGGAGGATTGAACCGCAGTCCCTGTGATTTGCTAAGCTTGTTCTGAGTAGGTGCTTTAGACCACTGAGCCATCTCACCAGCCCATATTTTTATGTATTTAGTACAGGGTCTCACTACACAGAATTTGGACTCATAGTGATCCTTCGTGTTTTTCAGCGTCCCAAGTGCTGGGATTACAGGTGTGTGCTACCATGCCCAGTCTCATTCACCATCTCAGTAAGCCCAGGGGGCGGGGCCAGCACAGCAAGCTGGGGATCCAACCCCAGCCCCTGTGTTTGCCTAAGCAGGCACTTTAATCCACTGAGCTATCTGGCTGGCCATACTTTATTTATTTACTTATTTTTTTGAGGGGGCTCATTTTGAAACTCTCATTCACAGCATTTGATTTTTTATGTATGTTTGATTTCTTACTGGCAGCATTATTGGAAAAACACTGACTGGATGTGGTATTTCATACCTGTAATCCCAGTACTGGGGAGGCTGAGGCAGGAGGAATTTGCCATGACTCGTTGGCCAGCATGGGATACATAGTGAGTTTAAGGCCAGTCTGGACTTCACAGCAAATAAAGGTCAGAGAGACTGTGAAGACACTGGCAGTGGAGTGAAGTGGTCATCTGTGCACTGTATATATTTCGCCGCTGCTTTGTAGAATGTGTGAGAAGGCTGAGCTGGAGAGGGAGAGCTGTGGGCAGGCTGATGTACAGGGAGAAGCAGATAGCCTCTGGCAGTAACATGGACAGGACAGGTTGCTGAAATGGCTGTGTGAGGGGAGAAGGGTCAAGGATTCCAGGATCTGACTTGAGTGTGTATCATTGTCACTTTCCTTGTCACAGCGACAAAATGCCCCATTTACATCTTAAAGGGAGAGCCCGGGAGATAACTCAGTAGAATAAGCGCTTGCCTGGCAAGCACAAGGTCCTGAGTTCAATCCCCAGTTCCACCAAAAACAAAAACAAACCATACATCTTAAAGGGAAAGAGGTTTATCTTGGCTCACAGCTTTAGAAGTTCAGTCCTCATTTGGGAGGCACACATCCAGAAATGGTATGGCAGAAGGGCCAGCCTTGGAGGAGAGCTGCTCACTGCTGGGTACAGGAAACAGACCTAGGACTGCCTCCCTGCCAGTCCCTGCCTCCCCGCAGACCTTCCACCCTGCACTAGGGGAGTTGGTCCTGATGAATGCAGTGCCTCTGGCCAGTCCCCGTCCACTGAGCTAGTGCTGAGCATGTGAGTCTCTAGGGGATCCTGCAGGTCCCACCATGGCACAGGGCGAATGGCAGCAGTGTTGCTGAAGTGATGCCCTGAAGTGCATGGAAAGGAGGCAGGAGTTTAGCTGAGGTGCCTTTGGGTTACCTATGTAGCTATGTCCTGGAAGCAGCAAGAATATGAGCATAGGGTTTAGAAAAGAACCCTAGTCTAGCTCGGTGTGATGGTGCATGCCTGTAATCCCAGCATTCTCAGAGGCTGAGGCAGGAGGAGTACAGCCTGGCAGTTTACCAACTTGATAAAAAAAAAAAAAAAGCCTGGGAGTATAGCTCAGTGCAAAAGCCTTCGTTTCACCTTCTAGTACCACAGAAGGAAATGACCCTTTGGAATAAAAATAGAGATCTGAGCATGCTGGAAGTAGAACTAGATATTGGAGCCATGGGAAGGGTGGAGGTCATCTGAAAAGGATGTAAGGTACCCAAAATGTATAGGGTACAATGCGCACCTCAGACTTTGTGCTTTATTCAGTCCAGCATCATGCTGAAGATCAGATTAGAATGCTTTGGGTAGGGCCTGCTGTCTCCCTTGATCTACCATGAATGCAGTCTTCATTGTCCTTGCCTCCAAAAGCACTTGAATTTGATTCTAAGGTTGGATCAGAGAAGATGATAAGCAAAGACCTGGTATGTTTTATTCACCAGGTACTTAGCTCTGTGCCTGGTACATGGTAATTACTCTTTTTTTTTTTAATTAGCATTTTTTTTGGGAACTTTATTTATTTATTTGTCTCTCTGTGTGTGTGTGTGTGTGTGTGTGTGGCCATCTTAGCCCACCAGGGGGCGGGGCTGGCTGGCATGTGGTGCTGGGGGATTGAACTGCGGTCTCTGTGCTTTGCTAAGCTTGTTCTAAGTAGGTGCTTTAGACCACTGAGCCATCTCACCAGCCCTGGTAATTACTCTTAAGTGTTTGCATAATTAAAGAAATGCCCAGAAAGAGAACTTAAAAGTACAGGAGGGCTGGAGAGATGGCTCAGTGGTCTAAAGCACCTACTTAGAACAAGCTTGGCAAGGCATCAGGGACCGCGGTTCAATCCCCCAGCACCAC
>NW_004524602.1:2616350-2638677 GCF_000260255.1 Octodon degus
AACAAGAGAGGGGCTTTGTTTTGTTTTGTTTCTCATCATGACATAAAGAGTAGGAGGTATCAAATGTCTCCAAAGAAAGATAGCATCTTTGGTCAAGGTTGTCATGTAAAGGGAGGACTGGAAATATTTACTGGATCAATGACATGAAGGTCCTAGTGGCTGCAGCAGGAAGTCGGAACATAGTGGCTGGATTGGGAGGAAATTGCACTGAAGTGTGGAGTGAGAATAAGGGAGCTGAAAGTGAGCATGGGGAACCCAGTGCAGAAATGACCAGAGGGAAGTCTCAGGGCTGTAGTTGGAGAGAAGGTCGATGGAGGAAGCTTCCGAGACAGGGAGGCCTCAACAGAGCAGCTGTATGTAGATGCAAGCTTCATGCAGTATTGGTCCCCATCTCAGTGTCTGAGTGCAAGGTCAGTGCTGCTGTGTGTTTAAGAACTTCTTTGAGGGCCTGGGGTGATGGCTCAGTAGAATAAGTGCTTTCCTGGCAAGCACAAGGGTCTGAGTTCAATCCCTAGTTCCACCAAAAAAAAAAAAAAAAAGAACTTCTTTAATTCTACCCTTTACCTCTTAATGTTACATAAGGATTTTTTTTTATTTTTTTTTGAGATATAGTCTTACTATGTGGTTCAGGCTGGCCTTGAATTTGTGGCAATCCTCCTGCCTCAGCTTCCCAAGTGCTGGGATTACAAGGATGTGCCGCCATGCATGGCTCTTCTCGATAGGAATTCTGGTGACATTTAGCTGACATAGACAGAGGCTCCAAGAGAATTCCCAGTTGTCTTCTGCTGTCAACTCTTCCTTCTCACTGAGATTCAGGGGTCACATGAGACTGGCTTAGACATGCAGTGTTTTCATATCTTCATCTTGTTGTGCTTCCCTTTCAGGAGACACGAAGGAAGGAAGGCATCGTAAAGCTGAAACCTCATGAAGAACCTCTCCGTTCTGAAATCCTCAGTGGGAAGTTCACCATCCTAGTGAGTCTTGATGAACTTGCCTTGCTGTGCCCTGTTCCTGCCTTTTGTAGCTGTTATCCTGCTTGGATATTTTTCCTGCGTACCTTAGCCACAGTCTGGCGCAGATGTAAAGTAGCCATGCAGCTTGGCCCAGAATTGTTCTAGTAATAACTGAATTATTATTGACCATCGTTGCTATAATTACAAGTAACAGCTCAATAATTGAATTTTGAAGAATCTAGTCTGTAGTAGATTGACAGAATTTCACCACTGGCCCATGAAGGTTAGTCAGGGCCTTGGGGTTGGTATCTATGTGCTAAAATAAGATATATTCTGTTCTGTTTAATGAAAGTCCACTTTTTAGGACTTCTGGGCCTCTCAGGTAAGAATGAACTGATACTGGTAGGCAACATGGGGACTAGGATCCTGTCATATAATTCTTTCTTGTTGCTGGCTATTTTCCCATCCTTCCTGACAGATTAGTTAGTGACAAAGCCAGAGCAAAATTTGCTGTACAGTTAAGACCCAAGAAGATGTGATTTTTTTTTTTTTTTTTTTTCCCCTCCTTGCCACAGAATATAGTTCAGTGGACACTGAGAGAATCAGGCCTGGGATGATCCTAACCTTCTCATTTGGGAAGAGGCAGATTCAGGAAACATTAGCAGCACCCTGCAGCAAGTGTTCTTCAGGGTAGAAGCCTTTGTGATGGTTGTATTTTTCATCTGACTTTTGAATATTTCCTGCTTTCTTTGCTCTAGAATGTGCGAGACCCCACGGGAGCCTCCATCGCCCTCTTCACTGCCAGGCTGCACCATCCCCACAAGTCAGTCCAACATGTGGTCCTCCAGGCACTGTTTTACTTGCTGGACAGGGCTGTCGATAGGTGAGCACTGTTGTTATCTTGTGGGTGGCCCACATCCAGATAGGCAGGTGACAGGTTTTGACATGATTAAATTCTCCTGTGTCTTCCCCCTGCCTGAGGAAGTGCACTGGTCGGTGCTATCAGCAGCAGCAGCCTGTGTTCTTGAGGTGTGGCATGTTTCAAGGTGCTATCAGGATGTTGGGTATTTTGTGTCTTTATCATCTCAGCTCTGTTTCAGGATAACAGGCTGAGAAAGCCAGTTGTCAACACTTGGCAGTGCATTGAGAATGATACTGTGGAAGAAAGAGAAGAGGAAATGATCAGTGTTGGTTCTTTTTGCTGCTGCTATCAGTAGCTTCTGGAGCCAAGCGTGGTGGCATATGCCTATATTCCCAGCACTGGGAAGGCTGAGGCAGGAGGATCACCATAGGTTTGAGGCCAGCCTGGGCTACATAGTGAGTTCAAGGCTACTCTGGACTGTATAGTAAGACCCTGCCTCAAAGAAACAAACATACACACACACACACACACACACACACACACACACACACACTTCTAGGCCTGGGTGTAGTGGGATACAACTGTAACACCAGCTACTTCGGGGGCTGAAGTAGGAAGATCAGAAGTTCAAGGCTACCCCAAGCAACTTAGACCCTGCCTCAAAAAAAAGTAGGGACTGGGAAGGTAGCCCAATGATAAGAGCATTTGCCTGACAGGTACAAGGCCCTGGGTTCAATACTTAGCAAGGAGAAACAAAACATAATCCCTCTAGGGCTTCAGTTTCTTTGTCTGAAAACAGGAATATTGCCATTTAAAGCAGGCCTTGAATTCACTATGTGGCCCAGTCTGACTGAATTTGCAGCAATCCTCCTGCCTCAACATCTTGAGCGTTGGGATTACAGACATGCACCACTCTTCCTAGCCTCGCAAAAACATTTTTATTTTTTTTTTAAATTATTTATTTATTTAGTGTGTGTGTGTGTGTGGCCAGCTTAGCCCACCAGGGGGTGGGGCGGGCTGGCATGTGGTGCTGGGGATTGAACCGCGGTCCCTGTGCTTTGCTAAGCTTGTTCTAAGTAGTTGCTTTAGACCACTGAGCCATCTCACCAGCCCCAACATTTTTATTTTTTTATTTTATTTTTTGTTTTTTTGGCGGAACTGGGGATTAAATTCAGACCCTTGTGCTTGCCAGGGAAGTGCGTATTCCACTGAGCCATCTCCCCAGCCCCACAAAAACATTTTTATAATCACAGATATAAGACAAGAACTAGCCTAAATCATGTCCTCTCCTTCCAGATTAGATGAGATTACAGTCTATAGACCAAAAATCCCTGAAGGCCAGAGAACTCCTACAACTTTGTTTTCGGTCCTCGCACAATTGCCTGGCCTTGTCTAGCCATCACTCAAGGAGCCACGTAGGCTTGAGTCCTGTTTGCTCTGTTCTTCCCAGAGCTGTTGTGCTGTGGTGTGTGCCTTCCTGCCTTACTTCCTCCTTGCCTGGTGCAGCTGTTGCCAGTGACAGCTCTTGACATCTCCTCTGATCCTTTGTGTTTAAAGGCTGCATTGAGGGCTGAGATCAGGAGCACTAAAGCCACTGAGGTGCCGGTCTGTTTAGACTACAGGCTTCCAGGCTAAACATAGCCTGGCAGTGAACCAAGGTGGGCTTCTGCCTTGGTTATGTCACCTCGTAGCACTTAACTTGCGCTCTTATTTTTTTTTTAAATCATTTATCTATTTATTTATTTGGTACAGGGTCTCGCTACACAGCTTGGACTCCTAGTGATCCTCTTGTCTCAGCCTTCCCAGTGCTGGGAGTACAGGAGTGTGCCACCATACCTGGTTGCAGTGGCTGGCACAGCATGCCCAGGGTTCCAGGGCTGGCATGGCATGCAGTACTAGCAATTGAACCTGGCTTCTTGCACTTGCCAGGCAGATGCTTAGAGCACCGAGCTATCTCCCCAGCCCCTTAACTTTTGCTCTTGATGCTCAGCTGGCACTAGGGCTGCACTTCTTGCATGGTATTATTCTGAAAGAGAAAAGTTGTCAAGGGTCAGGAGGTGAGCTCAGTGATAGCATATGCTTAGCATGTGCAAAGCCCTGGATTTGATCCCTAGCACTATCAATAAATAAAATTAAATTTAAAAAAAGTTGCTCCAGGGAGATAGCTGAACAGCATAAGCACTTGCCTGGCAAGAGCATTGTTCTGAGTTTGATCTCTAGTACTGAAAAAAAAAAAAAAAAAAAAAAAAAAATTGTTGAAAATCAGGCTTGGTGGTGGACACCTGTAATCCCAGCACTTGGGAAGCTGAGGCAGGAGAATTGTTATGAGTTCGAGACCAGCCTGGGCTACAAAGTGAGTTCAAGCCAGCCTAAACTGCATAGTGAGACCCTGTCTCAAAAGAAAAGACCAAAAATAAATAAATAAATAAATAAATTTAAAAAATAAAATAAATTCTTCCCAGTGAGTAGAAAACCTTTTCTTGTGTTGTCTTACACCAGATGGCCTTCTCTCTGCCCTCATCTTCACTGAATCCTGCCTTTGCTTTGAGGCCCAGCTTGCTCACTGGTTCCTTTACTGTTTCAACCTGTCATAAATAAAATTCTTTAATTTTTTTTTTTTTTTTTTTTTTTTTTTTTTGGTGGAACCAGGGATTGAACTCAGGTGTTTGCCAGGAAAGTGCTTATTCCACTGAACTATCTCCCTGGCTCCAAATTCTTTAATCTTGATAACAGTTATTATCAATACTTATTTTGAGACAGGGTCTTGGTAGGTCACAGAGTTGTCTAGGCTGGGCTCAAATTTGTGTCTCAGCGTCCGAGAGCCCTAGGATTATAAGTGTATATCATCTTGCCCAGCTACCAGTCCCAGTAACTATGTGCTCAGCCTTGTGATATCACGGATTTTATGCTAATATTAGATTTTATGTTGTTTTTTGAGATAGGGTCTCCTTTTATAGCTTAAGCTATCCTTGATCTCATTATGTAGTGCATGTGTGTCTTGAACCTGCAGCTCCTGCCTAACTTTTTTTAATAATTTTTTAAAAAATTTTATTTATTTATTTGTGGGGAGGCCAGCTCAGCCCACCAGGGGGTGGTGCTGGGGGATTGAACCGCGGTCCCTGTGCTTTGCTAAGCTTGTTCTAAGTAGGTGCTTTAGACCACTGAGCCATCTCTCCAGCCCCTGCCTCACTTCTGAGGGCTGAGATTACACACTTATACCACCATGCTTGGCTAGAATTAGCAATTTTTTAATGTTATTTCCTGGGTGAGTGCTTCTGTCTTGGATTTTATTAAAAGAATAAAGTCAGGGAAGGGCCAGCCAAATAGCTCAGCAGATTTATAAAGCGCCTTCAAGCAGGTGCAGGGGCCAGGGTTCGATCTCTGGGCCTGCTGTGCTGGCCCTGCCCCCAGGGTGTGCTGAGATGGCAGTTGAGACTGGGCGGGTGGTGCAGGCATGTAATCCCAGCTCTTGGGAGGCTGCAAACAAGCAGATCACCACAAGTCCAATCTAGTAGTAAGACCCTGAACACCCTATAGACCCTTCCCTAAAATACAAAAAAATAAATTAAAGAGGGAGAAAAAAGCTGAACATGATGGTACACACCTATAATCTCAGCGCTCAGGAAGCTGAGGCAAAAATATAAATCTGAAGTGTTCATGGCCTCCTAAAGGTAAGTAATGTATCTGGACTAGATAGCAAGACCTTGTTTCAAACAAACGTCAGTCATGTTTGCCTGCCTGTAATCGTAGGTACTTGGGAAGCTGAGGCAGAAGGGTTACAAGTTTGTGGTCTGCCTGGGTAACTTAGTGAGACCTGAAAAAATAAAAAGGATTGAGGTATAGCTCAGTGGTAGAGTGAGTTTGATCCCTAGCACTCCCTTCCCTCACGCGCCCACAGGATGAATGTAGTATGATAATGTGTTTGCTCAATTCTAAATAGGTGTGAAAACTGTTGCTACCTATCAGTAGTTTAATCTAATAATTTCTTCCTCATAATTTTCTAGGGTTATAAGTCAAAAGCAAATAAGGATCTGCATTGGTTTGAATAAAATATTAGCGATGAATAAATGTTTTTGTTCAATGGTTGGTTTACAGCTTTGAGACTCAGAGGAATGGTTTGGTGTTTATCTATGACATGTGTGGTTCTAATTATGCAAACTTTGAGCTGGATCTTGGCAAGAAAGTCCTCAACCTGCTGAAGGTAAGGTCATTGAGGATACTTTCCAATGGTTTTCAGTGGTCAGAGTTTGTCCTTTTTATTATTTTGGGAAAAGACTTAGGGATGATGTAAACTTCAGACACTGTGTTCAGTTTTAAGGTCTTATTTCCCCCAAATAATTTCATTCTCAAAAAATGTGAGGAATGTTTAAATAATTTTTTACTTAAAAGACACATTGTCATTAATCTCTCTAAAGATATTCCTACTTTGAGTATATTCATCCCACCATTGTCTATTTTTCTATTTGTGGATTTTTGTTTTTGTTTTTTTTTTTTTAAATATTTATTTATTTTTATTTATTACATTTATTTATTGTGTGTGTGTGTGGCCATGGCCAGCTCAGCCCACCAGGGGGCGGGTCTGGCTGGCATGTGGTGCTGGGGATCGAACCGAGGTCCCTGTGCTTTGCCAAGCTTGTTTCAAGTAGGTGCTTTAGACCACTGAGCCATCTCTCCAGCCCCTTGTTTTTGTTTTTTTAAAGACAGGATTTCACTTTGCAGTTCAGGCAGGCCTTGAACTCACTTTTTTTTTCTGAGGGAGGTTGTACCAGGAACTCAGGACCTTCTGCTTGCCAGGCAAGTGCTATGCTGCTGAGTTACATCCCCAGGCCCTGTTTTGTTTTGGTTTGGTTTTTGGTTGTTTTTTAAAAATAGAGTCTTCTTTTGTGTTTCAGGCTGACCCTGGCCCTGAACTCACTATGCAGGTCAGGCTAGCCTCAAACTCACAGTGATCCTCCTACCTCAGCCTCCTAAGTATTGGGATTACAGGCATCCACCCAACCCCCAGATTTCTAGACTGTTTTTTTGTTTTGTTTTTGTTTTTTGTTGCAGTACCAGGGATCAAACTTGGCACCATTGCTCTGCCAGGCAGGCACTTACGCTGCTGAGCTATATCCCCAGCTCAAGACTGGTTTTTGATGTGGCCTTTAAAGGAGGTTTTGAAAATAAATAAATAAATAAATAAATAAATAAATAAATAAATAAGCTTTTGGTATTTAGGGGCTGAAATAAATTATTGCATCTTTAGTGACAGAGATACAGGTTCTCAGACTTTAGTAGAGAGAACTTTGCTGGTGTTGTGGATGCTCTGTGTTCTCCACTCTGGGAGCATGAGTTCCCAGACTATAGAACTAAAGAATAACAGAACGGGACAGCAAGTAACACACCAGCTTAAGAATTAGGCTCATGGAAGTAGGTTCAACAAGAATAGAGTAGGAGATTTTTACCCACAGTGCCTGCTTTATTTAGAATATCAGCTTAGTGCGTGGAATCCTGTTCCCAGCACAGCCAGGATATTGGCAGCTGAGTGATGCAGAGCCCCAAGGGTTAGGGTGAATCATCTGTCACTTTTGAGCTTGGAGAGACCTGTGTATTTCTTTTTGAACCTCTTTGCTACTATGTACATCAGATCATTATTATTTATGTAGGCATTTGCTTACTTTGCACTACTGGGGATTGAGCACAGGCCTTGCATGTGCTAAACAGTGCACCTAACTCTTAGCTTCACCTCATCTAGATTATGCTTATTTATTGATTGACTAAATGAATACCCAGAGGAAGAAATGAGTGAAAAAATACATGATGCATATATAGACATCAGACTAAATGAAAGGTTATGGAAGATTTTCCATTTATTCATGATTAATTTTCCCTTGAGTTTAATAAGTGGACCTGGGAACAGTGGTGCACTCCTACAATCCCAGCTAGTTGCGTAGCCGAGGTAGGAGGATTGCATGTTCAAAGCCAGCCTGGTCAATTTAGCAAGAGTCTGTCTCAAGATAAACAAAGGACTTGGGGTATAGCTTAGTAATACAGTGCTTGCCTAGCATATGTAAAGTTTTGGATTTAATCCCTAGTACCTACAAAAATTTAATAAACTGAATTTGCTAGGCATGGTAGTGGTATACATTTGTAATCTTAGCACTCTGGATGGCTGAAGCAGGAAGATCAAAAGTTTAGGTCCAGCCTGGACAACTTAGCAAGACTCTATCTCAGAAAAACCACTGGGGATACAGCTCAGTGTCAAGGCTCTGGATTCAGTCCCCAGTACCACACACATGCACACACATAAAAAATTTTCTAGGATAGATGCAGGTAGATTCATGTACGATATATGTGAGATAACTGCTCATCAGAAAAGTTAACATATGGCACATGCCTGTAATCCCAGCACTAAGGAGGCTGAGGCAGGCATATTGGTGTGAGTTCAAGGCCAACCCAGGCTACACAGTGGGTCAAAGAACAGCCTAAATTGCCTAGTGAGGCCATCTTAAAAAATCAAGAAAAAGGGGCCGGGGAGATGGCTCAGTGGAATAAGTGCTTCCTTGGCAAGCGCAGGGCCTGAGTTCTATCCCCAGTTCTGCCAAAAATAAATAAATAAATAGTTCAATCCACAGTTCTGCAAAAAAAAAAGAAAAAAGAAAAAGGAAAGGAAAGCTAGCAGTTTTTGTTCTGTAAAGCCTATAGTAAGCATGACCTTAACATCATTATTTTTAGAGGTAAATCAGCCTCTAATTTATTTCTTTTAGCCATGTTCCCTGTAGCTTTCAAAATCTGAATTAGACTGTAGACTCTCCCAGATGGGGAGTACAGAAGAGCAAAACTGAGCTGTTGGAGTCCTTGGTTCTAGGAGGCTTACACCCTCACTTCTTTCCCCACAGGGAGCATTTCCAGCCCGCTTGAAAAAGGTGCTGATTGTGGGCGCACCCATCTGGTTCCGAGTGCCCTATTCCATCATCAGCCTTCTCCTGAAGGACAAAGTGCGGGAGAGGGTAAGGCGAGCCCCCCTGGGAGCATCCTGTCTCTACCGCTGAAATCCTGCCCACTACTTTCCCACCTTCCTGAGATCTTCCCAGCTTGGCTCCTGAGAACGTTCTGGTTTTTCTTTTTTTTTTTTTTTTTGTTCTGGGGATCAAACTCAGGACCTTGCGCTTGCCAGGCAGGTGCTTATGCTGCTGAGCTGTATTCCCAGCTCCGCACATTCTGTTCTTTACTGACTTGTTTCCTGCTTGCTTTCTTTGCTCATCAGCTGCTAGACAGATTTCCCAGGCCATGTGGTCAGGAGCAGCTGTTAGCTGGCTGTCCTCCACAGTGCCTCCCACAGGTGGAGTGGAGAAGTGTCCCGGCGGAGTTCAGGGGTGGGTAGCCCAGAGTTGCACAGGCTTTCACTGTTTGCCAGCATTTAAATGTGAGGGTGTATCTGCAGGATAGAGTGTGTGTTTAGCATGCACAAGCCTGGATTTCTAGTTAGCTCAGAAAAACCCAAGAAACAAGAATCAAAAGTCGGCACTTAATACTATTTCATTAGCTAAGCTGATACGGAATTTGTTCACCTATAAGCACCATTCCATTCCTTTCACTAGTAGCATTTCAGAGGAGACTCCTTCAAAGTAGGCATGTCTCTGCCTACTTTTCTTCCTGTCATATTGTCTTAAACAGCTTATTGCTCCCATTATTAACAATGCTGGCCCAAATTACTTAAGTTTTATTAAACTTCCTGAGTGTTTCAGGATTGAAAAGTTATGGTTCAGCCATTGATTATAGCCTTTGCAAGAAAAACTATGAAACTTGGCATAATAGGATAAATTACAAAGGAATTTGTCTTGAAATATTAGTACAGAGATTGTGGTAAAGAATTATGAGGTTAAGTGAGCAATGCAGGACTTTATGGCTGAGGTGACTTGGGTCATAGAGGGATAAGTGAAGACTTTGGTACTGTAGAGGGTACTTAGGGACTGTGACTCAACAGGAGAAGGATCTCTTAAGAGAGTTCTGTGAGGGGCTTTTTAGGCATATCTTGCACTTGAATCATGGGACTTGTGAATGCATGTCTAAACTCAGAATACAGGGGCTGGTGAGATGGCTCGGTGGTCTAGAGCACCTACTTAGAACAAGCTTAGCAAAGCACAGGGACCGCAGTTCGATCCCCCAGCACCACATGCCAGCCAGCCCCGCCCCCTGGTGGGCTGAGCTGGCCACACACACACACACACACACACACACACACACACACACAAATAAAATTTAAAATAAATAAATAAACTCAGAATACATTGAGCACATGATCCTTAGTGGGGCCTGGGAATTAAACCTGTATGACACTGTCTTCATCCTGAGGAGCAAGAGGCAAGGATCAAGAGGTCCTGAGAAGGAACAGGAGCATGAGGAAGAGGGTGGAGAGAGGACACAGGACTAGGCTCTGCTTCAGGCTAGCAGAGAGTCTCTGGTTGTCAGTAAGGGCTTCTGCAGAGGCAGAGAAGGAAAGGAGGCCTTTTCAAGAAAAGGCAGCATTCCTACCCCACAGAGATTCCACGAGGCTATCAGAACCCAGAATGGCTGAGTCAAAGCAGAGAACACAATGAAGTATTAGGATTACTTACCTAGGACTTTTCTCCTAGCTCCCCTACACTGGGGACCAGCCTTGTCTTGTGTATATAGAAATCTCTCTGAGCACCCATACCAAGCTGAGAATGAAATGGAACTGAAGAGGCCAGGAACTGGTTGCCTTAGGAGCTAACAAAAATAACCACTCGCCATGCGTTGTCCATGGTGAGAGAGCTGAGTGCCAGCATGTGCTAGGATTGAGCAGACTTATTACTAGGATGCGCCTTTGCTCATCATCCCTCTTCCTTGCTCTGTACCAGGGCTTCTAATTCTAGGAGTGACTTTTAGATATTCTATGAATTCAGACTTTTATCTGAGAATTTGCAGGACTTTTAACCCGAGGCAGATGAATTGCAGTCTGCTTCTTTTATACATAGTACAAGGGGTGACCAAAGTGTATAGTGAATGTTCAAATTTGAATTAAACTTACTACAGTAAAAGATATGTTGT
Organism: Octodon degus; assembly: GCF_000260255.1. Taxonomy (NCBI): domain Eukaryota; kingdom Metazoa; phylum Chordata; class Mammalia; order Rodentia; family Octodontidae; genus Octodon; species Octodon degus. The sequence goes on from NW_004524602.1 coordinate 2,627,217, forward strand.
CATTAACCACCCCCCCCAAAATACTCCCTCTCACTTCAAACACACTTACCCATCCTTTCTACCACTTTCTGACAATGTACTACAAATCTTTTTTTTGTGTCTTTAGAAAGTCTGATTAAAAAATACAGTGAATGGTTCTGCCAAGTGCCATCAAACAGAAAGGCAGGCTTGTAAGAACCTTACCCACCTGCTCTGGCACTGCGTGACTACTGGCTCTTCCCCAAAGTAAAAAATGAATATGGAAGGGGCCGGCCAAATAGCTCAGCAGATTAAAACACATGCAAGCAGGTGCAGGGGCCAGGGGTTCAATCCCCAGGCCTGCCGTGCCGTGCCGGAAGGTCAGCATCTTGAATCAGTTCAGGACAAGCTAAGAGTTAAGATAGTATAACTGAAGACACTCATGGAGGAGGCTTCCAGAACTGCTTCAGAGATTAGCAAAAATAATGGGATAAGTGTATTTGAAGCAAGGGGAGTATTTTGGGGGGAGGAGGTTAATGGTATTATGTCCTTTATTCTAACAAATTAAAATTTTTTTAAATGTTCACCATATTTTCTCACCATGCTATAAATTTCAAGTCAGTTTCATTGCATTCCCCAAAACTAGAGTAAGCACATTTGTTCTTCACTAGCTGTGTACTGCTCCCATCCCTCATACTCACATGATTCTTTCTGGCCTTCTAGATTCAGATATTAAAGACATCTGAGGTTACCCAGCACTTGCCCAGGGAGTGCCTTCCAGAAAACCTGGGTGGATATGTCAGAATCGACCTCGCCACGTGGAATTTCCAATTCCTGCCCCAGGTGAACGGCCACCCAGATCCCTTTGATGAGATCATTCTGTCCTCCTTCCCTCCTGCCTCAGACTGGGACTCAGTACATGTTCCAGGTCCCCATGCCATGACTATCCACCAGCTGGTGGACTATGTTAATACTAGGCAAAAACGGGGGATCTATGAAGAGTATGAAGACATTCGTCGGGAGAACCCCGTTGGCACTTTTCACTGTTCCATGTAAGTAAGACCGTTGGTCCCTGAACTGCCCCTGCACCCACAACACACTTCATCCTTGGCAGAGGTTCTTCCTTGTGGTAGGGAGTACCATCCCAAGTGACAGCTGTCATTCAGAAAGGCTGGTTCCTCCTCTGGTGCTTGCTGCCATGCCCTGTGCTGTCAGTTTGGAAGGTCTTTGGTGCCAGTATCAGACTCCTATAATAACAGACACATCTTTGGGTATTTTCCTGAAACACAGATATGAAAGAAGAAATGGGCTTCTCTGTATTCCTGGCCTCAGTGCGAGCTCTGGTCTGTTCAGTTTCTCCCCAGAGTATTACACAATGTTAGAATAAAATGCTACATCTTGAGAGGATGCACTGGTGCATTTAAAAGAATCCATGGTCAGAAGAGAGAGTAATTGCCTCTTAGAAATTTAACTTCTTGTGATCTTTCTTCTAACTAAATCCTATCTCAAACCATCTGCTAGTATGTAACTCTGTGGAACCGGGGATTGAACTCAGGTCCTTGCACTTTCCAGGCAAGCACTTATTCCACTGAGCCATCTCCCCGGCTAGTATGTAACTCTGATTCATGACTAATTCATTGCTGTTGGCAGTAGGTCATTTTCTTACCATGTTCCTCTAATATTCTTTACCAGGTTTTAATCAATTGCAGCAGAAATCTTCTGCAACTTGTGAGCTCTGTTTGTTGGCAATTAGGGAGGCTGCCCCAGTGGGTACTAGACTCAGGTTCCACCTTGGCCAGAAGTCCCCTCTGGGTGACATAGTTGTTCCTTTTTCAGTTTTCCTGTGTGTAATGCATGACTGGAAGTGTGGGGTCTGCTTCATGATTCTGTAAGCACACTGTCCCTCAGGATTCTGTCAAGGTTCCTCAGTGTCTGTGAAGAAGATGCAAAGGAAAGAGGGAAAATAATGAGTTAGACTGAGTGGAGGGTGGTACGAGAGTGGCGGTGATTGGGACAGAAGCCAGTAAGCAGGCAGAACAGAAGTGCACAGGGCCTGGAGCACAGAGCTTGGTGGCAGGGCTCTGAGCTGGCATGTGCAAGGCCATTGGTTTGATACCAAGCACTGGGGGGGGGGGAACGCAGAGACTGTACGAATAGTGCCAGGTGCTGTGGCACCTGCCTGTAGTCCCGGCTGCTTGAGAGGCTGATCCAGGAGGATCACCAGTGTGAGGCCAGCCTAGGTGACATACACCCTGTCTCAAAATTTAAAAAAAGAACTGGGGAACTAGCTCACTGGGGGAGTTCCCTGGGTTTAAATCCTCAATACTACCAAAAAAAAAAAAAAAAAAAAAAAAAAGAAAAAGAAAAAGTAAGTGAAAGGGAAAAGAGCATATATAAGAAAGGGGGACTGTGCTTTCCTTGAACTCAGCTTTGTCCCCCACTGTCCACTTAGGACCTCTTTATATCAAATCTCTTTTCCAGTCTTGAATGGAGGTGTCTGAGAGCAGGGACAGTGCAGTCAGGAATTCCTGATGGTTGCAGTGCTTCAGTGGTTACTCAGATTAGGGTTGTTTGCTTGGCGTCACCCAAACCAGCTGCTGCATGAGAGAGAACATGCCTTGTCTGATGAGACAACTCTCCATCTTGTTTCTCTGTTGAATGGTGGAGTTCCCACTTCATGGGGGAGACCCAGGGTCCTTATCAGCAACAGGCCTGTCTTACACCAAGGCTCACCCATGCTTACCCCTGTGGGAGAGCTCTGCTTTCCTCAGGATTCTGGTTTTGAGTTAGATACCTGAGTATTCACTGTAGCCCACAGGTCTGGGGAATAAAAAGCTTTTTTCCCTTTTTGTCTCCCCCGCATACCATTTTTTGGACTTATTTTTGAGATAAGGGTTTCACTATGTAGTTCATATTGACCTTGAATTTACTACATGGCCCGGGCCAGTGATCCTCCTGCCTCCGCATCCTAAGTGTTGAGATTATAGGCATACACCATCACGCCAGCAACATTTCTTTTTAAATTGTACTCTTTTTGACTCTTTCCTTCCCCACATTTTTTGCTAGTACATATTAGCTGTACAGATCAATGGATTTCTTTTTTTTTTTTTATGTATTAAGTACAGGGTTTACAGGGTCTCTCTATGTAGATCAGACTCATAATTATTCTCCTGTTTTCAGCATCCCAAGAGCTGGGATTGCAGGTGTGTGCTACCATGCCCAGTCTCAATCACTATCTCAGCCCAGCCCAGGAGTGGGGGCAGCACAGCACATGGGGATCAAACCCCAGCCACTGCACTCTGCCTAAGCAGGAGCTGTAGTCTGTTGAGCTATCTGGCCGGCCCAGATCAATGGATTTCATTTTGGTAGACTCGAACATGCATATCACTAACTTAAATCACCCCTCTATCGTCCCCCTTGTTCCACTCCCTCCCCTCTTACCCACCGTCACACACCCCTCCCCCATCTTGTCCCCTTCATCTTGTCTGGTAAGTCTCCCTTCTATTTTGTCATTTTTTTTTAACCATCTTTTTTAGATTCCACATATTTGGGAGAACAGATGATATTTGTCTTTTTGAGTCTGGTGTATTTCATTCTACATCATAGTCTCCAGATCTATCCATTTTTATGCAGATAACTAAATTTCATTCTTTTTTATGGATGAGTACACAGTGTATATCACATTTGCTTTGCTTTTATCCACTACTATTATAATTATTATTATTTTTTTTTTTGGTGGAACCGGGTATTGAACTCAGGCCCTTGAGCTTGCCAGGCAAGCACTTATTCTACTGAGCCATCTCCCGGCCCCTATCCATTACTATTTGTGTGTGTGTGTGTGTGTGTGTGTGTGGCCAGCTCAGCCCACCAGGGGGCGGGGCTGGCTGGCATGTGGTGCTGGGAGATTGAACCGCGGTCCCTGTGTTTGTTAAGCTTGTCCTAAGTAGGTGCTTTAGACCACTGAGCCATCTCACCAGCCCCTATCCATTACTATTGATGATCACGTGGTTGGTTGCATATCTTGGTCATTGTGACCTGTGCTGCCATAGACGTGGGTGTGCAGATCTCCCTATAGTATGCTAACCTTAGTCTCTTTGCATGCATACCAAGTAGTGGTATGGCTGGTTCACAGAGTAGCTCTATTTATAGTTTTTTTGAGGAACTTCTCTACTGATTTCCATAGTGGCCGTACTAATTTACATTTCCAACAACAGTGAGGAAGGGTTCCTTTTCCCCACAGTCTTCCCAGCATTTGTGACTTTTTATAATCTTGATGATAGCAATTTTGAGTGGGGTGAGATGGAATCTCAATGAGTTTTAATTTGCATTTCTCAGAATTAACCTCTTGTTATTATGAGGTTATTGTAGAGTCACATGCAGTTACAAGAAGTAATTTACATAGATCACATTTACCCTTTTTACACTTTTCCCCTATTTATGTCTTTCAAAACAGTATCACAACCAGGATGTTGACATTGACAATTCATGCAAATAATTTTTCAAAACTAATAGTATGAAGAAAACTGTGAAGAAATGGATACCACTCTCTACCAGTCCCACAGTTCTACTATGTAGTTTCATTTTAAACTCTAGGTCTCACTATGTGGCCCAAACTGGTTTTTAGCTTGTCAGCTCAAGGGATCCTCTTGCCTCAGCCTGCTGAATAGCTTGGCAATTGTGACTGCAGGCGTATACCATCACACCCAGCTCATTTTTCACTCCTATAACTGTCCTCCTATATTTCTTTCATAATTTTAAGTTAAAAAGTTTATAATACTCTTTGTTGATCTTTTTTTCCTTTTTCTTTTTTTTTTTTGGTGCCCAGCTCAGTCCACCCAGGGGATGGGGCTGGCACAGCATGTGGTGCCCAGGATTGAACTGTGGTCCCTGTGAACTTGCCTAAGTAGGTGCTTTAGACCACTGAGCTATCTCAGCGGCCCCCTTTGTTGATTTTTGATTGTAGGAGATAATTTACTCTTATGCCATTCTGTTTTTTGTTTTTTTTTTTTCCTATTTTCCCACTGTAACTATATGCTTTCTTTCTTTTTTCTGTTTTTTTTTTTTTTTTAACTGGGAATTGAACCCCAGGGGTTGTTCTGGTACTGAATTACATCCCCAGCCTCTTTTATTTATTTATTTATTTATTTATTTATTTATTTATTTAGTGTGTGTGTGGCCAGCAGGGCTGGCTGGCATGTGGTGCTGGGGGAATTGAACCGCAGTCCCTGTAATTTGCTTAGCTTAGCTTGCTCTAAGTAGGTGCTTTAGACCACTGAGCCATCTCACCAGCCCGCATCCCCAGCCTTTTATTTTGAGACAAGGTCTTGCTGAGTTACCCAGGCTAGGCTCAAACATGATCCTCCGGCCTCAGTCTCCTGTGGAGCTAGAATTCCTGGTGTGCACCACCATGCTCGCCTTATAGTATGTCATAATTTTAATCAGATCAAGAGTAATTGTTTATATACGGCTCTCAATTTTTATTACAGAGTTTAAAGTGACCTACTATGAAATGATCAAGAGATAGCTTAGTGGACTAAGTGCCTGCTTAGGCAAATACAGGGATTGGGGTTCGATCCCCGGCACCACATGCCTTGCCAGCCCCACCCCTGAGTGTGCTGAGCTGGCCACTGTGTCTAGGTATCACGGCGCATGCCTGTAGTCCCAGCAGTGGAGAGGCTGAAAACAGGAGAATCACTACGAGTTGGAGCTGCATAGTGAGACTCTATACAAAATACATAAATTAAAATTTTAAAAAATCAAATACATTAATCTTACCAAATCTATTTTTTGTTTCACCTAATTTTTTCATTTCCTTTTAGCTTTTTGTGTACCTATCCTCATCATTTTGCTGTGTAACAGTTATTTTATATTGTCATTACTTTCTGAATGGTCAAATATATCAGATAATCCTTTGGTTCCATTTTATCCCTGGAACCCTGACCTCAGAACTTTCTGTTCTTTGGCTCCAGTCTAAGTTGTAGCTAGTTGTCCTCGGTTTGCACCTCCTCTTTCATCCCGCAGTTTCCCCTCTTTCCTGATTGCATCTTTTTTCTTGGTTTCATATTTTATTCTTTCTTCATTTGTACTGCATTTTTTAAAAAAAATTTTTATTTTTTAATTTATGTGTGTGTGTGTGTGTGTGTGTGGCCAGCTCAGCCCACCAGGGGCGGGGCTGGCTGGCATGTGGTGCTGGGGGATTGAACCGCGGTCCCTGTGCTTTGCTTAGCTTGTTCTAGGTAGGTGCTTTAGACCACTGAGCCATCTCACCAGCCCCTGTACTGCATTTTTAAGCACAGATTTCTAAGGGGTTTTTTTGTTTGTTTGTTTGGGTTTTTTTTGTGGAACCGGGGATTGAACTCAGGCCCTTGTGCTTGCCAGGCACATGCTTATTCTACTGAGCCATCTTCCTGGCCCCTAGATTTCTATATTTGAAATAATTCTACTTCAGAGTTTTACAGCAATGTTGTTCTGTTTCTTTTCAGTTCTTTTAACTAAACTAATCTGTTGTGTTTTTCTTTCTTTCCTGGACATTTTTAGATAATCTCCTTTTATTTATTTTTTTTTAATTTTTAAAATTAATTTTAATGAGAAAGAAATATCAATGAGACAGTTTCAAAACAGGTTAGTAGGACAGTTACAATAATTAATACATTGCATGTTGTCTTTGTAGTAGTTATTCAGAGGACAAGATGCAGACATGAAATCTTTTTTTTTATAATCTTTTAAATTTAAAAATTTTGAAGTGATATGCTTTGATGTGTGTCCATTGTTTTATTTTATTTATTTTTTCTTCTTTTTTTTCTTTTTCTGTCCACTGTTTTAATTCATGATGTTGGGCGCTTGATGAATTCTCTAATCTGAAGCCCTGTGTTCGCCATTTCTAGTATTTTATTTTTTTGTAAAGTGGTGAAACAGGGTTTTGCAATGTAGTGCAGGTTGACCTTGATCTTGAACTCACTGTATAACCCACGGTGGTCTCAAACTCTTGGCAGTCCTCAGCCTCCCAAGTGCTGGGATTACAAGTGTGCACCACCACACCCAGCCCTAGGACATTTTTTATTTTAATGCTAGGGCTTGTTCCTTCTTGAGAAATCCTATACTACAGGCCGTATCTATGGCTCTTTCTTTTTTTATAATTTTTTTGTATTTCCATTCCTTATACTTATTAGCAAGTCTCTCTGTAGACTATTCCTAGCAGTCTGGTTGGATTTCCTGGAAGCAGTGATGGTGAACCATTGAGAGCTTTTAACAGTAACAGACAGCCCACTGCAGCACACATGGCTTAGTTCACTGTCACTGGCTCCAGGCAAAGTTGGCATTCATTCTCATTCTCATTCATTCTCTCTCTCTGTGTCTCTCTCTGTTTCTCTGTCTCTCTGTCTCTCTCTCTGTCTTTCTCTCTCTCTCTCTCTCTCTCTCTCTCTCTCTCTCTCTTTTTTTCTGGTGCCAGGGATTGAACTCAGGACCCTGTGCCTGCCAGGCAGGCACTTATTCTACTGCACTATCTTCCTGGCCCCATCCATTTTCTTTTTGTAAAGAGCAGACAGTAAATATATTAAACTGGAACTGTGTTGCAAGTAATTAACACTAGTGACATGTATTTAGTGAGTGAGTATATAAACAAATGTGCTTTGTGTTATTCTTTTTTTGGCGGAACCGGGGACTGAACTCAGGCCCTTGCACTTTCCAGGCAAGCGCTTATTCTACTGAGCCATCCATTTCCCAGCCCCTGCTTTGTGTTATTCTAATAAAACTTTATTTACAGATACAAGTGGCCCAACCGGTGTACTGACTTCTTTCCTAGAACAATTCCCTATTTTCTTGCATTTTCTCTCCTTTAAAAAAAAAAAAAAAAAAAAAATTAAAGACGGGATTTTACTATGCAGTTTGGCTGGCCCTGAATTCATGTTGTAGCCCAGGATGGCATTGAACTCCCATCATCCTCCTTCAGCCTCCTGAGTGCTGGGATTACAGGTGTGCATACCGTGCCTAGCCTTCCCTTTTTTTTTTTTTTTTTCCAGTTTTTTTTGGTACTGAGGATAGAACTCAGGACCTTGTGCTTCCCAGGCAGGCGCTTATGCTGCTGAGTTATATTCCTGGCCCTTCTTCCTTTTCTTTCTTTCTTTTTTTTTTTAGGAAGAAAAGGTTTATTGAGTTCACAGTTTGTGGAGGTTTCATTCCATAATCAGTAGGTTCCAAGGCAGAGTGGTGTACTGCAGAGGGCAGCTGTTCATAGCCGCAGAAAAACAGCAGAACAAGAGCAAAAGGGAGGAGCAGTGACAGTTTAGGCAGCAGCCTTCCTTTCTGTTTTGTATCTGAGAAATTTCCACAACTTTGATATGGTTTTGTTTTTTTTTTTAATTTTTATTTATTACATTATTTATTGTGTGTGTGTGGCCAGCTCAGCCCACCAGGGGGCGGGGCTGTCTGGCATGTGGTGCTGGGGGATCGAACCGCGGTCCCTATGCTTTGCCAAGCTTGTTTCAAGTAGGTGCTTTAGACCACTGAGCCATCTCTCCAGCCCACACAACTTTGATATGTTGAAGTTCCTGATTTGCATATGCTCACCCCACCAGGCTGGGCTGGGGTTCAAATCAAGGGCCTCTCACATACTAGGCAAGTGACCTAACACTAAACAATACCCCAAGATAAAGTTTTTACTTTTTTTTTTTTTTTTTTGGTCCTTTTGAAACAAAGTCTCACTAAGCACTTCAGGCTGGCCTTGAGATCACTTTGTAGCCCAAACAGGTCTCAAACTTGCAATGATCATCCTGCCTCAGCCTCCCAAGTGCTGGGATTACAGACATGCACCACCATGCCCAACAGAATTTTTACTTTTTAATAGTGTTTATTTTCTGATGTTCCCTTTTCAAAGCATCCTAGTCTTGTTTCACATATAATGATAGTACTTCTCTCTCTCTTTTTTTCTGTATTTAGGACGGGATCTACTGGGTCTCACTACGTAGATCAGACTCATAGTGACTCTCCTGTTTTCAGCCTCCCAAGTGATTACAGGTGCTCGCCACCACGCCCAGTTTCAATTACCATCTCAATGTGCCCTGTGGGTGGGGCTGACACAGCAAGCTGAGGATCAAACCCCAGCCGCTGCGCTCTGCCTAAGCAGGTGCTTTAGTCCGCTGAGCTATCAGGCCAGCCCAGTACTTCTCTCTTTGAGGATATTAACTATAGCCTTTCAGAAATCTTTTTTTTTTTTTTAATGATTATTACCTCTTTTTTTTTTTTAATTTTTTTTTTATTATTATTAATTTATTTTGTGTGTGTGTGGCCAGCTCAGCCCACCAGGGGGCGGGGCTGGCCGGCATGTGGCGCTGGGGGACTGAACCACGGTCTCTGTGCTTTGCTTAGCTTGTTCTAAGTAGGTGCTTTAGACCACTGAGCCATCTCTCCAGCCCAGAAATCTTTTTTTTTATTGACTGTCTTTTATCCTTTTTTTTCCCCATGTGTTTTTGTTTTGTTTTGTTTTGTTTTGTTGGATACAGTATCTTCAGTTGAGACTTATAGTGATCTTCCTGTCTCAGCCTCCCTAGCCCTGAGATTGGAGGTACACACCACCATAGCCGGTTTCAGGGCCAGCAGGGAGCAATGGGAGCTATCTCCCAGCTCCTTCCATGTGTATTTAAATTAATCACCCCTCCAGCATTTTTTTTTTTTTTTTTTTTTTTTTTTATCTATACTAGAGATTGAACCTGAGGCATGCAAGGTTATATCCCTAGCCCTTTTTATTTATATGGAGACTGGGCCTTGCTAAATTGCCCTGATTGATCTGGAACTTGAAATCCTACTCTCTCAGCCTCCTGCTGGCTTGAATTAGCACCCTTTGTTAGGGACTTTCCTTAATTATCTAGAGATCCTTGATTGTTGTTGATTCTCACTTAGGATGGGGATCCTTCAAGAAGTTGTTTACATACATAGATGAGCTTCGAGTTGAAATGATCAGACAGCTTGTTAGACAACTCCAGATGACACAATTCTTTTCCTAGTAGCTTATCACTTTCTCTAGATAAGAGTGCTCTATTCTCTTGCCTGTGAGGTGGTATATACGCCTGGATATGAATGTAGTGTAGGACAGAACAGGGAGAATGGGGTAGTGATTATAACTGTGAAGCATTTGCATTTTCATTTATGTGTTGTTGTTGGTTGTGGTGGTGGTCTTTTATCTTTTGGAGATAGGGTTTTGTTATGCAGTTCAGGCTAGCCTTGAACTCACTTTGTAGCCCAGGCTAGCCTGAAACTTGCAGCTACCGTCTTGCCTCAGCCTCCTGAGTGTTGGATTTCTTCCTGTTTTATCCTTTTGTCTCATATTACCTTCCAGAATGTGGGATCTCTTAAGTAGGTAGTTTTTGTCTCGCAGTACTTCCTTCTTAGGCCCTAACTTCTTGCACTTGACCAAGTCTGCCAAGTCCACTTCTCTGCTCTTTCTGCCAAAACAGTTAAAATGTCTGCTGATGTCTCCATAGTTGCATCTGGAGTGCAGTCATTCTTGAGTTATCAGTCCGTCGTGTTAAAATGGAATTTAGAGATGTATTTTATCTGAGTATAATGATGCACATTAGCAGTCCCCCAGCTACTTAAGCAGCTAAGTCAGGAGGATTGCAAATCTGAGGCCAGTCTAGGGAACTTAAGTCCCTGTCTCAAAATACAATTTTATTTTAGTTTTTTAAACAGGGTCTCACTATGCAGTTCAGACTGGCCTTGAACTCATTGTGGAGCGCAGCCTGGCCTCGAACATGGAGCAGTCCTTCTGCCTCAGCCTACCAAGTGTTGGGATTATAGGCATGTACCACCATGCCTAGCTCAAAATACAATTTTTTAAAAAGAGCTGTGATTGCCTTACATGTGTGAGGCTCTGGGTCCCACTCCCCAGTACATATAGAGTGGGGAAAAGAGAGAGGAGGGAGGAAGAAATTGATTTTGAGCATCTTTTGATAAATAAATAGTAGAAATTATTATGTGCAGCTAGGCTGATTTTGGTACTGTACCTGATCAGAGAGGCTTTAATTTACATTCTGATCATAGCCTCTTACTCTCTGAGACCAAAGCCTTTGCTCAAGCTCTGCTCTGAGCCTTGTTAAAATGGCCTTTGCCACTCTGCTGGTGACACTGTAGACTGCTCTGTCTAGCACACACCTCCAGATCACACCCAGACTCGCTCCTTACCACAACCAGAGCTGCTTCACTATTTTGGCTATTTGTTATAGCAGCACACCCAATAGCACAGACCTCTGTCCTAGTGCATATGGGCTCCTCTCATGTTTCTGTAATCAGTGTATACTTACACAAAGGCTGAACCAGAAAGGCTGGGGGGTGGCTCACTGGAAGAGCACACACTTAGTACACCTGTAGCCCTAGGTTTAATCCCTAGTACCGAAGGAAAATGAAGTCAAATGATGTAGAGCCATGTACACCAGAGAGTGAAGAACTCCCATATCCCACCCGAGCGGTGATTGACGCCCAGCCTTTACATTGCCATGCTTTTTTTTTT
>NW_004524602.1:2639056-2641145 GCF_000260255.1 Octodon degus
TATTTTTAATAACCTAGCACTAGGAACTGAATTCTGCACAGATGGACCTTTTCTGGCTCAGTGCCCTGGGAGTCTCAAAGCAAAGGTTTTTTTTTTTTTTGGCGGAACCAGGGATTGAATCAGGCCCTTGTGCTTGCCAGGCAAGCACTTATTCTACTGAACTATCTCCCTGGTCCCTCCCTTTATTTTTGAGTCAGGGTCTTCTAAATTACACAGACTAGCCTTGAACTTGTGATACTCCTGCCTCAGCCTTCCAAACTGCTGGGATTACACATACGTGTCACCATGCCATCATTACTTTTTCTTCAGTTTTCTTTGTCTATTTCATTTCCTTTAGGTCTCCAGGAAACCTAGAGAAGAATCGCTATGGGGACGTCCCGTGCCTGGACCAAACTCGAGTGAAGCTGACAAAACGAAGTGGCCACACTCAGGTAGACAGATGCAGTCTTGTTTGGAGCATTGTAGGATTTTTTTTTGGGGGGGGGCGGGCTGGCTCAAGATGCCTTAAGGGCAGGTCTGGTAAGGCATGAGTATCTGGGGGGTCAAACCACAGTATTCTGAGCCTGACTGTCTTCGCTTAAGCAGGCACTTAAACAACTGAGCTAATGGGCAGGCCCCCAGGAGCACTGTAGGGAAGTAAACTTCTTCCATAGTGAAAGATATTGATACTGTAATACATTCGTGGCAGACCTATTTCACACAGAGCTACAGCAGCCCTGCTACAGCAGCCACACTCCGTTGGATGATGAGCCAAGTCACCCCAGCAGCCCAGCATAGGATAACAGTGCATGTAAGGACCACATACATGTTTGGGAAGGACTATGGGCACCTGGTGACAGCAACACAAAAGGCATGACTCATTAGCTATGACATAGCTGAGCTTTCACATGGCCCTTGGCCTCTAAAAGATTTACCATTACTGCAATAGAATGGAAAAGGATTCTGAGCCAGGGAGGTGAGGCTTGAGTTCTGATCCTAGATGTCCCATAGTACCGAGTCACAGGTAAATAGAAGTACATGAACTTAGCCACTCACCATTTTTTAAATTCTGAGACTTCTGCTCACCAAGTTAACCAAGCTGGCATTAAACTTGCCATCTTTCTGCCTCAGCCTCCCAGAGTACTGGGTTCATAGTCATGTACCACTATACCCAGTTTATAAATGAATGCCCACAGTACAAGGTCTAGTATATGGTGGGTGCTAGTGAATGTTAGGTTATTTCTGCTCTTCCTGCCTTGTTATAAAGGCATGGTCAAGCCAGGTGTGGTGGCACAAGCCTATAATACCAGCACTCAGGAGGCTGAGACAGGAGGACTGCTGTGAGTTCAAGGCCAACCTAGGCTATATAATGAGTCCAGGCCAGCCTGAACTACACAGTGAGACCCTGAACTACACAGTGAGATCGTGCCTAATAAATAAAGGCATGATCACATGGTCCAGTTCAGTTGGTATGAGTTTATATGTATGTGGACAAAGTAACTTTGATTTTATTTTATTTTAATTTATTTATTTTATTTTTTTGGCGGAACCGGGGATTGAACTCAGGCTCTTGCACTTGCCAGGGAAGTGCTTATTCCACTGAGCCATCTCCCCAGCCCCGTAACTTTGATTTTAAATGATTGATTTTTCCATTTATGTATGAAAAAATGTTGTGGACATCTGTTGGATACATAAATGTGTAGGGGTAGTGATAAAATAGCAGATGACTATTTTATTTAGTGAATCAGTTCAACTATTTAACAGTCTATACTGTTAATAACACATATGTGTTAATACAGATATTTAGGGGGCCAGGGAGATGACTCAGTAGAATAAGCTCTTGCCTGGCAAGCTCAAGGGCCTGAGTTCAATCCCCAGTTCCGCAAAAACGAAACAAAACAAAAAACCCCAGATATTTAGCAAAATTGTACTCTTCACCTATAACTTCAGTGCCTGAGCCATCATTTTCACCACTTTTAAAATCAGCCTAACATGGTTTTGCTGTAAACATTGTTTTCATTTTCTTTTAAATATCAAAGTATCATCACTGGCAAGCACTGTAAATCAGAAAAACCTATTAAGATAATATTAAAGCAGTTTTCAAAAAAAT
>NW_004524602.1:2641611-2645446 GCF_000260255.1 Octodon degus
CAAAATCCTTATCCCTTTAAAAAATTCTCTTCAAATATAACTTGTTTGTAGTCACTTCTAAATTTGGAATTTTGGGATGAACATCTAAATAGGCATTACCGTTCTTTATTTCTTCTTACCATGTCATTTTTTTCTGATGACCTATAAGCATAAAAAAGTATTGATTAAGGTTCTTTCTTTCTTTTTTTTCTTTTTTTGTATTTTAGGGAAGGGTCTACAGGGTGTTCAGGGTCTTACTACTAGATTGAACTTGTAGTGATCCACCTGTGTTCAAGCCTCCCAAGAGCTGGGATTGCAGGTGCACACCACCATGCCCAGTCTCAATCCCAGTCTCAGCACACCCCGGGATCAAACCCCCAGCCCCTTCCCCTGCTTGCAGGTGCTTTAATCCGCTGAGCTATTTGGCCAGCCCAAGGTTGCTATTTCAAAGCAAAGAAATTTAAATTTGTCCCTATAACATGACACCCATTTGTTATATCCCTCTGCTCATTCTTTTGGGGGTGATTTTTTTGGAAATCATTGCCTTGTATTTGACCATGTATGATATGAGTTTGGTACCCTAAGTTCATAGTTTTAATTTCCATTGACAAGATGCTTGCAGGAGGTTTCCATGTTAGGAGTATTAGTCCAGCGTTTGGCTAGGACCTGAGATTGTCATCATACATGCTGTAAAAGATGGAGTTCCCTGATTGGGTTGTGCTTTTGTTTTGTTGACTGCTCAGTGTCCACTCTGTAGAACTGTGCCGGGCATGTAATAAACAGAAAATACATAAGGAAATAGATCTAGAGGCCAGGAAACTATTCTAGTTATGCTGTCGTTCATCTGAATATCTTTGACTGATTTCTGGCCTCCTTACTGCAAAAACTGGCAAAGGTTTCATTTCCACAGTAAACAGAAGATTGAGGCTTGGTTTGGTTTTTGGACACTACTTAGTTTCAGACACAAAGTACTCCAGTGTTATGTCTACTTTGGGAATTATTCTTCCTTGCTTTGTTGCTTGATATTTATTTTATTTTATTTTTTGTATTTTTTGTATTTTTAGGGAAGGGTCTACAGGGTGTTCAGAGTCTCACTACTAGGTTGGACTTGTAGTGATCCACTTGTTTACAGCCTCCCAAGAGCTGGAATTATAGGCGTGCCACCACACCCAGTCTCAACTGCCATCTCATTGCACCCCTGGGGTGGGGCCATGATATTTATTTTAATTAACAAATAAAATTTTATATATTTAGGACTTACAACAGGTTTTGAAACATGCATAAAAAAATACATGTTGTAGAACAGCAAAAATCAAGCCAGTTATGTATGCTTTGTATGTAGACCTTTTCAGAGCTCTTCTGATTCACAAAGGCTCTAATCCCCTTTGTAAAGGCTGCATCTTAATGGTTCTCAAGGCCTAGTCCACTCATAAAGTCTGTTCACCAGAACCATCCTCACATTGCAGAGTAGGATTTCCACGCAGGAGTTTGGGAAGAGGACACAAACTCTGTGTATAGCAGCAGTTTGCTCTCAGGCTGATACTTTGTCTCTGAGGTCATTTTCTGTTTTAATACATGTAATCGCTCTGACATTGGTAATGTGAATTCCCAGAGACAGGTGCTGTCAGAGACCAGGGTACTGAAAACTGATATTAGTCATAATAAACCATAGTAAGTCTCTTATTTAAAAAAAAATTTAATATTAATTTTTTTTATGAATTTATGACAGGGTCTACAGGGTCTCACTATGTAGATCAGACTTGTAGTGATTCTTCTGTTTTCAGCATTCCAAGTGCTGGGATTACAGGTGTGCACCACCATACCCAGTTTCAATCCCTGTCTCAGTGCTCCCCGGGGGTGGGGTCAGTACAGCATGCTGGGGATTGAACCCTGGCCACTGCGCTCTGCCAAAGTAGGTGCTTTAGTCCACTGAGCTATCTGGATGGCCCTTGTTTTGTTTTTTTGAAACAGGGTCTCACTATGTAATTCAGGTTTACCTTGAACCCACTGTGTAGCCCAGGGTGATCTCAAACTCCCTTTGATTCTTCTTAGCCTCCTGAGTGCTGAGTTTACAGTGTGCCTTCATGCCCAGTTAAGTCTCCTTTAAAGAGGTGACATTCAGGCCAGTGAGATAGCTCAGCTGACAATTGCCTGCTTTAGCAAGCTTGGCAAGCACAGGGACTAGAGTTCGATCCCTGGTTCCACAAACTGCACCAGCCCTGTCCCCAGGGCATGCTGAGCCCCTATAAAGTCTGGGCATGGTGTTACATGCCTGTAATCCCAGTGCTAGGGAGGCTGAAAACAGGAGGATTGCCATGAGTCTGATCTGTGTAGAGAGACTCTACCAAATACACAAATGGAGAAAAAAAAAAAAAAAAAGAGGTGACATTCTTTTCTAAATATGGAGGCAGCTCTTGGGTGACAGCTTGCACATTGGTTGTGTGACAGTGTTGAATCCTCCAACAAGGGACTCTACCCTGGGTCCTCCAGGGTGTACACCCATCCGGGCTAGCTGAGAAGTGGCTGCTTGGCCCTGGGCTGCCTGCAGGTGGCCCTGGGTGGGGAACCCTGGTCGAGGAAGGTGAGTTCTAGCTTGCCAGGTCTTCTGAGGTCACCCAGCGGCTCAGTGGCATTGTTTACACCCGGGTGGAACATTGATGTCATGAGGTCATACCGGCTGCTGTCAGAGGAGTGTGGGGCAGAAAAGTTATGGCTGAACACATAATGGGGTGCTAAGTCAGGAGACAGACTGGCTGAAATGGAGAAGTGGCAGCACAGCTTTGACCACGTTTGACCGTGAGGCAGAGCTGTCCTATTTTTATTTTTAGACAGGGTCTTATTATATAGCTTGGATTGGCTTTGAACTCACCATGTAGCCCAGGCTGGCCTCTTACTCAAGGTGATCCTTCTGCCTCAGTGTCCTAAGTGCTGGGATTACATGTGTGCTCTATGATGCCGAGTACCTGTGAAGACATCTTTCTCTTACTTGGTGCCCCTTTGCACCCTTATTCTGACCTGTCTGGTAACTGCCTCTATTCATTCCATTCTCAGCTGAGACTTGAAACTGTCTCTGCCATCATTTATTTTTTTTTAAATATTTATTTATTTATTTATTTATTTATTTATTTTGTGTGTGGCCAGCTCAGCCCACCAGGGGGCAGGGCTGGCTGGCATGTGGTGCTGGGGGATTGAACCGCGGTCCCTGTGCTTTGCTTGGCCTAGCTCGCTCTAAGTAGGTGCTTTAGACCACTGAGCCATCTCACCAGCCCCATCTGCCATCATTTATTTATTTGCGTTCTGTGCAGGATCTCACTATGCAGCTCGGACTCATAGTGACCCTCCTGTGTTCAGCCTCCCCAGCGCTGGGAGTATAGGCATGTGCCACCATGCTCAGACTGGGTCACAGGCTCAGCGCACCAGGGGGTGGGACTGGTGCAGCACGTAGTGCCAGGGATTGAACCCTGGCACCTGCGCTTGCCTAAGCAGGCGCTTAGTCCGCTGAGCTATCTTGCTGGCCCCGTGATTTCTTTCTTGGGCAGCCAAGACTAAAGAATATTGGTTGACACCTAGGAAGTTCAGTGAGAGTGATGTTATATAAATAAGACTGAGGATGTGGGAGGGGGAAGAAGACTCTGCAAAAGGGTTCTGGAGCTCATCTGGCCTCCCTGAGCTGGCCTTGTGCAAGTTCAGGCAACAATGGAAGCAGGACACTGCTGACAGCAGCTTCTGTCTTCTCTGTCTTCTGTGAGCCACGAGGTGGGTGGGCACTTCTGCCCGTGCTGTGGGTCTGACTCCTGTTGGCCTTCTGCTACAGTGCTGCAAGCCCTGATAGATTCTTTTTGTTTTTTAAACAAAA
>NW_004524602.1:2645731-2689374 GCF_000260255.1 Octodon degus
GTTCAATCCCCGGTTCCGCAAAAAAAATAAATAAATAAAAATAAATAAATAAATAAATAAAGTGCACAAGTCAGTAAATTTGAATATATTCACAGAGCTTTGCAGCTGACACCACAGTTGACTTCAGACTGTTCTCACCCCAAAGAGAAACCTGTATCCTTGGCCATCACCCTCATTTCCTTCTAACACCCTAATCTATTTTGTTTGGGTTATTTGTTGCTTTGAGATGCTGGAGATCAAGCGCAGAGCCTTGTGCATGGTAGGCAAGTATTCTACTGTAGAGCTATGTCTCAAGTCCTTGCTTTCTCTCTCTGGAGGAAGAGAGAATTTGAGATGGATGGAATAATAATGCACCCATGTTGTGACAAATATCAGTACTCCCTTGCTCTTTGCTATTACCCAAGGATCCGTGTGTGGATATACCACATTTTTTCAGACATTCATTGAAGGACTTGATATTAAATGGAAATAATTCCATTTTTTAGCCATTGTGAACAGTACTGTCATGAATATTGGTATACTTATTCCTGTGTAGATTTCTGTAGACATTTTCCTTGGTAGTGGGATTGCTGGATCATATGGTAATCCTGTTTAATCTTTGGAGGGACTGCTAGTCTGCTTTCCAAAATGACTTTTGGGGGCCAATCCACTTCCTGGGCCCCTATCTGTCTCTTTCAGACAGCTTTCTCTCAATAAATTCTTCAACTCTTAAAAAAAGAAAAAAAATGCATTTTAAAGGTCCTGATTGCTCCAAATCCTCATTATCTTTTCTTTTCTTTCTTTTTTTTTTTTTTTTTGAGACAGGGTCTCACTATGCAGTAGTTCAGGCTGGCCTTGAGCTCACTTTGTACCTCAGGCTGGTCTCAAATTCACAACAGGCATGTGCCACCATGCCCAGCCTTCTTTTTTCTCTCCTTCTTTTTTTAACCTGTAGCATTCTAGGGAGCTTGAAGTGGTGTCTGTTGTGGTTTTGTGTGTTCCCTGGTGTGGAATAATGTTAATCATCTTTCTGTGTGCTTTTTGCCCATCTGTAAATATATGGGTAAATGACTTTTATGCCCAATGTTAAATTGGGCCATCCCTTATTGAGTTGTAAGTGTTACTTTTGTACTCTAGGTACAAAGGGTTTTTTTTTGTTTTGTTTTGTTTTGTTTTTGGTTTGGTTTGCTTTGGTTTCTTTCTTTTTTTTAGGCAAGGTCTCACTGTGTAGGTCAGGTTGGCCTCTATATAGGCTGGCCTCAAACTTGCAGTGATCCTCTTGCCTCAGCCTCCCAAGTGTTGGGATTACAGGTGTGTGCACCACCATTCCAGGAGGTACAAATTTCTTATCAAATAAATGAATATTGTGGATTATCACTTACTTGATAGTGTCCCTTCAAAAACAAGTTTTTGTGGTTTTTTTGTAGAACCAGGGATTGAACTCAGGCCCTTGCGCTTGCCAGAGAAGCATTTATTCCACTGAGGCAACTCCCTGGCCCCAAGACAGAAGTTTTTACTTCTACAAAATTTAAAAAAAAATTGCTGGGCATCATGGTGCACAGTTGTAATCCCAGCATTCAGGAGGTTGAGGCAGGAGGATCGCTATGAATTCAAGGCCAGCCTGGTCTACAAAGTGAGTTCAAGGCCGACCTAAACTGCATCATGAAACCCTGTTTGAAAAAGACAAAAAAAAAGAGATTTTTTTTTTGTATTGGGAATTAAACTCAGGACCTTGGTACTAAGCTGTATTTCCAGCACTTTTGTATTTATTTAGTCACTAATTTGTTTTATTTTGCTCTGTTCTTGTCTTTTGAGACAGGATCTTGCTATGTAGTTCAGGCTGGTCTTGAATTCACTATGGAGCCTATGCTGTCCTTGAACTCTTGGCAGTCCTTCTGCCTCAGCCTCCATGTGCTGAGATTATAGGTGTGCAGTACCACACTTGGCCATTATTTTTACGTTGAAACAAGATCTTATTAAATTGCTCAGGCTGGGTTTGAATTCTTGAGTTTTTCCTGCCTCAGCCTGCCAGAGTGCTGGGATTATAGTTGTGTGCCACTCTGCCTGACTAAAGGTTTTTAGCTTTACTGTATTCCGGTTTATCTCTTGTCTTTTATGGTCATGACTTTGGTGTTCTAGCTAAGAAGGCTTTGCCTAGCCAAGGTCACAAGTTATTCCTTCATTTTCTTCACAGAGTTTTATAGTTTGAGTTCATTTTGTGTCTGGCATTAGGACAGGGTCTGCTTGATCTTTCTGCATGTAGATACCAGTTGTTGTCCCAGCCTAGTTGTTGAAGTGAGGTTTGAGTTGGCCCTGTCACCTTTTACTATCTGCTGACTGGAAGAATACGCTCACACTGGGGATTGTACTTACCCAGGGCCTCATTCTGTAACTCAGATGCTGCCTGCCATGCACACAATGATGTCTCCTCTTTCCCATCAGACAGATTACATCAATGCCAGCTTCATGGACGGCTACAAGCAGAAGAATGCTTACATCGGCACCCAGGGTAAGATGATACAGCTTTCGCATGTTGCTTTTTTTTTTAATTTATTTATTTGTGTGTGTGTGTGTGTGTGTGTGTGTGTGGCCAGCTCAGCCCACCAGGGGGCGGGGCTGGCTGGCATGTGGTGCTGGGGGATTGAACTGCGGTCCCTGTGCTTTGCTAAGCTTGTTCTAAGTAGGTGCTTTAGACCACTGAGCCATCTCACCAGCCCTCGCATGTTGCTCTTATGCCACCTGCCTTGTACTAGATGATGCCATAGTTTTTAAAGAAAATGTGACTTAAGTCTATTCTGTAGCTACTAAATCCTAGCCTTTCATAAAGGTTGGTGGCAGGAAGCACATGGGAGCTATAGCCTTTGTGTACCATGTGTGATTCGAAAGTTGGTGCATAGAGATGAACTAGAAATTGAAGCCCACAAACACTGCCTGCATGTGGCTTTCAGCCCTGTGTCATAGCATGGCCCAAGCCAAAGGAGAAGTGCCATGAGGTGCTTTTCACATTCATGAAAGGGTTAGGATTGGCAGAGGTACTTCCCAGAGGTCAAGTCCTGTTTAGGCACAAGCAGTGCCTTTCCTGGACCCTGAGTAATCATAGCACATACCAGGAAGCACTCTGTACTGGGGAGTCTGTGTGAGGTCTCATGGTGCAGTCCTGGAAACCAGGAGGAATTCAGATGGAGTTTACATATGTGCTGTGTGGGCCCAGAACCTGCCCACCATGGCTGTGCCTCTCAAGAATACAACTTCGGGCCGGGGAGATGGCTCAGTGGAATTAGCGCTTCCCTAGCAAGCGCAAAGGCCTGAGTTCTAATTCCCGGTTCCACCAAAAAAAAAAAAAAAAAAAAAGAATACAACTTCATTTTTAGGGCTGGCGAGCCAGCAAGATAGCTCAGCAGACTAAGCGCCTACTTAGGCAATTGCAGGGACTGGGATCAATGCCTGGTTCCACATGCTGCGACAGCCCCACGCCCCTGGGCAAGCTGAGCTGGCCACCAAGACCAGGCATCTGTAATCCCAGTGCTGGGGAGGTTGAGACAGGAGGATCAAAGAATACAACTTCATTTTCAAAGAAGGTGGGAGGAGGCTATAGACACACCTCAGTGGTTCAGCACATGTATGAGGCACTAGTTTCAACCCCCAGCATAAAGAGAAAGTGGTGGTGGTGGTGGGAAATCCTAACACAGATTGAGAGAACAGGCTGCCATGAGTGTTTAAAGTCCTGTGACTGTTGCACAAAATAGTAATAGATCTAGCAGGCCAGGTCTGGCGGTGCACAACTGTAATCCCAGCTACTTAGGAAGCTGAAGCAGGGGCCTTGAAAATGGGAGGCCAACCTGAACAACTTAGCAAGACCTGATTTCAAACTCAAATGAAAATAGAATGTAACCCAGTTTTATAGTGCCACTAGCCAGTGGAGAAATAGAGTAAGAGCTCCAATGATAGCTAAGCAAGTAATTCACTATACTGTCACCAATAAAGGTAACACGTAGGTGGCACCCATAAAGAGCTGAGATACTGCTGTACACATGAGAAGCATACATTGCACAGGTTGCACATTATCAGTTCTTTTTTCTTAATTTTATTGGTACACTTTAGGTATACATAATGGTCACATTCATCATAGGGAATTTGTACCTATACCTATTATATTTTGATTCTTCATCCCCCCCCCCATTTTCTCCCCACATTACCAGTTCTGAAATCTTGAGTCTAGGGCTGGGCTATGGCTACATGTTAGAGCACTTGCCTAGCATAGACTCATCCTCTCTCACACGTTATACCAGACTCTCATATACTATAGAGTCTGTGTCTATAGAGATAGGATTCTAATATCATAAAATGTCAATGCTTGCTAAAGATTTTAGCAAAAAAGAGAATGGAGCTGGTGGCCTTTGAGGCCCCCATTAAGCCTTCCTTTCCTGAGAGCAGAGGGGAAGCTGGGAGGGCACAGAGGAGCTCTGTGTTGTTTACACTCTTGGTGAAAGGAGTTGGTGGTCCACAGGAATTGCAGCTTTATTGCCAGGTTCAAACCCCTGTGCAGACTCTCACTATAACAGGGGAACTTGACCTCAAGGACAAGTGTGGCTCTTGTCCTCAAACTGTGTTTATTAAAGTCTGATTTCTCAAAGTGAAAGGACCGATGCCAAACTCTTTAAGTCAAATGCTGAGCTCTTCAGACCCAACTGAGCCATCGAGAGCTTGGAGCACAGGAGCCCTCTAGGATTGACATAGTGTGAGAGCTGAGGGGCATGCATGACAACAGATAGAAAGTGGACAGACTCAGAGAAGGAGGTATCTGTCCTGAGCAGGTAGTGTTGAAACTGCTGAGTTGATGGGGACCCAGAGCGGACTGGAAGGGATAGACTTCAGGAAAGAAAGCTCAAGCGGTGTTGCAGTTCAGTGAGGCCATGATAAGCAGTGAGATCCCAGAATGGGAGTGGGGCCACTTGGGGCATGGGAGACAGAAACATTCCCAGTGCATACAGCTGAAGGATTTAGAGACTGATCTGGGAGCTGCAGGACACACAAAATTTGATTCGTTTCTGGGTGCTGTAAGAATGCAGTGTCGTTAAAAAGGTGAGAGAGTGGAAAGAGGAAGCCCATCTTGAAGAAGGAGCCTGGGTTGCAGATGATGGCTACAGGAGAGTGGGCTAGCAGGAACCAGTTATGGAGGCTGAAGTGATGAGGACAGATGTGTCCACAGGCAGCCCTTTCCTGAGGATGTGATGAAGGCTGAGTGTGTCACAGTGCTTCCAGATAGCACCCACCTGCGGACTACTAACCGAGATGGCTTTCTAATGTATGCTTGGTGTTTTTTGCTGTGGTTTCTATCTTTCTTCGTTTCTTCCTTTCTTTTCTTTCTTCTCCTCCCCCCCCCCCCGCCCCTTTGTACTGGGAATTGGTCTCAGGAGCCTTCACCCTAAGCTATGGTCCTCACCCTTTTTAAATTTTGAGGTAAGGTCTTGCTGAGTTGCTGAATTGTCCAGGCTTGAACTGTGATGCTCCTGCATCAGCCCCCCAGAGTGTTCAGACTACAGGTGTGGGACACCATGCCCAGCCACATTTTGCATTTCTAAGCTCCCCATGCAGAGCTGGTGGTACAGTCACCTTGGGAACTGGAAAGTGGGGTGTGGAGAGAAAAGCAAGGAGATGGTTCTGGGTTTTAGGGTGGAATTAGAAAGGAGGACTCATGCATTCACACCCCTGTATTCTCTCTCTAACAGGCCCTTTGGAAAACACCTATCGTGACTTTTGGCTCATGGTGTGGGAGCAGAAGGTTTTGGTGATTGTCATGACCACACGGTGAGTCAGCTGTTCCTCACTGACCCCACCCACCCTAAACCTAACATGGGTAATTCAAGAAGGACATTTAGCTTCTAGAAACACTGAAGGTGAACTGAGCATGGTAGTACTCACCTGTAATCCCAGAACTCAGGAGGCTGAGGCAGGAGTGCCATGAGTTCAAGGCGAGCATGAACTATGCATGCAGCAAGACACTATTTCAAAAATTAAAAAGAAGAGAAAGGGAAAGGAGGGCTGCAAGGAAAACCAACATTTTGGCTCTAGCCGTCTAAGGTCAATTAAGACTCAGGACATATGAGAACTTGTACTGTAACATCATGTAACTCAGTAGTGTCCCAAATTTTCTGATCAAGGAGATTATGGGGCCAAAAAAGAAAGTGATCGATGATGTAGAGTGTGCCTGAGGAGAGTCACATGGAGAGAAAACATTCTCTCAGGCTTTCACAGAGAGCACATTGGCCAAGCAATGGCCGTGACTCATCCACATGGCTGACACTGACAAAGGTTCTACAATCTGAGGTACAGGATCTCAGGATAAATCCTGAGGGGATTTCACTGACCTTATCAGACCCAAAAGCTACAACCCTTGTTGCATAGGTCTTGCTTTACCTTGGTCTTAACCATCCAGCAGGAAAGTATAAAAATGAAATAGAAGAAGTAAAGCCATGCTGTTATGTTGAGCTGTAGGGGACTCAGGTCAACAATTTCTGACATTACCAGTCAAGCGGAAGACCCAATACTATTATGGGCTACTGGACTCTTTTAGAATATTTTGCTGAGTTTACACACCTATAATATCCAAATAATGGAACTTAACAAAAAAAGGGTATACAGATGAATGTCCATTTTGTATCTGTGTATTCAGAGTGGCTAGGATAGATATATAGTTACATTCTCTTAATGAATAGAGCGATTTGTTCTAATGGTGTTTGTGAATAGGATATCATCTCCACATCTTGTACAGCAATTAACCACTAGGAAGAATGTATGCAATGTGTTAATTATTGAAACTGTCCTACCGATTTCATTTGAAACTGTCTCATTGCTATTTGTTTATCAATAAAATTATGGGGGAAAAAAAAAAAAAGAAGAGAAAGGGGCCGGAGAAATGGCTCAGTAGAATAAGATCTTGCCTGGCAAGCTCAAGGGCCTGAGTTCAATCCCCGGTTCCACAAAAAAAACTGAAGGGCTGGGTGTGGTGGTGAACACCTGTAATCCTAGCACTCAGGAGGCTGAGGCAGGAGGATCACTGAGTTTGAGCTCAGCTTGGACTACACATTGGGACACTGTCTCTAAAAAAACTGAAAGATAGGAAAGTCATGGCAATGATGAAGAGTTGGAGCTTTCTCTTAGCTAAAAGGATGATGGAGATAGATGGCTATAACACACCAGAGCCTTAATCCATAGCCATGCTGGCCCTGTGACCATGACAGCGTGTTCTGGGGTCCTAGCCTTGGCTAGGCATTGAACACAGGCATTTCCTCTTAACCTAGCCAGTGCCGAGTGCCCTGCCTCCTGGCTATGAAATTGGCAGGTCTCCTCTGCTGTCCTCTCTCCATGTCCATGTTTCCCTCACAGGCAAAGGGAAGAACTAGAGGTGAAACACAACAGGTTAGACAGGAAGTTATAGTGCAAGAAGTGCTGTTGAGATGTTGCCCTACACAGCTGCCCACTTACAGGAATGGTCAGTTCTGTTAGTATCACTATACTGATTGTTACCAGTTTCAAATGAGGGGATAAAACTCTTGTTCCATTCTCTTCCCAGTGAAGCTCCGTCTGCTTGGCCAGGAGAATGGAGAAGCCACTTGGGGCCTCTGAGTGCAGTCCTTACCATCTTCCCCTCCCTTGTCAGTGAGACCCCTTGCTGGAGAACAGGATGAACAGTGACCAGGGCACAGGCCAGCATGTGTTCTTTCTGTTGTCCTCTTCATTCACCCACATTATCCCAGCTTGGTGACAGTGCCACTTTGTATCAGGAGAAAAGCCAATCAGTGTCTTAAATGATATACAGGTACTTTGTCCCTTTAGAATGGAGTGGATTCCTTACCTCTCTGCCAGGACCCAGTAGTATGACTTAGAAGCAATGCAGGAGACAACATTGCCACCTCACTGACAGCATTCAGGAGGAGCAGACTTTCACTGTTTAGGGAGGAATGTTCCTGACTTTGACCTGTGTCTTCAGCTTTGAGGAAGGTGGCAGGAGGAAGTGTGGCCAGTACTGGCCTCTAGAGAAGGACACTCGGATCCGATTTGGCTTCCTCACGGTGACCAACTTGGGTGTGGAGAACATGAACCATTATAAGAAAACAACACTTGAAATTCACAACACAGAGGTAAACCTAGACTTGTGTTTTCTCTCTTTTTGGAGTTGGGGGGAGAATCTGTACTCTACAGAATTTCCAGAGGGAGCAGGGGGATTTCAGGGAGGTTATAGCTGCTTCTGTTTTTCTGGGACCAATAAGGATGTTCAGTTCAGAACTGAGAGAATCCTGTCATCTCAACACAGCAGCGGTATTAGAGAGGAAAAATACAGCAGTATTATGGATCTGGAGCCTAAGCCGGCAGCGCAGGCACATGCATGTAGTCCCAACACTCAGAGGCTGAAGAAAAATTGCACCTTCAAGGCCAGCCTGGGCAACTTAGCAAGACCCTGACTCAAAAATTATATACTGTGCTTTCGTTTTTAAATTTTTTTTAATGTATTTGGTACAAGGTCGCATTAGTCAGCTTGGATTTATAGTGATCCTCTAGTTATCAGCCTCCCCAGCACTGGGATTATAGGCACGCACCGCCATGCCTGGTCTCAGTGGCCAGCTCTTTGTGCCCAGAGGCAAAGCCAGTGCTGCGTGTGGTGCCAGGGATTGAACCCAGGTCCCTGTGCTTGTCTAAGCAGGTGCTTAGTCCACTGAGCTATCTTGTTGGCCCAGAATAAAAATTATACAGTGAACAAAGATCCTGGGTTCAATCCCTAGTAGCGCGTGCACGCACTTGCACACATACACACACACACGCACATGCACATACAGAGACAGTCAGACAGATGGACAGACACAGAGAGAGACAGAGAGAGAGAGGAAAAGCAAAAGCAAAAACAAAGAAAAGGAGGAAACCTGGACCCTGTAAGAATGCCTGTGCATACTGAGCCTTGCCTTTCTTTGGGTTTGCAATAGAGAAGTGACCGTGAAGCAGGTGAAGCATGGTAAACAGGAGCCTTGGTGGCAGGGACACTGAGGCATAGAGAACCTGGATAAGCCCCACAGTCGGGGGAAGGCAGAGTAAATATCATCAACTCATGTTGCTCTTTTCATCTCAGGAGAGGGAGAAACGCCAGGTGACCCACTTCCAATTCCTCAGCTGGCCAGACTATGGCGTCCCTTCCTCGGCAGCGTCACTCATTGACTTCCTGAGGGCCGTCAGGAGCCAGCAGAGCCTGGCCATCAGCAGCATGGGTGCCCGCTCCAAGGGGCAATGCCCTGAGCAGCCACCCATCGTAGTCCACTGCAGTGCAGGCATCGGCAGGACAGGTGACATACCAGGGCAGCATTGGAGCACCCAGGGGAGTGGGTGGGATGGAACGACAGGGCTCTCAGCTACATCTGAGAGTTTGGAATCACTTGATCCCAGTTGTAAACTGCTCTAAAAAGCCCCTTTGGTGTCCTTTTGGTACCTGACCTGTGTGTGGTGGCAGCCAGAATACATACTCTACAAACCAGACTCTCTGAAAATTGACCTCTTATCAAAGATATCTTCTGACCTCTCGTTATCATTGCCATCACTGTAGGGGGCCCAGAGAACTTAACTGGCTGCTCTTTCTTCCCAGCCCCTCCCAGGACTCCCGCTCTGAGCCACACTCTGCATTCTGGGGCCAGCAGCAGCTGCTGTCCTAGGAGTGTGCGCTGCAGGACCCTTGGCCTAGCCTGTGGAGAAGAGTCAGGATCTGGGGAGGGTGTGGGTGCTGTGTCTGCAGTTAAAACAGGAAGCTCCTGATACCTGCCTGCTTACTCTTCTTCCAAGAAATGAGAGGCCTTGAGCACTTCTGTGGCCACCTCTTCAAGCCTAAGGCCACCTGGCCTCCTGCTGTACACACCTTGCCTAGAGTTCACTCACCCAATCCTGCCCAAAGTATTGACAGAAGGACAGTAGGATAGCTCAACTGTTTCCTTCCTTCTTCAGGTACCTTCTGCTCTCTGGACATCTGCCTGGCACAGCTGGAAGAACTTGGCACCCTCAACGTGTTCCAGACAGTGTCACGCATGCGGACCCAGAGGGCCTTCAGCATCCAGACCCCCGAGCAGTACTATTTCTGCTACAAGGCCATCCTGGAGTTTGCAGAAAAGGAGGGCATGGTGCCCTCTGGCCATAACCTGCTGGCCATGGAGGGTCAGTAACTACCCCACAGTGTCCTGCCTGCTGGCCAGCCTCCCTTAGACCACCCTGGACACCGCTGAGCCTTTAGGTTGCCGTTGGTTCTGCTGAAGCCGTGATCAGCCTCCTGTGGCTCCCAGTACCTGCGTGCACGCAAGACAGCCTCTTCCTTCCGCCAGATCAATGTGGTGGGGTTGCCACGAGAAAGGGCCAGCAGTGATGTGTTTTTGACTCCTAGCACCTGCTATTGAACTGTGCCTTATTAAAACCAAATTGTGGCTATTGATATTTACCAGGGCCCCAAGGCAAGTGGCAGGGACCTCCTCCCTCTCCCAATGCCATTCTTCTGGATGGAGGTCTCCTGTCTCTCCACCTTCCCTTGCTAGGATTTGGTGGGAAGGTTTGAGAGCATTTATCTTCCTGCCCAGAGAGCTTGACCAAGTTACATATTCTAGAGATTGCCTGAGTGCCAAGCACGTTTATACATAGGGCGTATAGTCTGGTCTCCTCCGTCCTTCCATGTGTGTGCGTGTGCATATGTGCACTTCTGTGTCTGGGTCCATATGTATGTGTGTATATAATATATATTATATGTGATAATATGGTCGTATTCTATAAATACATATACACACAGATCTCTCCGTAGACATTCCTGGGACTCTGTGATGAAGTTCAAGGCTCCTCTCTTCTTGGGCCCTGCTTTTAGCTGGACTGGCTGGGGTGGTACATACACACCTATCCTTGCTCCCACCCAGGCTCTCATCTCAAGTGATGACTTCCCTCTGGATTCTGCCCACTGGAACCAAGAATGCTGGTTTGTGGTGACACTGGTGTACTTCAGCATGGGTGGCCCCTATCTAACAGCTTTTCTGTTTACTTTGCCGATTTGGGGGCCAGACCTCCACCGTGAAGCCAGGCCCTCCCTTTCCTCTTCCACCCTAGGGATGGAAGATGGGGTAGAGATGAATGCACTAAGCAAGCAGAGCCAAAAACAATCGGTACGAAGTCTCAGCAAGAAAGGAGGGGAGCAGAAAGTGAGGGAGAAACCCACCATAGAATGCCTCCCAAAGGATAAGCAGGCTCCTTTCTCATTTGTTAGAGGTTCCTTTCCTATGTCCTGTCTGAGACACCCATTTTTTTATCTGCCAGGTCCTAACTGGGTGGACTCTGTGTCAATTATAAGCATAATATCCCAGCTAGTGTCCCCTGTCCCCTGTCTCCTGTCACCCGCCTGCTCCTAGCCACCCAGCCTGACTGCAGGGATAGAATCAGGAGTCCCCAGTATTCTATACTCCCAAGAGAGTCCCTGAAACCCCAACTCCCCCATAGAAATGAGGTTGGCAGCTGATCAGACCTCAGTAATTTTATACTGTAATAAGCTCTTTGAATGTGTATATTCTTATTTTTTACAATCATTTCATTTTGTATTTAACATCAATGGACTGAGTCAGATTCAGTAATAATTGTAATGTTCGTATTCAATATCTTACAGTGATACAATTTTGTATTTACATATAAATATACCAACATGATCAAACCCTTTTATTTTCATCACTTTAGCAGGCTGGGCTGGGAAGGTAAGGAGAGGGCACAGGAGCTTGTCTGGGGTGGCTGGGGAGGCAGGGAGGGAGCCTCAGGGTTTTTGTTGTTTTGGTGGTGGTGGTACTGGGGCATTGACCCTGGGGCCTTCTCACTGACTTGCATCCCCTGCTCTTTTTTTGATACAGGGGCTTGCTAGGTTGCCCCGGATGGTGTGGAATTGTGGTCTTCCTGCTTCAGCCTCCCCAAGTGGGATTACAGTGAGGTGTCACCATGACTGGCTATCAGTTCGGAGAGCCACCCATCTTATCTGTAGACTGTGCCCCTAGCTTCAGACAGAGGGGTCAGTGGCCAGTGTTCCTTGGTGCTTACTGTGTGCCAGGCTCAGTGCTAGATGCTTTGGCCCCCTTGTGTCATTGGACCCTACAGCACTGCAGGGCAATATTCCCCCTCCCTTCTTCTGTCTCCTCCCATGTCTGATAGAGGAGAGAGATGAGCACGGAGGGATTTCATGCGAACTGAAGCTGTGGTGCATTCACAGCCTGTGGTCACCACACTGCAGCAGACATGGAAAGCAATAGCACTATGCCATTAGGAGACTGGGTGTGCATCCTTCTTTGACACCTCTCCTTTGAGAGCATGAGTACATTCAAACTTCTAGGCAGCTCAGAGCCCATGTTCTTGTTTTAGCCCCATAAGCAGCTGTTGACTCGTCAAGGGTGGGAACAGATGCTCCTACCAGCCTGAAGTACATTTCCCCTGGGAGGGCATCTGCCCCAGCCTTGGTCACAGGACACGAGGTAGAAGTGTCTTAGACTGTACCTAGAGGAATGAACCACAGAGAGGTTGAGGTCTGCAAACAGAAATGTTATGCTCCAAAACTGGCTCATTTCCTGCCACTCCATCCCTGCAGCTGTCATAAAGTCCTTCCCATGGCAGCTAACCCTGAAGTGCTCCAGCACTGAAGACCCATAAGTTTCAGACCTAGACCATGGTAGACGTAGCTAACCACACTGGCCACTGACACCTCAGCTAATAGAATATATTCTTTTTTTGTTTGTTTTGAGATAGGGCCTTGCTATGTAATGCAGGGTAGCCTTGAACTTGAGGTGATCCTCCTGCCTCAGCCTCCTGAGTGCTGAGATGGCAGGTATACCCAAACATGCCCAGCTGAGCTTGTATTGTTTTGTTTTGTTTTAATGTATTTAGTACAGGGTCTTACTACACAGATCAGACACACAATGATTCTCCTGTTTTCAGCCTCCCACAACGCCCAGACTCATTTGCCCCATCTCAGCACACCCTGGGCTTGGGGCTGGCACAGCACACTGGGGATCGAACTACTGGTCGCTTAGTCCACTGAACTATCTGGCCAGCCCTTTGTCTTAGTCTTAACACTGACTGTAGCCATTTTATCTTATGGGGTCTCTTACTTTTTTTTCTTTGTACCAGGAAGCAAACTTAAGACCTGTACTTGCCAGGCAAACACTTTACTTTCTTGTATATACTTTTTTTCCTTCCTTGAGACAGATTTTTAACCAGGTTGGTCTCTGAACTTCTGAGTTCAATGGAATTCTCCCATCTCAGCCTCCCAAGATGAGACTATAGGGATGTGTCACCATGCCCAACTTTAACTTTTTTTTTTTTTTTTTTTTTTTTTGTTTGGTTCTAGTTACTGTCTTGATTGGGTAGGTTTGGATAATACATCCCAATTCTTTTTATGGTACTGGGAATCAAACTCAAGACCTTGCACTTGCCAGTCAGGCTGCTTATGCTGCTGAGCTATCTCCCCGGCCCTGGCCCTTCTTCAATTTTTAATGATACCTTTCTGTGGCCAACAGCCAAAAGTGTGGAGTTTGATGGTCAAGCTAGAAATGTCACTTTGAGACTTAGTTCATAATGAGTTTTGGATGTAGATGTCATATTGGATGTGGGAGGTGAGAAGAGAATGAGCTTTCAGGGATGAGTGGAGAAAGCAGAGTCCCTGAAGCCTGAGATAAAGAACGCAGGCTTCAGGATTGCAGAACATGGTAGGATAAAGGCAATGTTTCGTAGGCAGGTTCACTAGGTTCACAAGAGGCTCTTGGGCAGGACAGGGGAGGAGGCTGAATGGGAGGCGAAGCTTCAGAAATCAGGCTGCACAAGGAGCACACATGTGGTTTCCATACCAGGCTTCTGAATAAAAGTTAACTTGAACAAAGGGACATGCTGACTTTAAAATAAGTCACTAGACAACTAGTATACAAAAGGCAACAATTTAAAAACATGAAGTCTGTCAGACTGGGCAACTTGCTGTTACCTTTTGACTTAGACTAATAGTGACCAGAGGGCCAGGCTAATGCTTGCCAAGGAGATATCTGAAGGCAGTGAACATCAGGAGTCAAAACTACTAAAAACGTTTATGCTTCCAAGGCTACTCAGAAATCAGAAGACAGACAAATGTACAACGCAAACTGACTGCTTGCCATGGAGATGGGATTCATCAGGGGATTGTTTGGCCCTACGATTTGTGACTCCAGGGACTTAGCATAGGATAGCCAGAGAGCCTAGTAAGCTCTTGGAGGAAGAGAAGGTCCTGGGACTCTTTGCCAAGTGCTATCCTTGCCCCATTTGAAATCCCAGGCATTCTTGCTCTTAATTTGCATATAAAGTAACTGGAGAGAAATGACCTGTTGAAATCTTTTAGCTAGGAAATGGCTACACTAGCATTCTGACCATTGCTGGGTTTTCCCTTGGATATAGTGGAGGCCTATGGACTAACCACAGATTCCCTTCCTACATAATCAATCCCTGTAGCAGAGGTCATTTGCCACAGCTGAGCTCTGGTGATCAAGTACAGGCCCTGATGTCCTGTCCCTCTCTTCCCCCAATTGGGGATTGGACCCAGGCCTTCAACAAGCTAGATCAACACACTTTAGTGCTGAACTACACCCCCAGACCTTTCATTACTTTTACTTTGAGACAGGGTTGCCCAGCCTCCTGAGTAGCTGGGATCACAGGCATGTGCCCACCATGCTTGGCCCTAAGTTTTTTTAAAAACACTTTTTTTTTGGTCTTCTTTTTGTTGTTGTTATGTATTTGCAACAGGGTATACAGGGCCTCACTATGTAGATTGTAAACTGATCCTCCTGTTTTCAGTTTCCCAAGCGCTGGGATTATAGGCACATACCACCAGGCCCAGTATCAGTCCATCTCAGTGTGCCCGGTGGGTGGGGCCAGCATGGCTTGTGGTGCTAGGGATTAAATCCTGGTCCCTGTGCTCCGCCTATGCAGGCACTTTAGTCCACTGAGCTGTCTGGCCAGCCCCCTAAGTATTTTTTAGGGTTTTTTTTTTTTTTGAGGCAGAGACTCGCTATGTAGTCCAGGCTGGCCTTGAACTTTCAGCCATGTTTTTCTGCCTCAGTTCTAACGTCTTTGATTTTTTGTTGTTTATTTTTTGAGACAGTCTTGATGTATAGTTCAGGCTGCCCCTGAGCTAACTATATGGCCTATGTTGGTCTTGAACCTGAGTGTTGGGGTCACAGCTAATGTCTTCTTTATCACTTAAATGTCTTACCATTAAATGTCTTAATCACCACTTACCAGAATTGTGACTGAATCCCTTTGTAAAAGCAATACATGTGATACCCATGAGGTGAGGTAGTCTGAGGTATCAGAAGTGTAGGAGGTCTGAGCATCTGTGCTGTAAGCTGAAGAGTAGGCCAGCTGTGGGTCTTAAGAGACAAATTTTGCTTCTTTTGGAGATAAATTCCTGAAAGAAATTAGAAATGTAGAACTATATGGGGACAAACTGCCCCTGGAGTTAGGAGGTAAGGAGTGTGGAGCAGAAGGAAGGCAAATTCTTTCTTCAGTGTGTTCCCTGAGGGTACAGAGAAGGCAGTTGGCATGGACCACCCAGAGGGGACCTGCCCTGCTTGAAAACTCACTTTGCTTACCTGTAAGTATGGACAATCTTTAACTCACACAACCTTGAGAAAGCCTCACACAAAAGTCTCCCGGCACTGGAACCTGGCCTCACCCAGACCCCAGATCCCTTCAGTTTTGTTCTCACTGATAGGCTGGGGAGGGGAGCCACAATCCCAAGGCCTCCTTGTAGGGCTGCTTCCAGTGGCTCAGTCTAGTGTCCAGGAGAGTGGGGAGTGGCTAACTTTTAGGGTTGCAAATCCTCCAGGAGTAACTTCCTCCAAAGCACGCGTCTGCTGTCCAGGGTCAATCACACCCCTGGGACTGCATCTATAGATATTATGGATGGAGATAATGGGACAGTGCTGGCTTAGGATGGAAGACCTGGGTTCCATCCCTAGCACTGAAAAACCAGGGGAAGGGAGCTCAGAACCTCACTGGGTGACAGAGCTCAGGGAGCTCATCTTATGATGACACTCGGTCCTCAGAGAAAAGAGGAGGAAGCCAATGCACAAAGAACCAGGGACTCAACATCTGTCCGGATCAATATTCCTGAACTGTACACTACCTCTTTTCACAGTAACACAGCACCCATCATGCATATACCCAGGGCAGAGCTCCTGAAGAAGGGGGGGGGGGGACACACCTGAGATGTGATAAGACATAGGGGAATCTGTTCTGATACAGGAAAACTTGGTGTGCACCCAAGGCAAGGGGACTGTGACCTCAATGCTTGGTAGGCCTCCCTTCTCAGCCATCAACACTCATTCCTACAGTGATTCTATCCTCAGGCTGCAGGTCTCAAGACTGCAGCCAAGGGACCCACTGCCCCTCACAAGCTACTACTTCTTCCTCCTGCCTGCCCTCTCTCCTTAGTGGCAAATGGCCCCAGTCTCTCAATTTTAGCATCCATCTTTGGTAGTACTAGGGACTGAGCCCAAGGTCTTACATATGTGTAGCCAGCACTCTGCCACAAGGGCTCCCTAGCCCTTTTCAAATTTTTATATTGAGACAGGGCCTCGCTGTGTCGTCCAGGCTGCCCTTGAACTTGTGATCTTCCAATTTTGGCTTCCCAAACCACCCTCATTTCACAGGAAAGCTGAGGCCCATAGGGAAGAAGGACCTTGCCTAGGACACTGCCACTGGCTGTCCTAAGCGTAGACCATCTCTTCCTCTTCTTTCCACAAGGCCACTGGCTCCTTTCCTCTGCTGCTCACACTAAATAAGGCACCATTCCTCTTCAGTCTTTCTCAAAAACAGCTCTTCTCTTAGTCTCCTTGCGCACTGCCCCTGACCTGGCCCAGTCTTCTCACAAGGACTTATCAGGAATCTCCTGCCTCTGGGCACCAAGGCTCTCAGCTGGTAGCCACACCGCAGTCCCTTCCTCAGCAGCTTTGGGAAGGTCTGTTTAGCTCACAGGAATGTCCTTGGCTCTAGGATTGGTTCTGTGTGTTCCCTCTCCTCGCTTGGCCCACCCTCTGAACCTACCCAGGGGCTACTAGAATGCAGATATCTTCAACCACGGTCTTGGGGTCTGTACAAGTCCAACCACTGTAATCCCTATCATACTTTTATCTCTCTGCAAGCCTCGTTTTCATTACTACAGCACATGTGAAGCCTTTACGGTTTCCCTTGCCCTTCTTCCAGCCCTTCGCTAAAATAACCGAAAATAACATGCTCCTCCATTTCTGCTGGATGAAATCTTTCAGACTCACCTTGAATGCCACCTCCACTAAGAAGCCTTCTCCCAATTTTCTTTCAGTTACGAGTAATCTCCCTTCTTCGGGTGCCTCTGCATGCCTGGCTTATATGCACATTGCTTCCTGGCCTCAACTTGCAGCATCTATTTCTAGTCGAGGGTGGAGTGAGCCTCTTGCTTCGAAGCAGTCCATGGAGACTCTCGTTCCGCCCAACCTCGATGCCGGGTGCTCAGTGCTCTGCACCAGGACTTTCCGCTCGCATCACTGATTTTAGGCGCCCATCCGAGCGGAAGGAACCCGTTCTGCCAGGACCTTCCAGCCAGTTGCAAGGGCGCCACTGCTAGCCTCTTTGCCTAGCTCCAAGGGGTTCCGGCGCGGAAAGGAAACTGAGGCCGGGGGCCCTGGCGGCGCCCCCAGCGTCCACACACTGGATCTGAGTCTCTACGCTTCTTGCGATCCTCTACATCGCCAGGTCCGTGCGGGTTAATTTATTTTTATTTTTCGGAGGGAGGGGGCGCTCCAGGGTGGGAAGGCGGGGCGCGGAAGGGGCGGGCGATCCCAGCGACGCCAAGGGGCCGGAAGCCAATGGTACGCGAGGGGCGTGATCAGGGTTCCTCGCCGGTCGGAAGGTATGTGCACAGCTGCTTCCCATCGGTCTGCTCCCGACTCTCGGGGGTCGCTGGCCTTCTACGCTGCAGGTGGCGTGGGCGCCGCGGCCCCCGAGGCCGAAGCCGTGGAGCTCGGGTCCCGGGGCCAAAGTGGGGAGGCTCAGCTGGGGGGGAGTCCCTTGGCGCCGCTTGCTCTCCAGTGTCCCCGCCGGGCAGGATGGTGGGGCGGGGGTTGCCGGCCGTGGCCTCGTGGGTGTCGCTGCGCCAGGGTGGGTTTGGCCGGTGGGGACCCTCGACCCCGGCTGTGCCTTTTTCCCCCCTAAAAATACTGTATCAAAGGGGGTGAAGACTCCTTGCGCAGGGCGGGCTGTGGGGCGGCGGTGGAGTCCGGACCCCGAGCTGGCGAAGCCGAGCCGGCCGCGAGCTTGCATCCTCTACGCCGGCCCGGTACGGCGCGCGGTGTCTCTCCCAGCAAAAGTTGCGGGTCGGGGTTGGTACAGTCTCAGGAGACCCCACCTTGCCGCGCGTCGCCAGGCTCCAACTCTGGGCCCGGGCGTGGACCTGAGCGCGCGCCCTAGCCGAGCCTCAGCACTGAGCGAGTCCCTCCCCGCCCACTGGCTGGGAGGCGGGGGGGCTTTTGCTCCCTCCTGACTAGTCCTCGGAGCCGGGAGCCGGGGGACGCGGCGCGTGTCCACAAGAGTGGCCTGCAAGGGGCCGTGAAGGTCGGCGCCTGGGAAAAGTCTCCACGCTCGGGACCAGGAAAGGGAAATGCATCAGCGGGCGGGAGGGGCAGGGGGCGCGCCGGGAGCCAAGGCCAGCCGTAGGGTAGCGGGGGTTGCGGGCAGTGGGGAGGAGCTGGGCCAAATCTTAGAGTGCTCGCCGGCTCCAGTGCCGACCCAGACTGTTTACTATCTGCTCCAGCGGCAGCTTGTGCAAGCAGCCCTGAGGGGACCGGGGGGGCGGGGCCACTTCCTCTCCACCCACCTCGGGCTCCTCAGAGGCCCTGCCTCCTCTTGTCTTCCATTGGTTAGACGATACTCCCTTTTTCCCTTCTCGGGTGTGGATTGGGTGGTGTTCTCTCGAGCTCCGCCTATCCGAAGGTCGGGCTGGAGTTTAAGCGGCTAGGATTTTGTGGTGGGTAGGAGTCCAACGCCTGATGTCAGGCGCAGGTTTCCGCCCCTCCTTGTGATAGGCGGACTGGGGAATCCCGCCCTCCCGCAATCGGAAGGGCGCCCCGCACATGGATGAGGCCCGCCCAGCTTCTCCAACTGCCCTCCCGCCCGGAAGTATGGGGCTCCGCGCCCGGTGGGGTGGGATTGGGGGGGAACGCCGTGAAGGCACACAAAGATTTCTCTGGGGCTAGAGATCAGGAACTAGGGGCGGTGACGGGGGAGGGGGGGGGGGGGGGAGGAATGAGTGACGCTAGGCCAGTAGGGTGTGGAATGGACTTGAGGGACGAGTAACTCTGAGGTACTGCAGGCGTGGAAAAGAGGTGACTCTGGTCGGGGCCATGCATTAAAGTTTGGATGCCATAACTTGTCTGTTCTGCTTGCTGGCGTCCCTAAAGTCCGACAATCCTGAGGACGCTGGTCGTGCCCTTAGCAGGCGGTATCCCAAAGCCTGACAACCTAGGGTTGGAGCCTTGGGCACGAACGATCCAGGGTAGCTCGCGCCAGCGGCCATCAGGAGCCCTAAGGCAGCCTAATTTAGGCGTGGGTTCGGGGTAGCTATCCAGGTGCCATGCAGTCCATGGGAGGAAGGTGGCCTTAGGCCAGCCAGAGTGTCGCGGCCACATCAACTCC
The DNA here is from genome assembly GCF_000260255.1 of Octodon degus. NCBI lineage: Eukaryota > Metazoa > Chordata > Mammalia > Rodentia > Octodontidae > Octodon > Octodon degus. Next base: position 2,665,436 of record NW_004524602.1, read on the forward strand.
GAGCGGTTTGGCCCAGGGTCGCTTGCGTCGGTCTGACTTATTTTTAGAGCTCTGGCACCGACCAGGCTTGGCTCGGTTACCGGGGAGGTTGCTCCCACCTGCCGGCCGCTCATGGAGTTAGCAACTCTGCACGGCCCTCGCGGCTCCAGGTCATCTCTGGAGTCAGAACCACCTGTTGCCAGCGCTGATTTCTAGTCTCCTCCGCTGGATCGCCTGGGGAGGATTGGTGGACCTAAGTCTGGAAGGATCCTTTTTTCTGGAAAAAGCGGGAACACTGGGCCCGCCCTCTCTCCTGGCGCCATGAGAGCGCCCCCAAAGCAAGACCAGATCGGGTTCACGCCCCATTTGTTAAATAAATAAACGCAACTAGTTATCACAAGTACCTGGTGTATTCATGAAGTTATTCCTTACCCTGAGAAAGCTTAGGGATTGCCACCAACACACTTTGGCCAAGGATGTGGTGAACAGCCCTTCTTTTTTTAATGGGTCTTGTTCTGGTGCCCAGTTGACCCAGACTGCCTAGGCTCCAGCGATTTTACCGCCTCAACCTCTTCAAGGGCTGAGATTATAGGCACTGCCCGTGCAAACCCTTTTCTAGTCTTTTAACTCTAACTCGGGAGCTTTTATGCTTTGAGTGAGTGTATCCTTTAGGCTTGTGTCTGCGTCGTTTCTTGAGATCTCTAGCTCTCAGTTTAAGGATGCCTCCCGATCTGCCCGGGAAATCGTGAATGCCTTTCTCCTCTCCACTGCCTCCCGGAGTCTCTCTGGACAGCGGATTCTAGGGGCCGCCCTGGTGGTAATCTCTGCCCTCCCGAGCCTACAAGTTTAGGGAGGGAGGAGCGTGCAGCCTTAGCGGTGGGCTGCATGCAGCTCCTGCGGTTAGTGCTTGGCTTTCGGCTCTAAACCTGAGTTCTGTACTCTGCTTGCTATGAAAGGAGCTGTGATCGTTCCAGATACTGGTGTTTATGGGAAGGCAGCATGCTTAAATTTAAATATGACGGTTGAAAGGATGAGGTTCCCTTTCATTGTTTTGCTACAGGAGTTCTTCGGGGTGGGGATACTCCCACCTTTTCCCTGCCAATCCCAGGGTCTTGAGTCTCGTTGCTGCGCCGCGCACCCCTCCTGTCCAGGGCCTTAGAACTCCGAGCTTCAGTCTCTAGTGTAAACATTCCACAAAAGGACTGCTGAGGCTCAGCCTTCTCGCACGGGGCGGAATCGGCTCCTTCCTGGACGGGAGCCGCGTCCAATGGGGGCGCCACCGGCGCCCAGTTAACCAATCCGACTGTTGCGGGCGGGGCCTGGCCCGGCAGTGTGGTGGGAGGAGCCTGGTTCTCTTACGGACATTTTACCCCACATCGGTTACTTACCTTCCTGGGGCAGTGTGAGAGCCTGAGGTAGCTTCCAATGCGAAGACCGGCGGAGGCGGGAGCCGATTTGTTAGGCCTGTGGTTCAGGCGGTATGGGGCGGGTTATGTGGGGTTAACCAATGAGACGTGGAGAGCTTCCCAGTTTCTTCCAATAACGTTGAGGCTTGGGGGTGGGATTCAGCGTTCCATCTCCAATAGGCGGGGTTGAGTTAGAGCGGCTCCCCGCCAATAGGGGCGTGGAGAAGGTGAGCAGCTCCCCCTCCCTTCCCAGCCAAGGGGGAAGGGGCGGAACGTGGGCAGGCAGACCTCAGTGATTGGCTATATTTTTGACGAACGGAGACTGTGTCCTGTAGCGGAGCGAAACTGGGCCTTCCCTCAGCGGGGCGGGCCTGAGGAGTGGGCGGGATTTCCCGGGTAACAGAGAAGCGGCCGCGGCGGTAGAGGCGGCGGAGACGGTTTCTTCATCTTCCCCCCTCCCCTTTCCCCCTTGGAGTTTCCCTCCCTCCCTCCCTCCCTCCTTCCCAGCCTGGGCACCAGGGCCTGCGACTGCTCCGTCAGCCGAGAGGACGCTGCCAGTCCGCTTCGGCGGGCCTGCTTCAGCGCTGTTCTCAGGCCTCCCCGCTGAGTGCGAGGCTCACGCTGAGGGGGTACGCGCAGTGCCGAGTGGCTGAGGAGCTTTGCGGTGAGAGAACGCTGGGCCGGGTTCGGGCGGCAGCCAGGGTGGCGGGTAACACCGTGCTCGAGGGCGTGTATTTTGGGGGGCTGACCTCCTCGGCTTCCCGTAGAGCGCCGGGCGGGAGGCGTGTGGATGTGTGAGGGGCGGGGGCGGAGCGGCGCGCTCGGCGCGGGAGGGGGAGGAGAGCGCAGACCCGGTGCGCGGAGGGGGCGGGCTCTCGCGCCGCGCTCGGGGGCGGGGCCGGCGCGAGCGTGCGGCTGTGGGGAAGGGGGCGGGGCGGGGACTTCGCGGGCGGGCTTCTCAGACTCCGCCTCCCGCTCTCATGTGGGCGGGGTCTCGGCGGCTCTGCCCCTGTCGGGTGAGGGGGCCAGGAGGCGGGGGGTCTCTTTCTGCGGTTCCGGGCGCCGCTGGGAGGGGGCTGAGGCTTGAGTCCTCTGCTTCCTGGGATCCGGTTGGCCGGAGCGTGGTACTCAGCGCGACGCCCCTCCCCCGTTTATCCCTCTGCCCACCCCCAGGTTGGTCGGGAGGCGGTGCTCAGGAAAGCCCGCTGTCCGGTTAGCCTGGGACTCGCGGCCCCGAGTCTACCCCGCCCATTGTCCCGCGGGACAGAAGGGCCCTGTTGGCTGGAGCTGTGAAGGTGTAGGAACATAGTCTTGAGGCTGGACCGTGCCTTCGTGGGGTTTGAGGACTGGAACTGGTGTTTCCCCACTTTGCACACCGAAGAGTGGATGGCATCATACCACTAGCATTGTAGGGGTTTGGTCACAGCCACTCCTCTCGCTTGTGATTATGGGGCAGAGGTGTGTGGTCGAGGGCAGCTGGTGATGTGACCACGCTTCCGCTATGTTGGTAATGGGGGAAGGGCAGTCAGTAAAGCCCTAAAAATGTGGTCCGGACAAGCTTTCCTGGAGTTCCCTTGATGATCTGTGCCTGTGCCTGTGGCTGTGTGGGGCGGGGCTTTCTCTGCACCAATGAGGTGGTGGATAGCTAGCTAGCTTTGACCCCTCTTTCAGTGTTTGAGGACTTTAAATTCATTTAGCCCATACAGAGGATGTGGAAGCTCCTACCAGTCCTTCACAAGACTGAAATTCATTGCAGGAAGGGTTGGATTTACATTTTAATCACAAAGCTATTTATAAAAGGTTGTGATTTTTTTAAATTAATGTTTACTTTTTGTGCTAAGTACTAGTTCTACTAAACCACATCTCAGCCCCGATATTTAAGTCAGACTTCAAATAGGATACTCTTAATTTCTTCAACACTTGCATTTGTTAACTACGTTCACTGTATGGATGGTTTTACTGTATAGGTTTAATTAACATAAATTACAATCCAAGGAAACTACAGATGAGAGTCTTTCTGGTTTTATGTAGTTCTTTTAAACCATCAAGACTACCTTTCAAGGGCCAGCAAGATAGCCCAGCGGACTAAGCACCTGCTTAGACAAGCACAGGGACGGGGTCGTTCGGTGGCACCACCTGCCATGCCTGCCCTGTGGCCATGCTGAGCTGGCCACTGAGTTTGGGTTTGGTGGCAAACCTGTAATCCCAGTGCTGGGGAGGCTGAAAACAGGAGACTCACTAGGAGTCCGGAGCTGGATAGTAAGACCCTGTACCAAAAAAAAGACTTTTCAGCTGGTCATGGTGGCACACACCTATAATCTCAGCACTTAGAAGGCTGAGCTCAAGACCCCTGAACTGCATAGTGAGACCCTATCTCAAAAAAAAAAAAAAACCTACCTTTTTTTTTTTTTTTTTTTTGGCGGTACCGGGGATTGAATTTAGGATCTTGCGCTTGCCAGGCAAGCACTTATTCTACTGAGCTATCTCCCCGGCCCTCAAAAAACTACTTCTCAACTCTACAAAATATGTTCTTGACCTTTTTTGCTAGAGTGAAGTGTTGGACTAACATATCCTCCTGTTTACTACTTCTGTAGCATTGCCCTCCATTGTTGGAGAGTTTCTTCACTTAGATGAGTCTTTCCTCTGCTGGTACTGGGATTGAACCTAGACTCAGTGCATGCTAGGTAAGCACTCTGGGAATGCCGACCTACATTCCAGCCTTTTTTATTTTAGTTTGAGACAGGGTCTGTCCAAGTTGTCCAGGCTGGTATGGAACTTGCAGGAAGTCTCCTGCCTCAACCTCTAAGTAGCTGGTATTATAGGCTTTCACTACCACTCCTAGCTAGATGAAGGGTTTTTGTTTATTTGGTTCCTTGAGACAGGGTCTTGTTATGTAGCCCAGGCTGGTCCCAAATTCACTGTGTAGTCTAGGCTTGTCTTGAGCTTGTGGCTATCTTTCCGCCTCAGCCTCTCCAGTGCTATAGCTATAGGTATGCACCACTGTGGCCCATGCAAAATGGGATTTTTGCTCTGACTGGATATATGAGTTGTTCTTTTTTTTTTTTTTTTGCTGTACTGGGGATTGAACTCAGGACCTTGTACTTGCCAGGCAAGTGCTTATCCTACTGAGCTATCTCCCCAGCCCCCAGAAAAATTGTTTTATATTATTTTGAGAAAGCAAATGTAGAATCAGTTTTATTTATGCACTGACATCGGGATGAGCCACAGGTTATTTGGATTGAAATTTTTTATTGTTGTATTCTTGAGAATAGTGGCAGCTATATAGTCTGGCTGGCCGTGACCTCATTGTGATTGTGTAGGCCAGAAAGGCCTTCAACTCATGGTGATCCTCTCAGGTACTGAGATTACAGGCAAGCACTACTATGCCTATCTTGGACTGGAGTTAAAGTCTGTATTTATGCTTTGCTTAGTAGAGGTTGAACATTTGGTGACCTGTACTACACGCATGAAGAAGGTATGTCTTTCCTCCTCTGCTGAGGAAGTTGAAGTGGCAGAGTAGCATCTTAGTGATGGTTGTAATAGAAGTGGTATGAAAACAAGAAGCCTGGGTGTTTTATTGATACTATAAACTGACAAAGATAGTGGAGAATGATTGATCTTTGAAGACAGTTTGATTAACTTATAGTTATTTCCAGTATTTGCAGTGCTGGGTACTGGGATCTGTTCAGTGTCACAGGTCCCATAGTGGCTTTGAGAATTCAAGTAAGAATGGTTCTTATTCTCCCAATATATTCTGTGCTGTTGTTTTCTCTAGAGATAAATACCCTAGCAAGATTGGCGTTTTATAATTCAGAAGGTTATAATAGTTCATCCAAGGAGTAAGTTTTTTTTTTTTTTTTTTATTTATTACATTTATTTATTGTGTGTGTGTGTGTGGCCAGCTCAGCCCACCAGGGGGCGGGTCTGGCTGGCATGTGGTGCTGGGGATCGAACCGCGGTCCCTGTGCTTTGCCAAGCTTGTTTCAAGTAGGTGCTTTAGACCACTGAGCCATCTCTCCAGCCCCTTGTTTTTGTTTTTTAATAGGAAAGAATTAGGTAGTAATTTGGTAAGATTCCTGACAATGCAGATAGTCTTATTTGCATCTTCAGGGCATTGAGACAGTATGCTGAAGAGCTGTACAGGGTAGATGTTAGTGCCTGGGAATTTCAGTTAGAATTAAAAGTATGACAAGAACAATTGAGGCAGTGTTCTTGGGGGCTACAAAAGTGAGCACAAGGCCAGCCTGAGCTGCATCGTGAAACCCTGTCTCAAAAAAAAAGAGATAGTGCAGGCCAGACATGGTGCCCCACAGTTGTAATTCCAGCACTTGGAAGGCTAACACAGGAGGATTGCTAGGAGTTCAAGGCCACCCTGAACTACACCATAAGACTTTGTTTCTTAAAATAAATACTACTTGCTTTTTCAAAGTAATCTCCTCCTTAATAATAAGTGATGATATTTAACTGAGCCCTTACTGTGTCCCAGATATTATTAGGCAGTCCACTACTGATTTAATTTTCTTGACAGCTGTGGGTATTGAGAACAATCAAATGGATGTTTTAAAGGTGAGGGAGCAGTGATGCAGAGAGGTCAGAAATAGGGTATGTGACCAAACTCAGGCAGTCAGGTTCCAGAGTCTCTTAGCACTATATTTCAGCTGTCTTTGGTCTAGGAATAGGAAACAAAAAAAAAGCAGTTTGCTTTTTAATTTTTTTTTTTTGTGTGTGTGTGTGTGTATTTTAGGGAAGGGTCTACCGGTTCAGGGTCTCACTACTAGATCGGACTCCTAGTGATCCAACCGTTTAAAGCCTCCTAAGAGCTGGGATTACAGGCACAGGCCACCATGCCCAGTCTCAATTGCTGTCTCAGTGCACACCAGGGGGCAGGGCCCCCATGGCAGACCTGGGGATCAAACCCCCAGCCCCTGCACCTGCTTGTAGGGACTTTAATCCACTGAGCTGTTTGGCCAGCTTCTTCTGGCTTCTCATGAACTGCCCTTCTACCTCTCCTAAGGACTCTCCTTCCCTCTGAATTCCTTGCAGCACTCTGTGCTTGATTTCTGAATACAAGGCCTTCACTCTAAGTTGCATTCCCAACCCTTTTAATTTTTCAGAGATAGGATCTCACGCAGTTGCCCAGGATGGGCTCCAACTTCTGATCCTCTTGCCTTAGCCACCCAAAATGCTGAGTTTACAGGAATGTGTTACCTCACTGTATGTACTGGTCCTAAGAACCACCTTAAATCCTGTTTTTATTATCTTTTTGTGCATCTATAGGATACTGGGATAGGACCCTACTACTGAACAACATGCTGCATATACCCCTTTTTGACATAGTCTTCCCCCCCACCCCCTGTATTTTAGGGCAGGGTCTACAGGGTGTTCAGGGTCTCACCATATGTAGATCAGATTCCTAGGGATTCTCCTGTTTACAGCCTCCCAAGAGGTGGGATTACAGACCCACACCACCACACCCAGTCTCAGTCAACATCTCAGAGCGCCCCAGGAGCAGGGCCAGTATAGCATACCAGGGATTGAACCTCAGCCTGCTGTGTCCTGCTTAAGCAGGCGATTTAGTTCTCTGAGCTATCAGGCCAGCCCTTGACATAAAGTTTTGATAATTGCCTAGGCTGGCCTTGAACCTCTGATCCACCTGCCTTAGCCTCCCAGACAAATGGGATTATAGGGGTGCACCACCATGCTTGTTTATACTTCTTTTTTTTTTTTTTTTTTAATTTTTTTTTATTTATTTGTGTGTGTGTGTGTGTGTGTGTGTGTGTGTGCGCAGCCAGCTCAGCCCACCAGGGGGCGGGGCTGGCTGGCATGTGGTGCTGGGGAATTGAACCGCGGTCCCTGTGCTTTGCTTTGCTTAGCTTGTTCTAAGTAGGTGCTTTAGACCACTGAGCCATCTCACCAGCCCTATACTTGATTCTTAAGGAACCCATGTCTCACTGATTTACAGTAAAATTATGTTTCCACTTGCCTTTCCTTATGTGAATGTTAAGTTCTTGGAGACAAAGACTTCCTGTACTGACCCAGAGCTATTAATATTTTTAATCTTTTATTTACTTTTTTATTTGGTACAGGGTTTCACTATGCAGCTCAGACTCATAGTGATCCAGCCTATCCAGTGCTGGGACTACAGGAGTGTGCCACCATCCCAACACGGCTTGTGTGACATCCCATGTATATGGTACTAGGGATCAAACCTGTGTCCTTGCACTTGTCAGGCAGATACTTAGGCCATCAAGTTATCTCCCTAGCCCCTGAAGCTCTTGTGTAGCCCTAGCAGCCTGGGCAACTCAGTGGTGCTTATGCCTCTGGGCTATGTCTCCGGCCCCTCTACTTACATTCCAAAGCAATTCCAGAAGTCAACTTTCCTGAATATCTTTATGAGTTGTGATAAATATTTTGAGTGCAGCTGCTGAGTGGCATCCAGCTCTTGGGAGGCTGCACACAGGTGGATCACTATGAGTCTGATCTACTAATGAGACCCTGATCACCCTGTAGACCCTTCCCTAAAATACGAAAAGAAAAAAAGAGAAGCCAGAAGAGAGGTCCACTTAAAGTGAATGTTAAATGTCCTTAGAGGGACTAGTATGTCAATAATGAATTGTATCTGGAAATCACTTTTCTAGAGTGAGTGCTTTCTTCGTATCCTGACTTTAGGAATCATGTTAAAGAAATTATAGGGTTGGCATATGTTAATATTACTTTGTATCTTGCTCAAGAATATTCATATGGTTAACCACTGTTTCCTTTTCTTTCTTTTTTTGATCTTTTGATCTTTTTTTTGTTTCTCTTTTTGAGACAGTGTTTCACTATGTAGTTCAAGCTGACATCGAACTTGCAGTGATCCTACTGCTCAGATAGACCACTGAGCCATCTTGCTGGCCCTCTGGTGGAGATTTCTGATCGATACCCTTGTTTTACCCTCCTGTGTTATACTCCCCACTTCCTTTCAATTTCTTGCCTCTGCATGTATGTTACTTGTATGTATGTACCAGCATCATGACTGATAGCAGACCCTTGTTCATTCCTGCTGGTGTTCTCCAGGGCTAGACTTGATGTCATCTAGGTTGGTGAAAGATACATAGGATAGTCCCTTATTTGTAATTCTGAAATGGAAAGTTTTTGTTGTGGTAAATTTGCTTCTACAGCTAATTTAGGAGTACAGCCTGATCTAAGGATGTCCTACTTGGTATAGAAATGTAAATGTGTTTGATTATGACAAGCCACTCCCAGTCCTAGCTGAAGGAATATATGACCAAAATATACAGTGAATGTTTTTCAAAATTGTTACTGAAACCTGAGCATGGTGGAATATGTGTTCATCCCAGGACTCAGGAGGCTGAGTCAGGAGGATCACTGTAACTTCAAGGCAGCCTGTGATACAAAGAGAGTTAAAGACCAGGCTGTACTACATAGCCAGATGTTGCTTCAAACCACACACACACACACACACACACACACACACAAAATTTCAATGAAAGATACATTGTCATTAATCTTCCTCATGGTACTCCCCTTTGGTTCAGACACATTCATCCTCTATCTCTGTCTCTGTCTGTGTTGCTGGCTGGCTGGCTTTCTTGATTTTTTTTTTTTTTTGACAGGGTCTCCCTAGGCAATTTATTTATTTATTTATTTTAATATTTAATTTTGTGTGTGTGTGTGTGTGTTAGTGTGTGTGTGGCCCGCTCAGCCCACCAGGGGCGGGGCTGGCTGGCATGTGGTGCTGGGGGATTGAACCGCGGTCCCTGTGCTTTGCTTAGCTTAGCTTGTTCTAAGTAGGTGCTTTAGACCACTGAGCCAGCTCACCAGCCCTCCCTAGGCAATTTAGACTGGCCTTTTACTCATTTTTGTAGCCCCCAGGCTGGTCTTGAACTCACAGAGATCCTCCTGGCTCAACCTCACAAATGCTTGCACCACTACACCCAGTTCCAGCGCACACTGTGGGCACCTGCATCCAGGGCCAATGTGGGGCCCAGTATCTGGGGATGGAACTCAGTCATTGTGCTTGCCAGGTAGGTGCTTATGCCTCTGGGCTATCTCTCTGGCCCCTCTACTTACTTTCCAAAGCAATTCCAGAAGTCATCTTTCCTGAATGTCTTTATGAGTTGTGATAAATATTTTGAGTGCAGTTGCTGAGTGGCATCCAAGGAAAAAGCAGACTTATAAAAACAGGACACTGTGTCCTCATCCACCTTATTCACTGGATCTGGCACCATGAGACTTAAATCAAAATGACCATAAAAGGTGAACGTTGGGCCGGCCAAATAGCTCAGCAGATTAAAGCATCTGCAGTCAGGTACAGGGGCCGGGGGTTTGATCCCAAGGCCTGCCGTGCTGGCCCTGCCCCTGGGGCATGCTGAGATGGCAGTTGAGACTGGACGTGGTGGTGATGGTGCACTGAGACTGCAATTGAGACTGGAGACTGGACGTGGGTGGTGGTGGTGGTGTGTGCCTGTAATCCCAGCTCTTGGGAGGCTTTAAACAGTTCAATCACTAGGAGTCCGATCTAATAGTGAGATCTTGAACACCCTGTAGACCCTTCCCTAAGATACAAAAAAAAAAAAAAGGTAAATGTTTAGACTTGGTTCAGGACCTCAAGGCTTCCACAGCAGCACAAGTAAAGATACTCATGAAATAAGACTTTTAAAAATGCTTTAGAAGGTGACCAGAACAATGGGATGGGGGGGGATGTGTTTAAGGGAGGGAGGAGATTAAATATTTTTCAATCATACTTCACACAATAAATGTACTACATTGCTTTTCTAAAATCCAAACAATGCTGACAACTCAAATGCTTTCTTTAGTAGGGTTCTTTCGCTTTACTAAAGACTAATCAATGGAGCCAGTGACCATTTAATACTTCATCTTGAATAGCTAACAAGTTATCCTTGATTCTTTCCCACTTTTTCATTTTGTTCATCCCAAGTCTTTAGCTGTACAGAATTTGACCACTTAGTCACAATGCTGCCATGCCTCCTTGAACTTCCATGTCCCAGCCAGTGTCCCAGCATCTGTACCAAGGGTTGCCCCTTTTTATTCTGCTCTCAGTACAACTCAGATGATACTTTGGAAACCTGAGTCAGACCCTTTCACATTCTGCCTGCAATCATCTAGGACATCCCACTTCAGTCTGAGTATTTCATCCAAGCTATTACAACCTATAAGTGCAGACCTGGTGTACTCCCTCTGACATTTCTGACTAGTAATCTCCTTATTCTTTTCTGACCACACAGCCTTTTTGTCCTTATTCTTGGAAGACATCAGTATGAAAATCTTTCCCTGCTTTTTTCTTTTTCTTTTTCTCTGCCATTCTAAACACTACCCCCTCCCCTTTGGCGGAACCGGGGATTGAACTCAGACCCTTGTGCTTGCCAGACAAGCGCTTGTTCTACTGAGCCATCTCCCCAGCCCCAACACTATTGTTTTAATTATTTTTTTCTCACTAAAAGTTAAGCTTCTTGAGGGGTAGGATATTTTGTTTCCATTATTGCTCTACTGTTAGATCCTAAGATACTCAGCACATAGCAAGTGTGTGTGCTCAGTAAATATTAGAGGATGTATGCATGCTTGAATGAATACTTTGGTCTCTATCACAGACAAGGCAGTATATAGATTCATAGGAAATAGAAGATACATAGGGAGATAATTAAAGATGTACGTGCCTATATTGGGGTGGGCAGAATTATAACTAATACAATAAAAGCCGTTAGAGGTGTAATAACATCTACTTTACTTTTTTTTTTTAAGCAAAATGTTACTGAGCTGCTCAGGTAGTCCTCAGAACTTGGAGCCCTGTCTTAGCCACACAAAGTGCTCGAATGCAGAGGAGCACTGCTGTGCCCAGCTTCCCCCCCCCCCCCCCCCCCCCCCCCCCCCTTTTTTTTGCGGAACCAGGGATTGAACTCAGGCCCTTGCGCTTGCCAGGGAAGCACTTATTCCACCCCCCCCCCCCCCCCCCCCCCCCCCCCCCGTACATCCCATACTGGGCTACATTTTTAAATTTATTTCAGCTTTTTGAGACAAGCTGTTACTAAGTTGTCCAGATTGGGCTCAAGTTTGCCATCCTGCACTTCAGCTTCCTAAAATATTGGGATTATCTGTGTGGGATCATGCTTAGCTTATTTACCTCTCCTAAGGACAGTCTCAAATCGTTTTTTTAAATTTTTTTTTAATTGTATTTACTTAGATTTTTCAAAATGCTTTACTTTTCCTCTTCCTCTATTATTTATTCTGGTTACTAGTGATCAAACCCAGGAATGCCATACCACTGAAATATATCCGTAGCCCTTTTTTTTTTTTTTTTTTTTTGAGACTGGAACTTGCTGAGTTGCCCAAGCAGTCCTGGCACTTGGCGCTTCTCCTCCCATAACCTGAGTTGCTAGGATTACAGGCGTGTTCTACCACACCCAGATGTAATGTTTTCTTTATAGTTGTAGCTGATATAGCTCCTGTTGCTCTTTATTATTTCATACTATTTTCAGATATAGAAACCATGTTACCTTAACTAAATATTATATTGATGACCTTAAGAACAGTAATTTAGGATTTTCTTTTATATTCCTTGCCCTTTTTTTTTTTTTTTTTTTTTTTTTAAGACAAGGTCTTCCCTGGTCTTAGGCTCTCTGGCCCCATACTAATGGCAATCTTCTTGCCTCATCCACCCAAATGTTGAGATTATAGGTGTGTACCACCATGTCTGGCCTGTATTCCGTACTATTTATGCTTAAAATTTTGAACTCTGCATTTTTGGGGTGGGTGGGTACTGGGAATAGAACTCAGGACCTTGTCTAGGCAGGCAGTTGTGCCACTGAGCTATCTCCAGCCCTGAAATAGTACAAAGAATTGCTATATTATTCTCCAAAAAATTTCCCAAGTGCCTCTTTTTTCTTTGTGTGGTATATGTGTAGGGTGCTAGAGATCAACCCCATTGGTAGAACACTTGTCTTACATGTCAGAGTCTATGGGTTTGATTCCTCAAGTCTTACCTTGTAAAGCCATATAACTATCTAGATATGAAAAAGAAAGCACCGCCTTGGTCATTTGAGTTAGTACTTGGCAGTCTTAAAACTGAGCTTGCAGTTCTAACACAAAGACAACTTCAGCAAAATTATAAAAACTTAGTTTTTGAGTAACAAAGAAAACAACTTTAAGAGACCTATTATGAACTTAGCTTTCGGGTATTATATCTGATGGATGCAAGGGCAAAAAAAGAACCCCCACACATACCCTAGAAATGATGTTGTGAGGACCTTTACAGAAATATACTTGAAACCTAGGATTAAAATTTGTGAAACAGCCATGTTCTAGATTCATACATGACAGTTGAGTAGTTATGCTTTAATTTGTGCATTTTGAATTTTATATCTTCAAAAATAGGAAACTAGGGACCGGGGAGATGGCTCAGTGGAATAAGTGCTTCCCTGGCAAGTGCAAGGGCCTGAGTTCAATCCCCAATTCCACCTCCCCCCCCCCCCAAAAAAAAGGAAACTAGGTTAAAAATATGGGTTTGCAATTTCTCGCCTTCTTAAGGTTAAAAGCGAACCCTATGTCGTAAAGGATTGATACCTTTGTATTACCAAGATGACCATCCTATACTGCTTTGATTAAAAACTGTCACCACAGTCACACCACAAAGGTGTATGCTTAGTAGAGTGTCAGTCTCTGCGTCTGTTGACATTTTAGGCGAAATTCTTAGTGGGGGGTTGTGCTATGAATGGCCTGTACCCACGAGTACAAGTTGTATTCCTTGCCCTATTATGACAACCAAGAATGTCTTCCAACATTGCTAAATGTTCTAAGGGTAATGAGTTGGGCAAAGTCTTTGCCAGTTAAGAATAAGTGGTGGGCCAGGGAGATAGCTTGGTGGTCTAAGCACTTGCCTGGCAAGCACAAGAACCCAGTACCACATATCAGTGCCAGGCCTGTTTTTGGCCCCATGCTGAGCTGGCCACCAAAACCAGACATGGTGGCACACACCTGTAACCCCAGTGCTGGGGAGGCTGAGGCAGGAGGATCACTATGAGTCTGAGCTATGTAGGGAGACCCTGTACCATATACATAAATAAAAAGTTAAAAAAAAATTGAGTATTAGCCAGGCATGGTGGTACGTCCCTGTAATCCCAGCACTTGAAAAGCTGAGGCATGAGCAGATCATTGAAATTCAAGGCCAGCCTGAACTACATAGCAAGACCCTATTTCCAAAAAAGACAAGGAAAAAAAAAAAAAAAAAACAGTGGAGCTGGTGATATGGCTCCGTGGTGCAAGCACAGGTCCTGAGTTCAGTATCAAAAAATAAATAAGTTGTTCATGTTTTATTGGGCTGTAATTCTAAACAGTATTAAACTATAGAATGCCTTATTCTGGAGTAGATTCCATTTATTTGGTTGCTGGGGAGGGCAGTGTTTGTACTAGGAATCAAATTCAGAACCTTGCACACGGCCCCCAGGTAGGTGCTGTGCTGCTAAGCTATATCCCTGGCCCTTTTCTTTGTTTTTTGAGACAGTCTTGTATATTTCATACTGGTCTTAAACTTACTGTGCAGCCTAGACTGACCTTAAGGTCAGAGACTTCCTGCCCCAGCTTCCCTAGTGCTGGGGTTATAGACATGCATCACAGCTTCCACTTATTAGTAGAGACAGCTGCCATTCCTATCCAGAGGCAGATTTTAAAAAAGATTTATTAAGATAAAGTTCAAATAAAATAAACTGGACATAATAAAGTACATAATTTTAAAGTTTTTCCTCATATGTATCCATGAAACTATCACCACAAACAAAATAATGAGCAAATTCACAAGTTTCCTTGCGTCCCGTTTTAATCCCTCCTTTTGCTCACCCTACCCTCTTCCTTAGGCAATCTTCAGATAGGGATTTTTTGACAAGGTTTAAAGTAGATCATTGTGGACAATTGTGCTGGGATCAGGTTCCGTTCATTTAAAAACTTAAGTTAAAAGCTTTGCCTTTGAAGAGAATCTTCCTACTCTTGAATGTTCATTTAAATAAACTGACCAGGACATGTGAGATTTTGTGTGATGTTGACTACCAATAAAAGAAATCTGAGCTGGGAAGATAGCTGGGCAGTCTAAGCTCCTGCCTGGCAGGTGGAACGACTGGAGTTTGATCCCTGGTACCCCATGCCCTGCATGCCAATCTCAGGGCTGGGGAAGCTGAGACAGGAGGATCACTGCTAGTCTGAACCATGAAGCAAGACTTTGTATCATTTTTTTTTAAATAAAGATATCACGAAGGGCGGGTCAGATAGCTCAGTGGCTTAAAGCGCCTGCTTAGGCAGATGCAGGGACCAGATTCGATCCTCTGCCCCCCTCCTGCCCTCACCAGGCCCCCCCTCCGGGGCTCCTTGATTGAGACTGGACTTAGTAGGGCCTCACCTGCTTGTAATCCCAGAGTTGGGAGGCTAAAAATAGGAGAATCGCTACAAATCCTATCTAAAAAGTAGTGAGACCCTGTAGACCCCTAAATTACAAACAAACAACCAACCAAGCCCTGGGATCTCATCTGTGCACCAGGCATAGTCTTGAAACATAATCTTGCTAAATTGCCCAGATTGACCTTGAACTTGAAATTCTCCTGCCTCAGCCTTCTAAGTGACAAGTAGGGCTGGCCATATAGCTCAGTGCCTGCTTAAGGGGACGCAGAGACTAGCGTTATATTCCCAGCATGCAGCACTGCCCCCCCCCCAGGCTGTGAATAAGAGTGGATATGATGACAGTGCCTGTAATCCTGGCATTTGGGAGGCTGAAAACAGGAGAATCACTATGAGTCTCATCTGTGTAATGAGACCCTGTAGACACTGAGCTAAAATACAAAAAAAAAGAGAGAGAGACAGCAGTAGATATTTTTAAAAGTTTAAGGAACTGGGCCAGGGAGATGGCCCAGTAGTACTGTGAGAAACCAAAAGGATGACCCAGTAGAATAAGCGCTTTCCTAGCAAGCACAAGGGTCTGAGTTCAATCCTTGGTTCCACAAAAAAAAAAAAGTTTAAGGAACTAAAATGGTCTACTTTAGTATTATATCAATACGAAAATATGTGGCATTATGAGATCAGCAGTAAATTAAATGCACTTAAAGTGAATACACATCCTAGTTTTTGGAATATGGCAGTGTTTGGTGTTCATACATTGTCACTTTGAGCATACTTTAAAGTGTTCCTCATTAAGGCAGTTATTTAATTTTAGTTAAAAGGTAATATTCTTTAACATTGGGTTTTTCCTTTGGATTTTAATAATCATGAATTATTGTCTGGATTTCTAGGACGCCAGTTCTTTAGTGTTATCTGAAATGTTTCAGGTTGTAGAAGTAGAAAAATTGACCTTTACTTTTCTTGTTCTGTGTAATTAGCTTTTACCACTGCTCTTCAGCATTTCTCAGAAGTTGTCAATTTGGCCTGACAATATGTATGAGTATCGCATTGTTTCTGTCAGTACTGTGAGAAACCAAAAGGATAAATAAGGAAGAAAATGTATGATTTTGTGAAATGGGAAGAAAACGTTTGAATGAAGAAAGGGAACAAGAGATGGGGGAGAGGGAAAAAATGAAAGGGACAAGAAAAAAAGGGGGGAAATAGAAGCAAAGCTTTTGTGAATAAGGAGGGGAAGAAAACAAAAGTTGTCAGACTTGTTTCCCTATTCAGCCTTCTCTGGAAGTTCCCTGTAGGTCCCAATCACCCTACTAGGCTTTATTTGGCACTTATGATTCCTTTGCATGATGGTTTGATGCTACTTTGTATTGTAGCATATTCCAGCCTGGTTTTGGGTTGTCTTTTTGCCGAACGGGGGATTGAACTCAGGTCCTTGCACTTGCCAGACAAGCACTTATTCTACTGAGCTATCTCCCCGGCCCCTTCCAGACTGTTTTAATGTTTGTTCACTTCAATGATCCTTGTTTTCTACCCCAGTTAATAATCCTTTTTTAAAAAATAATTTTGAAAAAATGTTTTGGGCCGGGGAAATGGCTCAGTAGAATAAGCGCTTGACTGGCAATCGCAAGGATCTGAGTTCAATCCCCAGTTCCGCAAAAAAAAGTTTTAATAGATGATTTCCAATAACTGTGTTAAGCTTCAACTCTGAAAGGTATATAGTACATCCATATAGTACATATAGTACAGATTAATCATATATTTCAGGAAGAGTCCAACTCTTTTTTTTGCCCAGAAACATGACCTTGAACAAGTGTAGTTTCTTTGAGCATCAGGTTCCCTCAAAGGAGAAGGGCTCATGGTCCATCTGTCCATTTGCCAGGACTGTTGTGAGGAGCACATCAGTTAGCAGTAATCATGCATAGATAACTTGATTGTTGGGAGGCAGAAATTTTTTGTTCAGTCTTGGAACTCTTAACACAATGCATAGGGGCCCAGGCATTTGGTAATTATTTACAGATTGGATGAATTGGTAAAGGTTGTAAGTAGCTGTTTATTGTCTCTGAAGTGATTGAAATACTTTAATTTCATGCTGTATACCCTCTATGTCCTAATTCATCTCTAATTTCCAGGATGTAATTAAACTACATTCAAAAAAAATTTTTAAAGAAAAAAATTAAGGGGCTGGGGTGATAGTTCAGTGGCATAAGCACCTGCCTTGCAAGGTCAAGGTTAAAGAAAAAAATTAAAAACAATAGAGTAGCACTGAATAATACATTGCATATTATTATCTTTAAATTAGTCACTAAATGAGTACAAGACAGAAGCATTTAACTCTCTAAACAATGTTAGCAGAAATCTTTCTTTTGAACTATCATTTTTATAGAGTATTTCCCTAACTGCACATCTTTCTTTTCCAGATTTATAGTATGTAGTACTGCTTGCAAATTGTGTTGTTGGCTTTTTCTTGCAAGATTTTATTGAGTATTTTCAAATATATAGCAAAGTTTATAGAATTTTTGTAGTGAGTGATCAGATACACTATCTAGATTTTGCTATTTTCCTAGTACTTGCTTTATGGTACATCTGCCTACTTACTTATTCCTTCATCCATGAATTTAATTTCTTTATGTAATTTCTTTCTTTCTTTTTTTTTTTTTTTTTTAGAACAATACACACCTTTATTACATGAGTTAAACCAATAGGGAAGGTTTATTTGCCTTTCCGGGCCTTGATTTTCCTCAGATAGCGCTGCAGCTCTTTGCCCTCTAGCACATAGCCATCTGTTCGGCCACACTGGTCTGGTCTTGATGCAATACAGGCAAGAAGCTTGCCCTGCTGGAACTGCTCTTCCAGAAGACTACTAATCTTGGCGTTCTTTTTCCTTTCATCATACTTCTTTTGAATTTTCTTTGATCGTTTTTTATTTAAAATCTCCTCCTCAGGAGTCAGCTTGGCCCCCTTTTTTCGGCCCAGGGGCAGTGCATAGTGGGATTCGTGCCACTGTCCATAAGGCATGCTGTCAATGAGCATAATGCAGTTCTTCACCAAGGTCTTGGTGTGGACCAGCTCGTTATTGGATGCATTGTAAACAACATCAATGATCCTTGTTTTTCAAGTACAACACTCAGAGCCCCAGGAGAAGTTTCCCACATCTAGCTTCAGGGCTCGGTACTTCTTGTTGCCTCCTCGAACACAGACTGTGTGTATGCGGTGGGCGCCAATCTTAGTGTTGGCAGCAGGGCGCCCCAACTCATACTTCTGCTTCTTGTGATAGGGCTTTCTTTTGCCCCCGGTCGTGCGGCACTTGTGCCAGTTGTCCCGAGAGATGCCCATTGCTCGGCACCGGCTGGAAAGAGTGTGATTTCATATTGAAAACTACAGGTCATTAATACACTTTTATCCAGTCATCTGAATGTGAATATCATATTTGTGGGATTTTTCTTTTGATACAAAATTTATATACAGTGAAATGCACAATTCTTCAGTACATTCTGTGGGTGGGAGGCTGTGCATGTATGTGACCACAGTGTATATATTCCATACCTTGCTGTTCTTATTTGGTTTGTCTTTATTATAGAAGAACTGTGACCTTTGTAATAGTTGTATAGTTTACCATCCTTTGAGGGTTTCTTTGTTTTTTTTGCTACTGATAAACGTTTACATTTTCATACTTTCCTGCAAGATATACTTGGCAGCTGGGCATAGTGGTACACACCTGTAATCCCAGCACTCAGGAGGCTGAGACAGGAAAATCACTGTAAGTTCGAGGCCAGTGTAGGTTACATTCAAGACCAGCCTGGACTACACAATGAGACTCTGCCTCAAAGCAAAAAAGGTAGTACTTGACAAATGTGTAGGATAGAGAGCTAGAAGAGGAATTGATAGATTAAAGGATATGCACATTTTAAGTTTTCATAGGTGCCCATAAGTTACCAATCAAATAGGTACATCCCTCATAACATTTTAACATTTATCTGTATTCTGTATTCTTCACATACACTGGCTATTACTGGCTATTACCATTTTTAAATAAAGGTTTTCCAGTTGCATGGGGAATTATCATATACTTACATTTCTTTTATTACCACTGAGGCTGTTCATCATCATATCACTTCCCTGCTAGGTTTAAGAGGCCAAAAGAAAGTATTCCCTTTTAACATTTGTATCAGTTCATTGTTTGCTAATTGAATCAATTTTGAATGCTTCCAGATTATTCTTGCTTTTACTCGGTTGAGACTGCAGAAAGCATGAATTAAATGTGATAGGTTAAAGAAAGCAGAAGTTTCCTGATTCCTATGTGCCTGAAATAAGTAAAAAAGGACACTTCATTTCTTCATTTCTGTGAGGCATGGAACCATGGAAGCTTAAGAGTCTAGGCTTTGAAGGTAGATTTTGTGGGCTTTGCCTCATAATAGCTGTACAACCGCAGTTTATTTAATCTTTGTGTTTCAGGTTCCTTAGAAAATAGAAGGGTTGCTTGTAGGGTTGTTGGAAGGGTTGATTAGTATAAATTATGCAGAATGGAGAATATTGATTATATGTTAACTACTAACCTTTTTTGGGGGGAAGAGTACCTGAAATTGAACTCAAGACCTTGCACTTGCCAGGCAGGCACTTGTGCTGTGTAGCTATATCCCTAGCCTTAACTGTTAATTCTGAAAATTCAACACAGTCAACCAACCTAAGATGGGAAATATCAGGGGTGGTATGGAGGGTAGAATCTGTATTGAATATGTACAGATTTGTTGGTTGGAGTACTGAATTGACCAGGGGGTATTGAGCTTTATGCACCATTCTATTATTATATTTTCTTTTTAGATTTTTTTTTTTTTCTTTTTGTGTGTGTGTATTTTTAGTACAGGGTCTACAGGGTCTTAGTACGTAGATCAGACTTGTAGTGATTCTCCCATTTTCATCCTCCCAAGTGCTTGGATTACAGGCACATGCCACCACACCCAGTCTCATTTGCTGTCTCAACATGCCCTGGGGGTGAGGCCAGCATTGGCATGACAGGTTGGGGATTGAACCTCTGGCCCCTGCATCTGCCTAAATAGGCACTTTAATCTGTTGAGCTATCTGGCTGACTGTTTTCTTTTTAGATTTTGCAGAGCCTTACTAGGTTACCCAGGCTGACCTCCAATTTGCAATCCTCCTGCCAGCCTTCTCAGTAGTTGGGATTACTGGTCTATACCACTATATCTAGCTCAGACATCTTTCCTAAATAGTATAGAATATCAACTATTCACATAGTATTTACATTGTACCAAGTGTTCTAGAATAAAGTGTATGGTAGAATCTGCAAAAGCTATGGGCAAATATAGTACCATTTTATTTACTCATTTGGTTTTTTATAAGCCTAAGAATTGAACACAAGGCTTTTGGATTGAACTATATTCCCAGGCCTTTTTAATTTTCTCATATTTTGTGACAGGGTTTCTCTGGATCACTAAATTGTCCAGGTCGAGCTTGAACTTGTGAACTTCCTGCCTCAACCACCCAGAGTGCTTGAAATACAGATGTGTGCCACTACTCCTGGATACACCATTTTATATAAGGAACTTGAGCATCCACATGTTTTGGTGTCCATGGGGGTTCTTAGAGTCAGTCCCTTGTGGCTGCCAAGAGATGATCATATCTGAGTATAATTAAATCTGCAGGGAATGCAAATAAAGTTGAAAAGAACCCTACCTTAAAGAAACTCAGGTTTGAGGCATATTTCAGGAAGTGGTAAGATATTTGGTAGTATTGGATAGCAGGGTAGGGAGTAGAGGATAATTAGTAAGTTAAATTCTTCCTCTAATCACTAAAGAAAGTTTTCTCCTGTTTTCAACCTCCCAAGCACTGGGATTATAGGCTTGCACCACCACGCCCAATCTCAATCAGCTCGCCTCGGAATCAAACCTTGGCCGCTGCACTCTGCCTAAGCAAGTGCTTTAGTCTGCTGAGCTGTCTGGCCGGCCCCTTTTTGTTTGTTTTTGAGACTGGGTTTTGCTGTATTACCCAAGCTGGACATGAACCCTTGGACAAAAGCACCCCAACCACATGTGCCTTGTGAATAGCTGGGACAATAAGACACAAGACACTGCACTGGATTTTAAAGCAGGGATTTACTTTGTAGGCTAAACTAAGGAGTTGGAATTATATTTGTGATAGGAAACCAGGGGTAGATTTGCAACTGGGTTCAAAATGTATGTTTAAGGGAGTGCAGTGTTTTAAAAGCAGTGCAGTGGATTTTTTTAGGGGAGAAAAGAAAGAGTATTGGCAGCAATCTTGGGAAGGGAGCACATGACCAAAGCAAAGCCATTGACTCTTGAGGCAGCTAGGAAATAGAATTATTCCATCCACTTATAAGACCCAGTTCCTCATCTCAAAACGAGTTGAAGGGCTGGGGATATAGCTCAGCAACATAAGCACCTCCCTGGCAAGCTCAAGGTCCCAAGTTTGATCCCTGCTACGCGCCCCCTCCCCCACCCAAAAATAAAAGAGTTGAGGTTTATTATTCATAGACAGCCAGTAGTGACTTTTTAGGTATCAGATTGCTAGTGTATGACACTGGGCATGGTGGCACATGCCTGTAATCCCCGCACTAACGAGGCTGAGACAGGATGGTTGTGAGTTTGAGGCCAGCCTGAACTATACAGCAAGAGACCCTACCTCAAAAAGGCAAAAAAAAAAAAAATGTATAAATCTATATTTCTAGCCCTTCATAATATTTGAGAGTTTTTGAAATATTTAGCTAAATATGATACTTTATATTAGGAAAACAGCCAGATAAGACATTTTAAGTTATTTACCCTCAGCAGCTATCAAACAGGCTGTTTTCAATTATAGGCAGCTGAGTTCAGCATACTATCACACACAAACTTGGGAGACTTAGTCTTTTGATCTAAAGTTACATCCACAATGTATTTGTGGCTTGACATTTGTCAAAAGATAATATTAAAAATGGCTCGCTTGCAAACTAAAGAATTGCACTATTGTCTTGGGGTCTGACTTTGGTTTGTGAAGTTTAAGAACCTGAGATACTATTTTACCCAGCACTCAGGAGGCTGAGGCAGGAAGATGGTTGTGAGTTTGAGGCCAGCCTGTGCTAAAGCCTAGCTGAACTACATAGCAAGACCCTACCTCAATAGATAGATAGATAGATAGATAGATAGATAGATAGATAGATAGATAGATATTGATCAATCAATCAGTCTATCAAATGAACAAACTTACAGTTTGGGAGTAGATTACTAAATCACCCACCATTTCTCTACGTTGTATGTTCCTACTACAGCAAGGATGTCTTATCAAAGAGTTTCTATGGCTGGCAAAGTGCTAAGGCATGGCCTCAGGTTGTCTTGGGAGATTCATGAAAGCTGGTTTGCCTGATCTACTTTTTTAAAATTTTTCTCCTTTTTTATATATTGTTTTCTTCCCCCCTTTTTCTTTTTTTTTTTTCTTTTCAAAATTTTATTGATAAACATATAGCAATGAGACAGTTTCAAATCAAATTGAAAGTACAGTTTCAACAAATAATACACTGCATATATTCTTCTTAGTGGTTAATTGCTGTACAAGATGCAGACTTGTGATCCTACTTACAAACACCATTAGAAAAAATCATTCTATTCATTAAGAGAATGCAACTATATATCTATCCCAACCACTTTGAATACACAGATACAAAATGGACATTCATAGTTATACCCCAATTTTTTTTTAAGTTCCGTTGTTGAATATTATAGGTGTGTAAACTCAGCAAAATATTCTAAAAGAGTACAGAAGCCCATAATAGCATTGGGTCTTCTGTTTAATTGGCAATGTCAGAAATTATTGACGTGAGTCCCCCACAGCTCAACATAACAACATGGCTTTACTTCCTATATTTCATCTTCCTACTTTTCTACTGGATGATTAAGACCAAGGTAAAGCAGAACCTATGCAACAAGAGTTGTAGCTTTTTGGTTTGAGAAGGTCAGTGAAATGCCTTCAGGATTTATCCTGAGATCCTGTACCTCAGATTGTAGAACCTTTGTCAGTGCAGCCATGTGGATGAGTCACGGCCATTGCTTGGCCAATGTGCTCTCTGTGAAAGCCTGAGAGAGTGTCTTCTCCTCATGTGACTCTCCTTAGGCACACTCCACGTCATCGATCGATTTCCTCTTTGGCCCCATAACCTTCTTGATCAGAAAATCTGGGACACTACCGAGGTACATGACGTTACAGTACAAGTTCTCATATGTCCTGAGTCTTAATTGACCTTAGAAGGGTAGGGCCAAAATATTGGCTTTCCTTGTAGCCCTCCTTTTTCTCTAATTTTGGTCTGCAAACTTAGGTTGTTAACCATCCAGAAGACAAGCTTATTGTTATTATCAAACGATTTACGTTATCAAGCTTAACCTCACTATTTCACTACATTTCAAACATCTTAGGCATAATAAGGAACAGGTATTTTTCATCAAGTATTGATATGTTGAACCTTAAGTCCCTACATAATATGATAAAGAACATTTAAAAATTAGATTATATTTTAACAATAGGATAAAGAATTCTATGCTTCTCATGTTTGCACATAAGTCCAAAAATCTCACCATATACAACCTTGAAGCAGGACTGTCCCACAGTATTCCTTTCTTCCCCCCTTTTTCCTAAGCTCTCTGGCACTGAGCTATGTCCCCGAGCCCTTGTATTTTACTTGGCTCCTCAGGCCTTGAACTGGGATCCTCTTATCACAGCTTCCCAAAGGATGTGATACCATACCCTGCTCTAGTGGTCTCTGTCTGTTCCACCTTCCCTCTCTCCCTTCTTTGAGATAGGGTCTTGCTATGTATTTTGGGCTGGCCTTGAATTTGCTATGGAGCCTTACTAGGATAGCCTCATACTCCTCATGGAGGTGATTTTCCTGCCTTAGCCTTCTGAGTGCTAGGCTTATAGATGTGTGCCACCATGCCTAGCTTTTATGTTCTCTTAACTGTGGTGTATTCTCATGTTGGAAAAGCTCTGAGAAGACCCAAGTAGATTATTGTGTAAAGAGCTACTTGTGTCCTATTTAATGGAAAGTATACTCTACAAAGCTATTATTAAGCTAACAAAACTTCCTCATATGTTAAACATTATTAGGGTCAGAAGAAAACCTAAGGGCTGGAGAGATGGCTCAGTGGTCTAAAGCACCTACTT
>NW_004524602.1:2689817-2691220 GCF_000260255.1 Octodon degus
ATTTATTTATTTATTTATTTATTGTGTGGCCAGCTCAGCCCACCAGGGGGCGGGGCTGGCTGGCATGTGGTGCTGGGGGATCGAACCGCAGTCCCTGTGCTTTACCAAGCTTGTTCCAAGTAGGTGCGTTAGACCACTGAGCCATCTCGCCAGCCCCCTGAGGTTTTAGTTTAGAAAAAACAACTCATATAGTTGTTTAAAGTGCTGACAGAGGAAGCTATAACATGCTTGCTGTGGCACGTGTGCGATAGGTTTGCCACCACTGAGATAGAGTGATCTATTTTAATGTTCTTTTTTTCTAGCTGGAAACACTTAAAATCACATGAAATAAGGCATTGGTTGAAATTACATAGCCTTTTTTTTTTTGGTACAGGGTCTTGCTACGCAGCTTGGACTTGTAATGATCCTCCTGTCTCAGCCTCCCCAGTGCTGGGATTATAGGCGTGTGCTAACATACCTGGTTTAAAATTATATAGCTTCTTAAATTGCTAAGTCTAGAACCTTTGTTGTCTTATTCCTGGCTCACACACACTTTCCATGATAGCATTTAATGGTTGATATTTTAAAAATTAGACCCCATTTGGCATAGGTTTTAAGGAAAGTTATGAAACATTTTACAGAATGTGAACATGCACTTAGTATTAGCAATGATAGCATTTGAGGAGCAAATGAAAAATGAGGAAACAATTGTTAGTTGGAGGCTGTTTCTCAACTTTGTACCAAATTAATAAAAATTTATATAAGTTTTTGTCTTTTTCATTTGTAACTTAATGTACTCTGTGTGTGGGCTGCCTACACAGTGATCATCTCTAAGACGAAGTAGATAGCTCTGGGCATCTGGGAGTTGAGCCCACATGAACTGGGGAAACATCTCAGGAAACCAGAATTGACTTTCATGTCATTGTGCTTGCTCTCTGCAGGCTTTGTAGTGCATCCCTGAGCATGAACACAGAATGAAGCGGCGTCTGGAGGACCAGGAGTCACCAGTATATGCAGCCCAGCAGCGGAGGCTCCCTGGCGGCACAGAAGCTTTTCCTCACCAGCACCGCGTGCTTGCCCCCGCGCCCCCTGTGTATGAAGCAGTGTCTGAGACCATGCAGTCAGCCACTGGCATTCAGTATTCAGTGACACCCAGCTACCAGGTGAGCTGGACCAGCCCAGGACTGGGGGTAAGGGGAGGATCCAGAGCTCATCAGTGAAAACACTTTTCACGAAGCTTTGAATTTGAAATAGAAAATTGTTTTGGATGATTAAGGTATACAAGATAGCTATAACAGTATACACTTGTATTTGTGTGCTCACTATGTTAAAGAAAAAATGTCATGACTTCAATTCTTTTTTTTTTTTAATTTTTTTATTTATTAGAGAGAGAGAGAGAGAGAGAGAGAGAGAGAGAGAGAGAG
>NW_004524602.1:2691648-2693345 GCF_000260255.1 Octodon degus
TTTTAATGTGGTTTTGAGGAGGGTACTGGGAATGGAACCCAGGGCCTCATGCACTTGAGGTAAGCACTCTAACTGTAGACTGCATCCCAGGCCCCTCTCTGAGCTCTACCACTTACCTACTGTCCTAGACATGTGTCAAATTATTTATAACAATTTATTTATTTTGATTTTGATTTTATTGGCATATATATATAGTGAATACTCATCACAGGGAATTTGTTCCTTTAGAATTTATTATGAGAAAACCAAGAAGGAAGAAATCCAGGAGGGAAGGCCTACGTGTTTCTCAGGGCTCTTTTAAAGTGGTAGAATATTTGTACTGTAGAACTACAACAGCAGCCAGAAAAGTAACGTTGTTTTTTGTTTTTTTTTTAAGCTGGGGATTGAATTTAAGCTTTTATACTGAGCTATATTCCTGACCCTACTTTTTAATATTAAGACAGAGTCTCCCTTAAGTTGCTAATTTGTCTAGGTTAAGTCTGAACTTTCAGTTTTCCTGGGGATTGAACTCAGGCCTTTGAACTTGCCAGGCAAGCGCTTATTCTACTAAGCTATCTCCCCAGCCCCTCATGTCTACATTTGTAAGAGAGTAAGATTGAGAGAGACAGAATAGAAAAGAAATATATTTGAGGCCAAACTACCAATAACTTGGTGAAATTTTTTCCACTTACTGATGGGGGCACCTTATTAGAGATGGATCGTTAGCTGATTTTGTCATTTTGCAAATCTTACAGACTTATATACACAAGTCTAGGACAGGTCCCTGCCAGTCAGGAGACACGATAGGATGTACAAGGCTGTTGTCAGCAGAACACATCCTACTGTTTTCTGTAGTACAGTTTAATTAATAAATGGGAGTACACTTGAAGGTAACAATGAAGTTCAGCAAATATATAAAGCAGCCACATCACTTCATTTTTATCAAGTATTATGTGATGATGTACATGCATAATCATGCTGTACTTTTCTGTAGCTGGTAGCAGTACATTATACCTACATCACCATAGACACATGGGAGCTGTACTGTGAATGCATTATCCAGTGTCAACACATAGTAGGAGTTTGGCGTTCCATTAGAATCTTATAGGAGGGGCAGGAGAGATGGCTCAGTGGTCTAAAGCACCTACTTGAAACAAGCTTGGCAAAGCAGAGGGACCGCGGTTCAATCCCCCAGCACCACATGCCAGCCAGCCCCCGCCCCCGGTGGGCTGAGCTGGCCACACACACACACAATAAATAAATGTAATAAATAAAAATAAATAAATATTAAAAAAAGAAAGAAAGAAAGACAGCCTGAACTATCTGTACACAGTGAGACCCTATCTGAAAACAAAATAAAGCCTGGGGATGTAGCTCAGTGTGAGTGCTCTGACTGCGATATCCGTACTGCCAAGGAAAAAGAAATCAGAGCAGCTCAAGCAGGGGTGGGTTACTCTTGTTCTGGAGCCCCAGAATTAGAAACTAAACAATCTCCTTGTTGTGTCCCAGGTAAGCTGTTAGGCTGCTTCCGTGCACATTCTTGCTTTTCCCAGTACAAATAAATAATGCATGAGGTGGTGGGGGGTAGGGACCAGTGACACAGTGGTGCGTGCTGCAGTCCCAGCTACCCAGAAGACCAAGGCAGGAGGAACCAACCTGGGCAGTTTAGGCCCCAACTCGCAGCTAAATAATAATAATAATAATAATAATAATAATAA
>NW_004524602.1:2693445-2707260 GCF_000260255.1 Octodon degus
AAGAATCTTATAGGAAAGGGCCAGGGAGATGGCTCAGTAGAATAAGCACTTCCCTGGCAAGCGCAAGGGCCTGAGTTCTATCCCCAGTTCCACCGAAAAGAAAAAAAAGAAGAAAATGGCTCACAGTAAAAATTTATTTTAAAAGGGCCAGGGAGATAGCTCAGTAGAATAAGCACTTGCCTGGCAAGTGCAAGGGCCTGAGTTTAATCCCCGGTTCCGCAAAAAAAAAAAATCTTAACAGGATACCATCGTATATGTGCAGAAATGTCATTGTACATGTGTGACTGTAGTACTCTAGCAGGTATAAAGACAAGCAAAATGAGTACAATGAAGTTTAAAAAAAAAAAACTTCTAATTCCACCTTTACGAATTAAGTGCTAATAGACTGAGTGCGGTGGCTTGTGCCTATAATCCCAGCTCTTGGGAGACTGTAAACAGGCTGATCACGAGTCTGATCTAGTAGTAAGTCCCTGAACACCCTGTTGACCTTGCCCTAAAATAAAAAAATGAAATAAAAAAAAAAAGTGCTAATATTCTGAGACAAGTACAGAAGTTACATAGCCAGATGACTTTTTTTTTTTTTTTGTATATTAGTACAGGGTCTACAGGGGTCTCATAGTGATCTGCCTACGTTCAGCCTCAGGGGTAGGGATGTAGCTCATAGGCATAAGTGCCTGTCTGGCAAGCACAGGGAGGGTTCTGAGTTCGATCACCAGAGCTGGAATTACAGGCATGCACTACCACACCCAGTCTCAATCACCAGCTCAGCTCACCCTGGGAGCAGGGCCGGAAGGGTACACTGGGGATTGAACCCCAGTTGCTGCATCTGCCTAAGTAGGTGCTTTAATCTGCTGAACTGTTTGGCCAGCCCTGCATGGTATTTTATAAAAGCAGTGATTCATGACAGATAGGAATTTAAGAAAAAGTAGACCTTTACCAGAGACAGTTTAAGAAGTATTAAGCTGTATGATTTTCTTTATTTAAAGAGAAAAACGATAACTGAGTTCCAAAACATTAGTAGGACAGTTACAATAGTTGATATATTGAAGGGTAGGGATGTAGCTCATAGGCATAAGTGCCTGTCTGGCAAGCACAGGGAGGGTTCTGAGTTTGATCCCCAGTAACACCCCACACACACACAAATACACAGTTGATATATTGCATTTTTTTTTTTTATTAGTGTTTTTGAGACAGGGTCTTGGTAATATAGTTCAGGCTGGCCTTGAACTCACTTTGTAGCCCAGGCTAGTCTCAAATTTGCAACTATCTACCTGCTTCTGCCTCCTGAGCACTGAGATTGTAGGTATGCACCACCACACCCAACTAAGCTTCTAATTAATTAATTTTGTGCATGCATAGATATGTAGGCATGCTTTGCCTACATATTTGTTATTTCTCTCAATGCGTTTAGAGCAGAATGCACAGAAATTTGTTTATATTTTGTCCACCTCAGGTTTCAGCTGTACCACAGAGCTCTGGCAGCCATGGGCCCACCATAGCAGCAGTTCATAGCAGCCACCATCACCCGACAGCTGTGCAGCCCCATGGAGGCCAGGTGGTCCAAAGCCATGCTCATCCAGCACCACCAGTCGCACCAGTGCAAGGACAACAGCAGTTTCAGAGGCTCAAGGTAGGATTCAGCTCCTTTTCTTGGGTCAAAAGTTTATCTTTAGGAAATAATGAATTGAGCCATTACAACATAGCACAAGAGACAAGGTTTTGAGTCCTAAGAAGGTTCACTTGGTTTTTGTTTTGAAACTCCCATTTTGGTGTCAGTACCCAATCAAAAGATTATACTCAAGAAAATCGTGGACTATGAGTGCATGGAACTTACAGCATGCTAGGATTGAAGGGCTATTTTCATATTAATAAACTTTTTTTTAAAGGCAGTGTCTTGCTATGTGATTTAGGCTAGCCTTGAACACACTGTGTATCCCAGGTTGGTCTTGACCTTGTGACAATGCTCTTGCTTCAGCCTCCGCAGTGGTGGAAACTTGTGACAATCCTCTTGCCTCAGCCTCCCCAGTAGTGGGTTTATAAGCGTGTACCACCCTGCTTGATGCAGCATAAACTTTAAAGTCCAGTTTTTGGATGTTTCCTTTTGAACTCATAGCTCTTAATATCATGTAAAACTTCATATTGTGTGCCCATGTTTGGTTACAGTCCTGTGCATAAATCAGGCCAGTCTTACAGTTTAATCAGGCCTAACTTACAGTTTAATCTTTTTATTTCTGTTTATGAATAGTGCACTTTGGTGGCATCTTCAAACCCATCCTCAGTAAAGCATGTGTTCCTTTTGGATAAAGTTGGTGGATACTGTAATTGTGAAGCTGAGTACATGCTGTAGGCTTTCGTGCTTTGAAATGTGTGAGGCACTCAGTGGAGGAGGGGAACTTATGTCTTTCCGTAGCCTGGTCTCTTTTCAGTGTGATTTTTCAGAATGTGTAATTGGTGCAGCAAGTGCTCCAGGTTTCAGTTTTTCTAAATCAAGGAAATATAAATTAAAATTATAGAGATAATATATTAGACCTTCTTTGATCATATAGCCTAATTATATCAAATCACTGGTAGGAATGAACAGTAACCCTTTAAGGACTCATCCCTGTGTTGCAAGCCTTTGCATCTTCTCTTTCCCTTGTTACAGTAACTCTTCTAATCCATGGTTTTACTTTGTGCAGTTCTGTTGTTTGCTGTTTGAATTATGTATAGCCAACTATGGTCCAGAAATATTAAATGGAAAATTCTAAAATAAACATTCAACAAGTTTTAAATTCCATGTCATTCCAAGTAGTGTGATGAAAACTCATGTGGCCTTTTTGTCCTGAGTGGGATATAAATCATCCATTTATTCAGCATACCCATACTATATACTCCCTGTCTGTTGATCACTTTATAGCCCTCTTGGCTTTCAGATATTCAGATGGACTATCACAGTTTTTGCACTCAAATAATCCTTATTTTACTTATCATGGCCCCAATATGCAGAATAACTGATGGTGGCATTAAGATATGCTAAAGAGAAGCTGTAAAGAGCTTCCTTTAAGTGATAAGGTGAAAGTTCTTGATTTAAGAGGGGGAAAAAAATCTAAGCCAAGGTTGCTAAGATAAGGTAAATTATTCTTGCTGTATCTACTTTATAAATTAAACTTTATTGTTATGTGTGTGTGTGAGGTTCAGACATTTACTGGGTGAGTGTCCTATACTACCGAGTTGTTTTCTGTAATTACTGTCCTCGTTGGTGGGCTCAGGGACTTGTTGAATATTATCATAAGGACATAAAATGCTACGTAGATATCATAAGGTATGCCAGAACAAAGCTAGATAGAAGAAATTTGTAAAATTTATCATCTGTTGGACTTAAGTAATCAAGAGCCAACAAGTATAAACTAAAGAGAATGCATATTGGGCTGGTGAGATGGCTCAGTGGTCTAAAGCACCTACTTAGAACAAGCTTAGCAAAGCACAGGGACCGCGATTCAATCCCCCAGCACCACATGCCAGCCAGCCCCGCCCCCTGGTGGGCTGAGCTGGCCACACACACACACACACACACACACACACACACACACACAAATAATAATAAATAAATAAATGCTGGGGCTGGTGAGATGGCTCAGTGGTCTAAAGCACCTACGTAGAACAAGCTTAGCAAAGCCCATGGACCGCGGTTCAATCCCCCAGCACCACATGCCAGCCAGCCCCTCCCCCCTGGTGGGCTGAGCTGGACACACACACACACACACACACACACACACACAAATAAATAAATAAAAAATAATAAATAAATGCTTTTTAAAAAAAAAAATAGAGAATGCATATTATTTGGACCCTTCAGGAATATTTGGTGTTTTCACTAAAAAGTTTTTATACTTTGCATATAGAGTAATGGCCATGTCACAAAATACAGTACCACCCCAAACTGAGCATGTTACCAAGTATAAAAAATCTTTTAAAGCTCAGTGCAGTTCAACCCAGTATTAAAACTGTATTTTTCAGTTAATGCCTTAACTTTCCCAAAATGTTGTTTTTTATTTTTAGAGATAAGATCTCACGCAGGTTAGCCTTGAACTCACTGTGTAGCCCAAGCTGGACTACAGGTGTGTGCCACCATTCTTGGCCATTTTTCCCAAATAGAGCTTGCAAGTGTGCTGTTAAGCTAACAAGAATGTGTTTATTTCTGTAGTCTTTCCCCAAAAGTTCTATGAAAATAGTCTGTTTCACACAGGTTCCTCCCAGGAATCAAGGATATGAGTATATGGATTGTGTTTTATTTTATAGAAACCAGCAAAAAAAAAAGGGGCTTTGGATTTAGGTTATGAGTAAGTGTCAGGTAGAGTCGCTATTTTTTGTTCTGTTTTTTAGTTATAAGCCCTTGACTTTATTTTTAAGTACAATAGCTTGTTGAATTTTCTTTCTAATGAAGAAATCAAAAATGTACCTTTTACCAACAAAGTGAAAAGATAACCCACAAATTTGGAAAAAATCATGACAAATAAGTACTCAGACAAAGGTCTGCTCTCTAGAATTTATAAAGAACTAAAAAACACTAGGGCCCCAAAATTTAAAACCCATTCCAGAAATGGGCATCCGAGATGAACACATGCTTCTCAGAGGATGAAATTAAAGAAGCAAATATATGTATGAAAAAATGCTCCATATCACTAGCCATCCGTGAAATGCAAATTAAAACAACATTGAGATATCATCTCACCCTAAAAAGAATGTCTATCATAAAGAAATCACCCAACAACAAATGTTGGAGAAGCTGTGGGGAAAAAGGAACCCTTCTCCACTGGTGGTGGGAATGTAGACTGGTGCAACTGTTATGGAAATCAATGTGGAGATTCCTTAGAAAAGCTGGACTGTAAATCCCATTTAATCCAGTTGTTCCTCTACTGGGAATTTTCCCAGAGGATCTGAAAACATCATATCATAGTGATATATGTGTGCCTATCTTTATAGCAGCACAATTTGTGATAGCCAAATCTTGGAAACAACCAAGATGCCCATCACCTGAGGAATGGTTGAAAATGATGTGGTATTTTTACACAAGGGAGTATTATTCAGCTGTTAAGAATGATAAACTTGAAGCCTTTATATTGAATTGCATGCCACTTGAACATATACTCATAAGTGAAATAAACCAGACACAGATTTGTAAATATCATATAGTTTCCCTAGTATAAGAACTCAAAAGAAGAAATACAAATGCGAAGTATAAGAAGTAAAGCCCTGCCGTTACGTTGAGCTGTAGGGGACTCAGGTCAACAATTTCTGACATTTCCAGTGAAAAGGAAGACCCAGTACTATTATGGACTACTGAACTCTTTTAGAATATTTTGCTGAGTTAACACACCTATAATATTTAAATGATGGAACTTAACAAAGAAAGAGGATACAGATGAATGTCCATTTTGTATCTGTGTATTCAGGGTGGTTATGATAGATATATAGTTACATTCTCTTAATGAATAGAGGGATTTGTTCTAATGGCATTTGTAAAGAGGATATCAAGTCCGCATCTTGTACAGCAATTAACCACTAGGAAGAATGTATACAAGGTGTTGATTGTTGAAACTGTCCTACCAGTTTGGTTTGAAACTGTCTCATTGCTATTTGTTTCTCAATGAAATTATGGAAAAAAAAGTAAAATTTTATTCAAAAGAAATTCAGTGCCAAACCCCCAAAAAATGTACCTTCATATAATTTAACTTGGTATTCCCACATTGCCTACCATTTTTGAATCAGTTTTCAAATGCTTTACAAGCATTTTAATCAACTTCAATAAGCCATTTATGTGTATAATAGTGTTCAGTGAGTGTGCTTGGGTTATTTCAAGCATTTTTTACTTTTTTTGTCTTTGATGGATTGGTGATGAGGAATTTGAATAATGTGGGGCATGTCTGTTGGATTGAGGGATTTTTGGTTTTTGGGGGGCTTTTTTGTTTTTTTGGGGTTTTTTGGGTTTTTCTTGTTTTGCGGAACTGGGGATTGAACTCAGGCCTTCCTTGTGCTTGCCAGGGAAGCGCTTATTCCACTGAGCAATCTCCCCGGCCCCTTGTTTTTTGTTTTTTTTTTTTTTTTAAGCTTATGTTATTTTACTAGAGTTTTTTGTTTTTGTCCTTTTAAGACAGGATTTGACTGTAGTTCAGTCAGGCCTTGAGCTCACTTTGTAGCCTAGGCTGGACTTGAACTCACAAAAATCCTCCAGCTTCAGCCTCCCAAGTGCTGGGGTTGTAGGCCTGTGTGCCACTACACCCCTGGCCTATTTTGCCAGTTTTTAAACAATGACTCACTGTGACCTTCAGTGAGTTCCAGGCATGCACACATCACATACAACTTCTGTGAGTTTCTGAGCTTTTTTCCTATGTAGTCATTATAATATACCATTTTTTTTTTGGGGGGGGGACTTTTTTTTGTCATGTGGTAGTGAATGCTATTCTTACAAGTCTTTTTTTCTGCAGTAGACTTTGGAGTTTTGTGTTCCATTAACTTGGCCTCTAATGAATCACTTTAGTATAGAAATTTTCTAATGCAAACTAGTCTGTTGACTGTCAGCAGAAACTACCAGTGTGATTTATTTTTTTCTTCCTTCCTTCCTTTCTTTTTTTTTTTTTTTTTTTTTTTTTTTTTTTTGCGAAACCAGGGATTGAACTCCCTTGCTCTTGCCAGGGAAGCTTATTCTACTGAGCCATCTCCCCAGCCAACCAGTGTCGTATATAAATTAATACACAAATACATAAGAACTGACCAAGAGTACAGTCCACTCTAAAACACTGACTAGCTATGTCCCATCTAAATGTTGGCCCTAGAGTTTTGCTGCTCTAGCCCTTCAAGTATTAGAACTACACTGCTGCACCCAGCTAAAACAATTCTTGAAACCATTTATCGCAGTCCATTAGTGCTACTTTAATGAAATACCTGGGCCTGGATAATTGATAAGATATAGAATTACTTCTCATAGATCTATATAGAGTGGAAAATCCCAGATCAAGGGCCCAGCAGATTCAGTTTCTAGTGCAGGCTTGGTTTTTGCTTCTGAGGTGGTGTCTTACAGCACTGGCCTCAGTTAGAAGCATAGAAGGCAAAAGGGGCCAACAGTGGTTCCTTCCAGCCCTTCTGTTCAGTCACTGCCTCCATGGTTGAGGGTTCTGCTTTCATGACTAACCTCCTAAAGATCCCACTTACTATTATCACTTCAGTGATTTAAGTTTCAATTTATGGGCTTGGGGACACTTTTAGACTGTAGCATCACTTTATGGTTTATTTGAACACAGATGTTCTGTTTCATAAACATATTGGCTTACATCAAACCAGATTTTCCCAAACTTTCCTAAGTGTAATATTTTGTATAATTTAAAACATTTATCAAGGAATATAGATGGGCCAGGAGGATAGATAGCTCGGTGGTATGAGCTCCTGCCTGGCAAGTTCAAGGTCCTGAGTTCAATTTATCCCCAAGGAACATAGGAAATACCTAATGAGCATTTCCCTTAGATGTGTTCTGAGTAACTAAAAATTTAAGTCATCCTAAATCCAACTCTTAACCCTGTAGCCCTTCAAACCCTTCCTCTTTGTTGTGGGTCACTTTTGAATGTTCTTTATTGTCTTACATCTTGTCAGTTTTCAAGTCCCTTTAGACTGCAGAAAGCCTTTGAATCTCTGTGCTTCTCTATTATTTGGTCAGTACTCTTTAATTCTAGCCACTGTTCTCATGGCTTATCCAGGCATTCCTGTGCCATTACTGGTCTTTCTACCTCTCTTCAGTCTGTCCTGCTTTCCTATCATATTTTTGCTCAACACTGGCCAAATATGTGGATGATAAAATTCACAAGTCTTTTCGTGGTGTAGATCCTAATTCCTCTATCTCAGGACTGAGGCTGCAGCCAAATGAAACTGTTTCCAGATGTAGTGCATTCTGTCTGGCCTGAGATTTTTCCCAAGCTGCTTCCCCTGATTTTCCTTGTTGATATTCATCTTTGCCTGCTTTGACTGATACTCAGGCCTCAGTTTATCCTTCATCTCCTGGGTGTTTATACTGTTTAGAAGGAGAGCAGCATTGTTTCCCTGTGGTCTTTGTGCATTTACTGATTTCCCATTGTGTGATGATTTCCATGGAGATGAGAACAAGCTCTATATATATTTAATATTTTCTGTATATATTTATATCTTATTTATTGTTATGAATTAATTTAGCCACAAGTCACTTGTTTGTTAAAATAAATATTGACTTACGTTCCTTTAATAACTGAGATTTATGCCTGCTTCAGGTGGAGGATGCGCTGTCCTATCTTGACCAGGTGAAGCTGCAGTTTGGCAGTCAGCCTCAGGTCTACAATGATTTCCTTGACATAATGAAGGAATTTAAATCTCAGAGGTAAAAGATACATGGGATGTACCTAAGTTTGTGCTTGGCATGTTGGTTTTAGAGAGAGAATGTAGCTTCGACTTAAGCTGCTTAATGTTGCCTTTTGGAGGTTAAATTTTTAGGATCTTGCTTTTATGTATTTATACAGTTTTATTGGTAGAAACTGTAGCCACTATTTTGTTTTCTCCCTATTGGTAAGTTTTTCTTAATCTTTCTTTTTGTGTGTGTGTGTGTGTGGTACTGGGAATTGAACTCAGGACCTTGCACTTGCCAGGCAAGCGCTTGCTCTATGAAGCTATCTCCCCAGCCAGCCCCTTCTTCATGTTTCATCTCAATCAGGGAGAGCATTGTCTTTCTTTTTTTATCTTAAAGACAAGGTTTTGTTATGCAGTTCAGGCTGGCCTTGAACTCATTTTGTAGCCCAAGCTGGTCTGGAACTCAGTGATCCTTCTGCCTCCTGAGTGCTGGGATTATAGTCATGAGTCACCATACCCAGTTGGAAAGTAGCATTTTCTAATTATTTAGGATACTTGATTTCTTAGTTAATTGAAAATGCCCTGGCATTCTGGCATGGTTTACTATTATAAGAAAATGACTCATTGGAACATGCTAGACATAGCCAGTAATTTAACTTTATTTTTTGAGACGAGGTCTCGCTGTGTAGCTCAGGCTTGCCTTGAATTTACTGTGTACCCAGGTCAGCCTCAAACAGTAACACTCCTGCCTCAGCTTCCTAAGTGCTGAGATTGCAGGCATTTGCTACCATGCTTGGCTGACATACCTGTAATAATATACTGGTATATGAAAGATTGAATTTCTCATGGGACTTGTAGCTTTAATCACTACATGCTTGCTTGATAGAATTGTTACTGTAAATGTAATTTTTGTTCAAAGTTATGATCAAATTACTTTGAATCTAAAACTAAATGACTGAGGGGCCGGGGAGACAGCTCAGTGGAATAAATGCTTGCCCAGCAAGCACTAGGTCCTGAGTTCAATCCCAATAAATAAATTGATTTATTGGTACCACCAATAAATAAATTAATTAAATAAAGCTAAATGACTAGGATTTCAGTTCATCTGTTTTCCTATTTAGAGAAGACTTAGTGAAGTTATTTTCTTCTTAAGGTGCTTGTCAAGCCTTTCATTAATCACTTTCCTTTTGTTCTTTATCAGCATTGACACTCCAGGAGTGATCAGTCGTGTGTCCCAGCTGTTCAAAGGCCACCCTGACCTGATCATGGGCTTCAACACCTTCTTGCCTCCTGGCTACAAAATTGAGGTGCAGACCAATGACATGGTGAACGTGACAACTCCTGGCCAGGTTCATCAGATCCCTACCCATGGCATCCAGCCCCAGCCTCAGCCACCACCCCAACATCCTTCCCAGCCTTCAGCCCAATCAGCCCCAGCTCCTGCCCAGCCAGCTCCTCAGCCCCCACCTGCCAAAGTCAGCAAGGTGAGCACTCAGACAGTGTCACGTCCTGTGAAATGCATTCCCTAGAGAGCCCTTCCTCTTGTCTCTTTTATTAGGCTTAGCATTAGGCCACAAAAATTTTATCAGAGAAGATGTAGTTCTTACCACACTGTCACATGGTTCATTTTTACACACCACAGATTCAGTTATCTACTTACAATTAACAGGGTGAGTGTGGTGGTACATACTTAAGACTGAGGTGAGATGGTTTCTGTGAGTTTGAGGCCAGTGTGAGCTACATAGTAAGCTCAAGACCAGCTCAAACTGCATAGCAAGAACTTTAAAAAAAAAGCAGTAACTAGTCAATAAATATCAGTTGGCAGGGGCTGGAGAGATGGCTCAGTGGTCTAAAGCACCTACTTGAAACAAGCTTGGCAAAGCACAGGGACCGTGGTTCGATCCCCCAGCACCACATGCCAGCCAGCCCCGCCCCCTGGTGGGCTGAGCTGGCCACACACACACACAATAAATAAATGTAATAAATAAAAATAAATAATTTTAAAAAATTATTTAAAAAAAAAAATATATCAGTTGGCAGCCTGTCCCCAACTTCTGTTATTTAGCCCATGGCTGTTCCAGTTGGTGGTAACTGTAGTGCTATGGCACCACCAGTAGAAGTGATTGTTTTGGGGGCTGGTGAGATGGCTCAGTGGTCTAAAGCACCTATTTAAAACAAGCTTAGCAAAGCACAGGGACCGCGGTTCAATCCCCCAGCACCACATGCCAGCCAGCCCCCGCCCCCTGGTGGGCTGAGCTGAGCTGGCCACACACACACACACACACACACACACACACACGCATAATTAAAAAATTAAAAAAATAAAAAAAAAGAAGTGATCATTTTGTTTTGCTTTGTTTTAAAAGAAGGAAGAAAGGGGGAGGATATTTTTGTTGTTTTTATTTGAGATAGGACTTTTAGATCAGTTTGGAACCCAAAGGTTTAAGAGATGCTCCCATCTGAGCTTCCCAGGCTGGAACTATAGGCATTGATCCCACTGCATTTGACTCAGAAATGGTCATCTTACCACAGTCAACTTCAGCTACTGCCCTCTTGACCAGTATTTTACAGCAGTTACTCCTTGACCAGATTTAAGCCATGAAGTTAAGTAGATGCTCATGCTGATAGGGTTGAACTCAGAGGTGCTCTACCACAGGTTTATATCTCAGCCCTTTTTATTTTTAAATTTGGTGGATTGGTATAGTACTGAGGACCAGGGATATTTGGTGGATTAGTATAGTACTAAGGACCAGGGATACTCTACCTTTGAGCTACATACCTTGTTCATCTGAAGTGTGGGTATGTTAGCTTTGCACAGTGGCATTATCGTAGCCAATGATGTTTGTCCAAGGTGCAATTATTGCTAATTGAAGTGTGGGTGTGGGTGGGTTTTTTTTTTTGGGGGGGGGTCTTTTTGAGACAGAGTCTATGCAATACTGGCTGGCCTTGAGCTCAGTTTGTAGTCCAGGCTGGTCTTAAACTCTTAGTGATCCTCCTGCCTCAGCTTCCTGAGTGCTATGACTACAGGCATATACCACTACACCCGGCTTTAAATTATATTTTGAGACAGTATCTCAGTAAGTTGCCCAAGCTAGCCTTGAACTTGCCACCCAAGTCTTGGCCTCCTGAGGAGCTGGCATGCTCCACCACACCTAGCTGGCATGTGCTACACTTTGAACTGCACTGTATTATATAATAGCCACTAGCTACATAAGGCAGTATAGATACATTTCAGTTTTTCACTTGCTCCAGCCACATTTCAGGTGCTCAGTAATCATGTGGTAGTAGCTACTATTATACAGAATAGTGCAAATAAAGAACATTTCTTTCATGTCAGAGTTGTGCTGGACAGAGCTGATCTAGAAGACATTTTTATGAGTTATTTCAACAATTGAGGTATTGTCTTTGAAATTAAAGATCTATGTAGAATGTGTATATATGTACCTGTTAATGTAATGAAAGTTGTATATGAAAAACTCCTGTAATTAGAGATTGCTTCAATTTAAAAGTTGTATTTAGAAAATTTGAGACTGAGATACTTCTCTCAGAATGTGTGACCCTCTCAGTAGCTCCCTCCCATCCAGTACGATTAGTTGAGCTAAAAGGCGTGGCCTGATTGAATAAAAAAGGGTATTAGTTAATCAGATACATTGTTTCTTTTTAGTTGGAACTTAACTTTCCCTGTGTTCCTGAGGAGAATAAAGACTTTTTTCTTTTTAGCCTTCCCAACTACAAGCACATACTCCAGCCAGTCAGCAGACTCCCCCTGTCCCACCGTATGCATCCCCACGGTCTCCACCAGTCCAGCCTCACACACCAGTGACAATCTCGTTGGGAACAGCCCCATCCTTGCAGAACAATCAGCCTGTGGAGTTTAATCATGCCATCAACTATGTTAACAAGATCAAGAATAGATTCCAGGGACAGCCAGACATCTACAAAGCATTCCTGGAGATTTTGCACACCTATCAGGTAAGATGGGTACCCCTTAAGTCTCTCTCAACCAGGCCACCCTCTGAGGCAAGCAGTCTAAGAACCTGAATAGCCATTGTTATCCCCACTGATTCTCATTGGATATTAACCCATTAGAAATT
The DNA here is from genome assembly GCF_000260255.1 of Octodon degus. Classification (NCBI taxonomy): domain Eukaryota; kingdom Metazoa; phylum Chordata; class Mammalia; order Rodentia; family Octodontidae; genus Octodon; species Octodon degus. The sequence goes on from NW_004524602.1 coordinate 2,705,883, forward strand.
ATGGTGGCCTGTTTGTGAACAGTTTTATTTGCCTGACTGGAGTGCTCTTTACCATCCAGTTAGGATTTAAAATTCAGTGGCCTATGAAGTGAAAGCGTAATCTATTTTACCTGGAAATTTAGGGTATAGTTTGTGTAGTCTGATTAATTTACAGTAGAGGAAAGAAAAATTTCTCTAAATGTTTTGTGCTTTATTAGGTTAGTCCGTCTCCCCCCCCCCCCGCCATTCACATTATTGCCTTTATTTTTTTAAGAGTAGGAAAATTTATTGAGGAAAAAGATTGGGGATTAAGATAGCTCCTGAGAGACAGGAGGAGTTCTGAATGTGTTGCCAACAAGCCCGCCTCTCAACGTTTTGTAGAGCAAAATCACGAGACAAGTACAACACATAGGTCAAATTATGATTAACCAGTAAGACTGCAAGTATAGTTCTTAGCTAATGATCCAGTGGGAACAAGGACATGTGGATGACTTCGTTAATCTTGTTTGATAATTTGTAGTCTTAGTCTTGTGTTTAGTATTAGTAGTTTTAGTCTTAGTGACTGGGAAGGGATGCCCATCTCCCAGGAGATCATGGAAAATCTCACAACGTGTTACTAATAATCACAGGCCTCAAGCCTCATTTTCCTGTATCCCTTAGGGAAGTGTATAAAACTAGCTTTGTGACTTTAATCTTAAATTGAGATTCCAGCCACAGTCCTGATGTATTTTCATTTTTTTTTTTTTTTCATCTTCTGTACTGACTCTTGAGGACCCAACCCTGTCTGACTACCTAATATATTTCTACCTAACTTAGCTATCTATAATATTCCCCTCTCTGAGAAGAGGTATACCTAACTGCAGTTAGGAGAGAAAGGGAGTAGTTTCCATCTCATTGCTTAGAGCTGAGAAGGCTGGTGTGGGGCTAACTGCAGTCAGGGGCCTTCTCCAGAGAGCTAATCTAATGGGCCCCAGATAGAAGTCATGTTGTAGTTTAGTAGTTACGAACTCTGCAAGGTCGATGCCTCATTTTTTTAAAAAAGTAATTGGCTAGCATCACTTTCTTTAACTGAAAAGCCTGTAGTCAAAATAGTTACTAAAAACAGACTTTCTTTCATGCTGCCTGCATAGATAACAATATAGCAGTCTCAGACATCCCAGAAATATTCAGTGATGTGTAATACAAAGCAGGGGACCACAAATATCCCTCTTTCCACTTGTGTTTCCTCAGAAAGAGCAGCGAAATGCCAAGGAAGCTGGAGGAAACTACACCCCTGCTTTGACTGAACAGGAGGTATATGCCCAGGTAGCTCGTCTCTTTAAAAACCAGGAAGATCTGTTGTCAGAGTTTGGACAGTTCCTGCCAGATGCCAACAGCTCTGTGGTAAGCTTTCTTTTTT
>NW_004524602.1:2707360-2716117 GCF_000260255.1 Octodon degus
TTATTTATTTATTTATTGTGTGTGTGTGTGTGTGTGTGTGTGTGTGTGTGTGTGTGGCCAGCTCAGCCCACCAGGGGGCAGGCTGGCTGGCATGTGGTGCTGGGGGATTGAACCGCAGTCCCTGTGCTTTGCCAAGCTTGTTCCAAGTAGGTGCTTTAGACCACTGAGCCATCTCGCCAGCCCCTGTGGTAAGCTTTCTTTAGAAATATTAAACTATTCAAAGTTATGCATCGGACAAGTTGAAAAGCTTTGACAGAAGGAGACTTTCCTAGATGATTCTTACTTGCTTTGATCAGAGTATTAATCTCTCTCATGTGTCTTAATCAGCTTTTAAGCAAAACAACTGCAGAGAAGGTTGATTCTGTGAGGAATGATCATGGAGGCACTGTGAAGAAGCCACAGCTAAACAACAAACCACAGAGACCCAGTCAGAATGGCTGCCAGATCCGCAGACACTCTGGGACAGGAACTACCCCTCCAGTGAAGGTAAGTGTGGTGGGAGATGAGATGCCCAGCTGCATTCCAAGGAGTGCCCTGTGGACAGGTACTCTAGAGACCACAATGTGACAGTTGATCCTAGGTATCCTCGGCATTGGTCACAGAAATTCCATACAACACTCCTGAAGTGGCTTTTGTAAAACAGTGTTAGAATAGCATCTGTTGCTTGGATTATGGTGCTTTTCTGAGGTTTTCCCACCTATTACTCTTTTTTTGCTATGAACTATCATTGTTTTTTTGTTTCAAGACTTTCTAAGACTTTCATTTTGCCTTTTTCACATTTTATGTTTTAAACCTGCCTAGCACTAAAAACAGAAAGATTCTTAAACTTGATAATTGTCTCAGAAATATGGGAATGATCACTGGGGCCCTCTTGTGAATCTAGTGCAGATGCTTTGTGAGAGCTCTGTTGGGAGCTGTCCTGCTTGGGTTCTTTGTTGGGTTCCACATTTTATCTGTATCATGGGAATCTTCCTATCAGGACCCTGGGCTGTAGCACAGCCATTCCTAATATGTGACCTATCACATGCTGTTGCTTGTTACAGTTGGCACTGGTAGTCTGTGAAGAGCTAGCTTTTCTCCCTTTAATACATGCAGCTGTCATAGGGAAAGGACTAAGTTTGTGTATTACACAGTGAAATCCTTCGAAAGTGTAAAGCAGTATGGAATATGAGAGATGCTTACAGAGTTGACTTAAAGAATTAAATAGATCATGGAATTTCTTGTAAGAGAAGACTTGTGAACAAGTGAATAACTCAACTGACATATTTAGGTATTGCCTGTATTTTAGAAAGACTCTTTTAGTGTTTATAATAGCTTCTTCAGTAAAGTGTTATGTGGGTAGCAAATATCAGCTCAGAGGCTGGGGAGATAGCCATCTAAGTGCCTTCCTGGCAAGTGCAAGGACCCAGGTTCAATCCCCAGTACCACATGTCATGCCAGCCCCAGAACCCCAGGCACACCATGCCAGCCACCAAAACCAGGCACATGCCTGTAATCCCAGTGCTGGGGAAGCTGAGGCAGAAGGATCACTATGAGTCAGAGCTGCATAGTGAGACCCTATTCCAAATAAATAAATAAATAAAAATCAGCTCAGAAGACAGGCTCCATTATTTTCTCCCACAGTTGATAGCCCACAGGTGGAAATAATGTATTCAGACTTAAAATTTCCCACATCCTCCTTGTAGGTATTATAAGCAAGGGCCATACTCCTAAGAAAATACACTTTGAGGTGGTCAAGGTTAATGTGCTACTTCTCAAAAAGTTTGTGTATTTATTCACAGATGGTAAGAGATGGATCTTTATATTTTTGTCTGACGGAGATATATATATCATGGCCTGTTCATTCCATTTAAAACAATATTTATTCTTTGGGCTTTTTGGCAGATTGAAGCCAAAGCCTTAGCACTGAGCTGTATATCCAACACATTTAAAAAATTTTTATTTTGGATAAGATCTCACAAAGTTGCCCAGAATAGATTTAAACTTGCCATCCTTCTGCCTCAGCCTCCCAGAGTGCTGGGATAGTTATTCCTTTTTTTAGGAAAATAAACTATGCTTTCTCTGTGAACTTTTATTTATTTTTTTTTCCATTTTAGATTTATTATTTTTTTAATATTTTATTTTATTTTACTTAGTAAAAGTTTTATTTATTTTCCGTGAACTTTTAAATTGAAATTTAATTTAAATATTCTTTGGTGTTTTGTTGTTGTTGTTGTTTTAGTAAATGTTTGACTCTTGTGTACTCCAGAACCTAAGGCTTTTTTATAAACACTATTGTTGTCTTTCAACCAGTAAGAAAAGAAGGTAGTAGCATTAGATTCCAAATAAAGTTGACTTTAATATTCTGTAAAAAGGAAAGATATTCTAAAAGTTTGTCATAGTAATACTGTGACCATTTATCAGCTGTGGTTTCTATATTGGAACCATTTGAGTCTTAAGGTTTTTGTATTTTGCCTCTTTTACAGAAGAAACCCAAACTCCTCAGCCTAAAGGATTCTTCTATGGCAGATGCCAGCAAGCATGGTGTTGGAACAGAATCATTGTTTTTTGATAAGGTGAGTGTTTTGTTTCTGTTTTCCCCAGTGCTGGGGGCTGGAACCCAGAGCCTCATACATGTTAGGCAAGGGCCCTGCTACTGAGCTAAAATCCTCACTCTGTGGCTGTTTTCTTGCATAGTGGAACCTTTTAGTTTACTACAACTATTGGCATACATAACCAAAGGCATTTGTGAAGTAGTTCGTGGCAAAATACAGCATTTTCTATGATGGAATGCATCGTGTTCCTCTCAAAAAGTTTGGCATTCGATGTCCAGGTATATACGATGAGCAGTGCTGATGCCTACACCAGTTTTTGAGGATTTAATGGCTTTTGGGGAGTAAAAAACTAGAGAGTGAACCCAGGCCTTTGCATATGCTGTACATGTTCAGTCACTGAGTTCCTCCCTTATTTAGGGTGACTTCTAAAAGGGTATGTAATTCTAAAACAGTTGGTGAGATGTTTTTAACGATCCCCAGGTGTTTCTAACAAGCCATCTGAGTGGCTAATGCTGGTATGTGTGGGATCTTAGTTTTGCTGTTGCTGAGTGAATCTGATCTCCTAGGGGTTAACTTGGTGAATATATGTTTGTAGACATGGGATATCTGCAGTTTGTTTTAAAATTCAGTGGTAGGCATGTAATCCCAATATTCTGGAGGGCAAGGCAGGAGGATTTTTATGAGTTTGATGCCACGCTGAACTGTATAGTGAAGCCCTGTCTCAAAAAGACAAAAGAAATAAAATTCAGTGATAGAAGAAATTGATATAAATGAAACAAAATGTAGGGTTTGTTAGACTTCTGTCCACTTTTAGGTGCTTCAAGACTAATAGAAATTAAACAGCAAACAAAGACGGGATTAAAAACATACTGTTCCACCTTCCTCTTTAAAAGTTAACATTCCATACATTCTTTATGGATGGGTAGTTCTTCATAAAAGAATACAAAAGTCCAGAGATGGCTTGTTTATAAACCACATAGTTTAGTGGTAGTCTACATTGTCCACTGAAGGATCACAGTGTTCTTTCCTTTTGGATCTGAAATTCCATGTTGATTGGTGGGTTTCTCTTTGTCTGTGCCAGTGAAAATTTTTAGGTTTGGAGATGACAGAAATGTTCCATGTTCTACATAGAGGGAGGAGGGTTGTGGAGATGACTTGGTGGTCTAAGCACCTGCATGGCAAGCACAAGGACCCAGGTTTGATCCATGGTACTGCGTGCTGTGCCAGCCCCAGAACCTGGCGCACGCCTGTAATCTCAGGACCTGGGAGGCTGAGAGAGGAGGATTACTATGAGTCCAAGCTGCGTAGCAAGACCCTGTATCAAATAAATAAATGTATTACATATAACTGTGTAGAAAGCAAGAATCATTACCTTTGAGAAAATGTGAACCACATTGCTTGAAATTTGCCTCCTAGTGTATATCAGTTCAAAACACATTACTTTTGGCAACAATTTGGCTAGACTTAATTTTCAGTCAAGCGCTTATCCTACTGAGCCATCTCCCCAGCCCCTAGACTTAATTTTCAGATGTCCCAGTTTGAAGATGGTTAAGGTTGCTAATCCTGTCATAGACATCAAAAGTCAGTGATAAAATCTTCAAAGCATGCATGACAATGGGAGATAACTAATGTTTCATAGGAGATTAAAATCTATAAAAATTATTTCCGTGAATTATAATTTTTAAAGTACAGCTTCAATGTTTTTGATTTTTCTATTTAAATAAAAAGCTTATTGATATGTTGAAAAATGTCCTCAGAATAGATTTCTATATTTCTGGCAGTATTACATCCCTAAGTCCCTGTATTCTCAGTATCCCAGTAGTTCTCCCATGCAAATAATTTGACTTAAAAGTGAACAAGTGGCAATTTAGAAGAAAAAGTGCAACATCCTTCTTAAATGAAGTGACTAACCCTTTGTGTACCTTTTATCCTATCAAATGTGTTTTAGGTACCAGAAAGGTCTGAAGACAGGTTATGGGAAGGTTTTATTTTCTTTTAATATTTTAATATTTTTTTAAATTTTATTTATTTGTGTGTGTGGGTATGTGTGTGTGGCCAACTCAGCCCACCAGGGGGCAGGGCTGGCTGGCATGTGGTGTTGGGGGATTGAACCGTGGTCCTGTGCTTTGCAAAGCTTGTTCTAAGTAGGTGCTTCAGACCACTGAGCCATCTCACCAGCCTGGGAAGGTTTTATTTTCAATGACTTTTTAACCTAATTATGTTAAGTATTCAGATTGATAAAAGCTGAAACAGCATATTGAACAAATGTATTTATACAAGAAAGTTTTATTTTCAATAAGAGTAATCTGTAAAAAAAAAAAAGAGCAATCTGTAGTTCTCAGTTAACACTGAGATTTTAAAAAATGTTGTGGGCTTATTTTCCCTCCGTGTATCACTAATACACTTGATACCATGGTCAAAATCAGAAAAATAAATAAATAAATGGAGGGAAAGGATCAGGTCAAGAGACAGAAGCATCTTATTATTTTAGAAGTATCTTATGTTAGGCGAAAGATTTATGCGATCTGAAGAGAAACCAGAGTATAGAAGAAGTATCTTATTTTAAAACTCACCATTTAAGATCACTATTTTATTTACCTGCATGCCTTGCAGGCCCCACCCTCATGGTATGATGAGCTGGCAACCAATTCTGGGCGTGGTGGTGCTCTGACTAATCCCAGTGCTGGGGAGGCTGAAAACAGGAGGATCACTAAAAGTCCAGGCTGCGTATTGAGACCCTGTACCAAATACATTAAATGGGGAAAAAAAAAAGATTACCATTGTTGAAAACTGTTGAGAGAAGTTCTTGATGTTGATAGAGTCTTGCTGCAGACACTGTTAGGAAGGGCAGCAAAAGCCTGGGCAGTTCTAGCATGGTCTGGAGCATTACATAGGAAGACTATCCAATATCTCGCCTGCACATTTTTTAATTATGGGAAATTTTGAACATAGGTAAAGCTAAAGAGAACAGTAAGTTGATCCCTCATGTACCTGTCATTCAGCTTCAGCTGTTACCAACTTCTAGTCAATGTACTTCTTTCATTTATATTTTCACCTGTCCTACTTTATTTGTAGACAAATTCTAGATAACATGTTTTTCCATAAGTTTGGTTTGTTTGTTTGTTTTTATTGACATAGGGTCTTCTGTGTCATGCAGGATGGGCTTGAACTCAGTTATTCTCCTGGCTCAGCCTCCCATGTGATGGGTTTATAGGTACATGCCACCATGCCTGACCATGTAACCATTTTTCTTTCTGTTGTCTATAAGGTCCGAAAGGCTCTGCGTAGTGCAGAGGCTTATGAGAATTTCCTGCGCTGCCTTGTTATCTTTAACCAGGAGGTGATCTCACGGGCTGAACTTGTACAGCTAGTTTCTCCCTTTCTCGGGTAAGTGAAGCAAAGGGCTGAGCCTTTAGTTCTTCTGGGATGGAAGTGAGATGGAAATTGATTTGTAAGAGCATGTGCTAGGCAAAGCAATATCATCGAGCTGAGTCAGTTGATTGAAATATCAGTGTCAAGAATCTGAGAGGTCTTCTAGTTTTAACTATAGAGATGAGACAGTAGGCAAAAAGTATTGGAGGATCAGTTGAGTAATCGCCCAAGACTAGTGGTCTACTGTTCCTCTGCTCAGTGCTAGGTGTTAATAGAGCGGTCTTTGACAGGTTTCCAGAATCATAACTATATTTGACAACTTAGGAATTATGTGAACACTGAATCCACATTCTTAAAGGAATGGAAGACTCTTTGGTTATTGTCTACTATAGTTTCAGTGCAACTCTTTCATCACCACCTTTAGAGATGTGGGAGCATTCTCTGAGAAGAAAGAATCCAAATGCTTAGAAGCCTTTTTTCTTAGGTAGAAGATCACTGCCTGTGGAATTTGTTCTCATAGCAGAGTTCTGACCCAACACTGAGTGATAGTAGATGTGCCTCAGGATAACTATCCATCTCTTATGACTTAACTAGTTTTTGGTTGATTCTCTAGGAAATTCCCTGAATTGTTTAATTGGTTTAAAAACTTTCTGGGCTATAAGGAGTCTGTGCATTTGGAAACCTTTCCAAAGGAACGAGCTACAGAGGGCATTGCTATGGAGATAGATTACGCCTCTTGTAAAAGGCTGGGCTCCAGCTATCGAGCCCTGCCCAAGAGTTACCAGCAGCCCAAGTGTACAGGACGGACTCCACTCTGTAAAGAGGTAAGTGGCATTCCTGGATTGACAGTATTCATCCAGAGGAAGTGGTGGTACTAGATTTGGAATTTTTTTTTTTTATAACATTTATTTAGTGTGTGTGTGTGTGTGTGTGTGTGTGTGTGTGTGTGACCAGCTCAGCCCACCAGGGGACTGGGCTGGCTGGCATGTGGTGCTGGGGGATTGAACCGTGGTCCCTGTGCTTTGCCAAGCTTGTTCCGAGTAGGTGCTTTAGACCACTGAGCCATCTTGCCAGCCCCTGGAAATTTTTTGTAAATGACACAATCAAAAATCTTTTCTACTTCTTTGTTTATTTTGAGACAGGATCTTTCTATGTAATGCAGGCTGGCCTTAAACTCATAGTTCTACTACCTCTGCTTCCCAAGTGGTGGGATTACAGGCATGGACCACTGTGCCTGCCTTCTGTCCTCATTAAAAAGCTTCTACTCTTAGATTCAGAACATATTAGCTTACTACTATTTTTGATAAACTCTGGAGTTTATGAAATCATGCTGCCTGTTTCTTTTACATAACTAGAGTTTTGAGTTTGTTTATTTGTTTGTTTTAGCAAATGCGTCATCACCAGACTGCTTTTTTAGACTTTCATTTTGGCCTGTGTTTCAATCCACAGGTTTTGAATGACACCTGGGTTTCCTTCCCATCATGGTCTGAGGACTCCACATTTGTTAGTTCCAAGAAGACTCAGTATGAAGAACATATTTATCGTTGTGAAGATGAACGCTTTGAGGTACACAATACTTTCTTACTGAAGTGTGGGGAAATGGGAGATGCTGAATGAAAGAGCATTTTAAGTACTCTTTGTGAGGCTTCACTTTTTTACCACCCAAAGAACCAGAGGCTCATATTCTTCTGTGGTAAATACTTTTTGCAGTGTTTACTATCCCTCATGCACTTGTTAAATAATATTTGTAAAATATAGCAGATGTATCTTAAGTCCCTTTATCCTGAAATCATCCACCAATGACTGAACAACCACCCATTTGGTTTTGAGCCGCATTTTAAGACTTTTATTTTTTTAAGAAAAGGTCTCACTATGGTTATGTAGCCTAGGCTTGCCTCAAACTGAGGGTGATCCTGCCTCAGCCTCCTGAGTCCTGGGATTACAGGGGTGCAACTTGGTTGCTTCTTTCTTTCTTTCTTTCTTTCTCTCGAATGTTGCCACTTTCTGAAACAGGTCTGCAAGTCTTTCATGAGTATCTTTAGTTGCACTGTTGTGGTTGCCTAGATGTCCTGAATTTACTCAAAATATTTCCCCTTTTTTTTTTTCTTTTTCTTTTTTTTTTTTTTTTAATTTAGTACAGGGTCTCACTACACAAATCAGACTCATAGTGATCCTCCCGTTTTCAACCTCCCAAGCACTGGGATTACAGGCATGTGCCACCACTCCCAGTCTTGGCATCTCAGTGTGCCCTGGGGGCAGGGCTGGCACAGCATACCAGGGATCAAACCACGGGCCCTTGTATCTGCCTAAGCAGACGTTTTAATCCTCTGAGCTATCTGGCTGCCCCTCAAAAATGTTTCCTTTTTATTGTCATTTTTAGGGCTGGGGAGATAACTCAGTGGCATAAGTGCCTGCCCTGCAAGCGCAAGGTCCTGAGTTCAATCCCCAGTACCAAAAAAACTACAGCAGTACATTGTCATTTTGACTTTGGCAAAGAGCTAGAAGTCACACAGTGCCAGATCTGGTGAATAAGGCAGATGAGGATGCACCATCATGTTTTTATGAAGCTGCCTTTCCGTTGGATAACACTTGGCAACAGCGCTCACCTGTTTTTGATCACACCTCATAAAGACAGGAAAAAGGACTTCCAGAACCCTTCAGAAAGTGGCAAAAACGATGTGTGTTCAAAGTGAAGAGTAATATTTAGAGAGGAATTAATGGCAGTATCTTTTTTTGTGTAGGGGGAGGTAACAAGAATTGAACATAGGACTTGGACTTGCCAGGCAGATGCTGAGCAGTGTCCTTTATTATAACAACTTTTAAAATAATATTTTTTTTTTAATTTTTTTTT
>NW_004524602.1:2716217-2722518 GCF_000260255.1 Octodon degus
GGCATGTGGTGCTGGGGATCGAACCGCGGTCCCTGTGCTTTGCCAAGCTTGTTCCAAGTAGGTGCTTTAGACCACTGAGCCATCTCACCAGCCCCTAAAATAATATTTTAAACATTTTTTAATAAGCACTTATAGCTCAGTGCAATAAAGCTACTATTGATTCATCTTTTGAGATTAGATTTGTTTGTTCTATTTTGTTTTGTTTGAGACAGGGTCTTAACCATATAGTCCAGGCTGGCCACAGACTTGCAGTCCTCCCACCTTAGCCCCTTTAGTGCTGGGACTGCATGCCTGTACCACCATGACCCACAAGGCATTATTTTTCTTATTACTGCTTGAAACTGGGTAGTTTGGAAAAGTTCAGGGGAAAATACCAGTGAAATAGCTTCCTGTTTGGTCCCTCTGTCTCATCAGCAGCCCACAGCAGAGCATACGGTGGTGGTGGTGACGGTGACAGTGACAGGAGTGACAACTTTTACTCCATCTTTATTGGCTGTTTTTAGATGGCCTTGTGGTAAACACTGTGGATCATGTAATTTTACCCCAGAAAACAGCCTTAGGAGAGTGGTAGATGCTATTATTCATATTTTACTGGTTAAGAATGAGTCTTACATAACTAACAGTGTGGCAGAGCCAGATTTTCAGTCCAGGGAATTTGACTTCTTTATTCTCCTGTCTACTTCTCTCTCCTGGTTTGGGTCCTAAGCATCATCCTTTGTCTTGTCTTTAGCTTGATGTAGTTTTAGAGACCAATCTGGCAACCATCCGGGTTCTAGAAGCAATACAGAAAAAGCTTTCCCGTTTGTCTGCTGAGGAACAAGCCAAATTCCGCTTGGATAACACCCTCGGGGGTACATCAGAAGTCATCCACCGGAAGGCACTGCAGAGGATATATGCTGACAAGGCAGCAGACATCATCGACGGGCTTCGGAAGAACCCTTCCATTGCTGTTCCCATTGTCCTCAAGAGGTACCAAGCAGTGTGCCTATTGTGCACAGCACTGTTCGCAAAGACTAGGGGTTCTGGAACTTCTCATTGGGTTTCTGTGTAACCAGTGTTTGAGAAGAAACCTTGAACATTATGGTAGAGTACTTTGTGTGTACATTTGAGGACGTTTAATTATTTTGAAGATAGGGGATCTTGCTGTGTTGCTCAGGCTGGGCTTGGACTCCTGGACTTAAGCAATTCTGCCTCAGCCTCCCAAATATGTGGTACTACAAGTGCATAGCACTGCAGCAGAAAAAAAATACCCATGTTCTTGTCAGTGAGGATGAATTATGGTTAACATCTTAGTTGTTTTTCTCGTATTTGCTTGCAGTATTGGGGAATAGACCCAGGGCCTCACACATGCTAGGCAGGTACTCTGTTGTAGAGTTCTATCTCCAACCCTTTTTTTTTTTTTTTTTTTTTTATGTATTTGGTTGTTGCAGGGTCTCGCTACACAGTTCGGACTTGTGGTCCTCTTGCTTTCAGCCTCCCCAGTGCAGGGATTAAAGGCATGTGCTACTGCGCCCAGACTCTGGCTCGCCAAGCCCACCCTGGGAATAGAACTGGCACACCATGTGATGCTGGGGATTGAACTGTGTCCCTGCGCTTACCTAAGGTTGCCTAAGCAGGTGCTTTAGTCCATTGAGCCATCTCGCCAGCCCTTCAAAACAAAAAGTGATAGGGCTGGTGAGATGGCTCAATGGACTAAAGCACCTACTTAGAACAAGCTTAGCAAAGCCCAGGGACCACGGTTCAATCCCCCAGCACCACATGCCAGCCAGCCCGCCCCCTGGTGGGCGGAGCTGGCCACACACACACACGCACACACACACACACACACACACACACAAATAAATAAAATTAAAAAAAAAAAAGTGACAGAATCTCATTATGTTGCCCAGTCTGGACTTGCACTTGATGATCCTCCTGCCTCAGCGCCTTATGTAGAGGGGATTGATATAGGCATGTACCATCAGCTGGGGTTTTTTGTTGTTGCTTTTGTTACTGTTTTCTTTGCTTGTTTTATTGAGACAGGGCTTCGAACTCTTGACAGTCTCCTACCTTGACCTCCTGAGTGCTGAGACTATAGGCATGTGCCAGCACATCTAGCCAGCCAGCAGAATTTTATTTTTCTTTTGGTTTTATTCATATATATGAAAAACCAGTCTGTCTTTTTAAAATTTAATACATGGCCATTATAAAAAATTTGATTTACCATGTTTACCAACAACATCTTCTTTCAGCTGGGGTATGAAAACGAATAGCTAATCCCAGCACTATGGGAAGCTGAGACAGGAGGATTATGTTTGAGCCCAGCCTGTGCAGTTTAGGAACTTAGTGAGACTCTGTCTCAGAACATTTGCTATGCTAATGGAAATGTAAAGTCAGAGAGGAAAAATGGCACAGATCACAGCTTTGGACAGTCTATAAAGCTGTGATCAGAACCACTGATACTCAAGTAGAGGACAGTGAAAACTAAAAGCAGCAGCACAAGTTAAGGACTGGAGAGTTAAGTTGGGGTAAAGGCCTTGGATTCAGTCTCAGTACTACAAACAACAACGAAACAGTTCTTTCAAATAACAAGTGTCCTGGTCATGCTTAAGTATGAAGGCACTGTTTTACCCACTTCATTCAGGATATAGGAGACGAGGCTGAGACCTGGTGACTTTTTCCATATGTGGCACTCTTGCTGTACAGTCATACACACACACCTCATAGTAGCCCTCCAGAGCTGACAGACGTCAGTGTTGCTTTCTGTTCCTGCTACAGCAGTATTCACCTTCTGGCCTTTGAGACCAGGTTATTTCTTTTTTCTTTTTTTTTGTTTTCCATGTCAGATGGGTAATGAGCCCATGTTGTAACAAGGTTTGAGGGAGGCATATGGCATGAACACCCAATCATCACCTCATGAATTGAAGGATCAAGACCAGGTTATTCTTAACTTGTGCTGCTGCTTTTAGTTTTCACTGTCCTCTACTTGGAGTATCAGTCATTCTTATCACAGCTTCATAGATTATATCCAAGGCTGTGATCTGTGCCATTTTTCCTCTCTGACTTTGTATTGCCATTAGCATAGCGAATGTTCTAAGAGTTGTACAGCAGAGAAACAGGAATGTTTTCAGTGGTCAAAGGAACATCCTCTTTCCAAAGAATACATATGGGGCCAGTGAGATCCATCAGTGGACTAAGCTCCTGCTTAGGCAAGCACAGGGACCAGGGTTCAATCCCTACCACCACATGCTGTGGTGGTCCCGCCACCTGGCATGCTGAGCTGGCTACCTGCATGCCTGTAATCTCAGCACTTGGGAAATTCAAAACAGGATCATCACTGGGTCCAAGCTGCAAAGTGACACCCCGTACCAAATACATTTTTTATAAAAGAATATAGATATCCCAGGGGTCTGCTATAGAGTGCTTTCCGTATGTATGGTGTGGCGCTTTGGGATTGAATCTAGAGTCTTGTCTATGATAGACAGGTATTCTACCTCTCAGCTACATCCCAAGACCCTGGAATTCTCTACAAGAACTAACTATACTAAGAAAGACTTACAACTTCAGGATAGATTCTCCCCTCATCCCTAAATTATATGTACTAAATGAATATTTTCCTTTTATAGCAAGTTTGAGACTGCTAACATGTATCTCAAGTTGCCAGAATCATGATTGATGTTATGTGTCATTGACTTTTGAAGTAAAGTGAGTCTGACACGTTTTCCATTTCTAAACTCACTGAATTCCTATGGTTTTTGTTGCTGCTTTTCTCTCTAATAGGTTGAAGATGAAAGAGGAAGAATGGCGAGAAGCTCAAAGAGGATTTAACAAGGTGTGGCGAGAACAAAATGAGAAATACTACTTAAAATCTCTGGATCACCAGGGCATCAACTTTAAACAGAATGACACAAAAGTCCTGAGGTCAAAAAGTTTACTCAATGAGATTGAAAGTATCTATGATGAGGTGAGCTGTGTAGGAAGTTTACATTTGTGAGGACTCCAGTCTTTATGCTCAGCATAGCTTTGGTTCCTTGAAGTGCTTTGTTAAAGAAAATTGAGTCCTGAGATGCGCTGATTGTTGTGTGTGACTTGTCATAACATAGGGGGGTGGGCGTGGTTTGTTTTATTTTGGTTTGGGGTTGGTTTTTGTTGGGTGGTTTTTTTGAGACAGGGCCTCCCTATGTCGTGCAGACTGACCTTGAACTTGCTTATGTAGCCCAGGCTAGTCTCAAAACTCAACGAACCTCCTGTCTCAGCTTCCCAAGTACTGGAATTACAGGCTTGCCCCACCATGTCCAGCATCATTTTGTATTCCTGATCATACCATTTCAGACCTAAGCCTACCTATCCTGTTTCATTCATTTCCTAATTTCTCATCCTGATTTCAGTTTATGCATCCTGCCACTTTCCCTCCCACTTCTGCCACCATCTAAGTACCTAAAACAGTGCCTTTAATGGTGTAGAACATTTCAGCTTACCACAATTTAAAAACTTAGCAACAACCTCCAGCCAGCTTCTTTTTGTCAGTGCTTAAACTTTGTCACCTTCCACAACCCCATGCTTTATATCATATCCTCTATAAGTACTAATCCAGAATTTTAAGAGATAATATGCAAGGTCTATAAGGTACCAGGCTGCTTCTGGGAGAAGCATGTTGTTAAGGTCAGTTTCTATGTTTTGTGATTAGTAGCCACTGTAGTTAATGTCCTGTGCTGTGGTCTGCATTTGTGCTGCTGGTACCATTCAGAGAATACTTTTGTGTCTCCCATCAGAGACAAGAGCAAGCTACAGAAGAGAATGCTGGTGTCCCTGTTGGCCCACACCTCTCTCTGGCCTATGAAGACAAGCAGATCCTAGAAGATGCTGCTGCTCTGATTATCCATCATGTGAAGAGACAGACAGGCATTCAGAAGGAGGACAAGTATAAAATCAAGCAGATCATGCATCATTTCATTCCAGATCTGCTCTTTGCTCAGAGAGGCGACCTCTCGGATGTAGAGGAAGAAGAAGAAGAAGAGATGGATGTAGATGAAGCCACAGGGGCAGCCAAGAAGCATAATGGTGTTGGGGGCAGCCCCCCAAAGTCCAAGCTCCTGTTCAGTAACACAGCAGCACAGAAATTAAGAGGAATGGATGAAGTGTACAACCTCTTCTATGTCAATAACAACTGGTATATCTTCATGCGTCTACACCAGATTCTGTGCTTGAGGCTGCTGCGGATTTGTTCCCAAGCTGAACGGCAAATTGAGGAAGAAAATCGAGAGAAAGAGTGGGAACGGGAGGTGCTGGGCATAAAGCGAGATAAGAGTGACAGCCCTGCCATCCAGCTTCGTCTCAAGGAGCCAAGTGAGTGCTGAGACTGTGGGCGTGAGGAGCACCTCTGGGCCAGACCCCAAACCCTGGGAGACTTCCTTGGATATGAGCAAGGATTTAAATTTTAGCTCTAATTTCACAGTGAGCCTGTCTGCAAAATGCATGAGCTAATTGTTAACTTATGGGCTTGCTAGGGAATAGGAATACATGTAAGACACTGTGCAGTGCTTAGGGCATGGATGCTCAGACAGTGTTTGGGTGGGGGTGAGGGGTCAGTTACTTAAGTGACAGATTTCTGAGTTTTAGCCAAAGATTAAATGAAATGATCATTTCCACTCCATGACAACATATATTCCTACTTACTCATGCCTGAGACAGTCGATTTTGTTTGTTTGTCTTGTTTGTTTTTAAATTTTGTATATTTGGAACAGGGTCTCACTACATAGCTCATAGCTCAAACAAACTCTTGATCCTCCTGATTCAGCCTCTCCAGTGCTGGGATTATAGGCATGCACCACCATGCCTGGTGGTGGTGGTTGGCTCAGTGCACCCAGGGCAAGGCCAGCATGGCATGCAGTACTGGGGATCAAACCCGGGTCCTTGTGCTTGCCTTGGCGGGCACTTAGACTACTGAGCTAACTCCACAGCCTGACAATCATTTTTTTGAGCCATTTCTGTAGGCTTCGTGGGGAGAATTATGGCTCATTCCTAAGTAGGAATAATTGCTAAGAAGGAGACTTGAACTCAATGCACAGGAAGCACAGAACAAGAATAAAAAATAAGAGGTTTCAAGTAAAGGAATGGGAGGGTTAAGGAAGCCACCATGTGCTCTTAAGTAAATTTTGTGCTGCCTACTTCCAGAGTACCATTTGGTTCATAAGCAAGATGCTCAATGGTGGTAGCCAAAATCTTTCAAAAGGCCTTTTCCTAGGGCTGGGGAGATAGTTCAGTAGAATAAGCACCTGCCTGTGCAGAGTTCTGAGTCCAGTCCCCAGTAGCAAAAAAAAAA
>NW_004524602.1:2722618-2733088 GCF_000260255.1 Octodon degus
AAGGCCTTTTCCTAGGGCTGGGGAGATAGTTCAGTAGAATAAGCACCTGCCTGTGCAGAGTTCTGAGTCCAGTCCCCAGTAGCAAAAAAAAAAAAAAAAAAAAAGAGGCCTTTCCTAGAGCTCGAAGCTGGGCATCATGGTGGTACATGCCTATAGTTCCAGCACTCAAGAGGTTGAGGGAAGAAAGATCCATTGAGTTTGAGACCAGCCTGAACTTAAAAAAAAAAGTTAGAGACATACATGTTCCAATCCTGGTATTGACCACTGACTTATCCTGGTATGAGCTTGCACAGTTTATGCAAGGGGTTGTGCCACCTCTCATCCTGACCAGAGCTCCAGTATACACATCTGTGGTTTGGAATCGTGTCTTTTTTCTGGCATAAAGTCATTTTTTTTTTTACAGCTGCTGAATATTTCATAGACCATCTGTATGTTTGTCTGTCTTTGAGTTCAAATAATTGATATTCTATGATGAAACAAGGAGGCTGTCCTGTTTTGCCTATCTGTAATGATACCATCATAATTGGAGAGAGACTTCATTTTGCCCTTAGCCTTTTTTTGTCCTGTATAAATGCTAAAATAGCAAATTAATCAATGAAGTTTTCTTTTTGTATGTTTTTATGTTAACTTTACTGCAGTTCATCACATACACAGAAAAGATAGAAATGAGAATTGTACAGTACAGTAAATTTTTCTACAAGAACTCTGCTGTGTTCAAGAAAGAACACAGTCAAGACTCCAGTAACTTCTTTGTGCCACTATCTTGATTTCCCACACTAGAGATTAGTTTTCATCCCTCGCTTAGATGGGTCTTAATTTAGTAAGACAGAGGTGCCCCCTTTCCAGTCCTTATACTCTGCTGTTTTCCAGATGTCTCTTTACTGATAAGATTCTTCCTCATTGGTGAGTGAAGTGATTTATGTGCAGCAAGTACAAATCATTGAATGTAATTTATAAAGTACACTTTGCAAATCCATTTTTAAACAAAAGGACTCTGACAATAAAGAATTAGTTATTCATAGAGAATTTAATTTGTACTCCTATTTCTTCCATTACAAATTGATTTCACAGTACTCGCATATAACTTACTGTGCCTGCCCTTTTCCTATGGAAACAGTACTTCATTCAAATAGTGCTATGAGTGAGTGACCCCAGACAGGATTCACTTATATAGGCAGAGCCTAGCAATGCTTTTGGGTCTCTTGTTTATGTGGGCAGAGTTGCAGAGCCATTTGCCTGAGGTAGACAGCCTGGTGACTGTCATGTGTCATGTTTCAGCTTTGTCTGCAGTGGGCTGCTTGGATATGGCCTCGGTAACTAATTTTGCCCTTCCTAGAGTCCAGCTATGGGATATTTCCCTGATGAAGACTTTTCTTACCAGGGTGAAACTTCACCTGTCCCATCTTTTCCACAGTGGACATTGATGTGGAAGATTATTACCCAGCTTTCCTGGACATGGTGCGGAGCCTGCTTGATGGCAACATAGACTCATCACAATATGAGGACTCGCTGAGAGAGATGTTCACCATTCACGCCTACATTGCCTTCACCATGGACAAACTGATCCAGAGCATTGTCAGACAGGTGAGGACTTGGTTCAGGGTAGGGTTGATGACAGAAATCCTTACCTGATGGTGGCTCAGGCAGTGCATGACTGCACTCATTCTGTAGGGAAGAGAAAGAGCAAGGTTAAGGTACATTGTGACTTCTATTAACAGAGTGGTCATTCCAGCCACTACAGTGGCTCCCGTGCTGCTCAATGTGCCCTTGAAGTAATGTGAGCCCTCTTTGGACTCTTGCTGGCCACCTATGGAGAATACCCTTCCCCTGGCACCTAGCCAACTCCTCCCATAGTTTGCCTATTTAGAGCAGACATTTCCTCATCTCCATAGATGTTATAATTCTGTGTACTTAGCACATTGAAAATTTTGAGTTCGTTCTACTAGGAAAGGTTTTCATGTAGATTTTTCATTTTTATAGTACTTTGCTTACCTCACATATCTGAGGTTCCCTTGTGGTTAGGTTTTTTGTTTTGTTCTTGGGTGTTTTATAAACATGTGGTTCTTTACAACAGTGATGTCTTTATAACAGATATCTTAAAACAGAACACTGGTGTCTATTCCTTAGCCTTGAGTTTTAGTCTTAGCATCTGTGAGTATGTAACTTTGACACAGTAAAAACACAACAGAAACCAAATTTTTGTTCTAGGGGCCACATGGTTGCTAATAGAAAGAAAAAGTTTGTTATTTAATTTTGTGGGATAAAATATTGAATCCTTTGCAAAGTACAGGCACTTGTGCCTGTTTATTTTTGAGTCAGGTTCTCACTATGTAATTCAGGCTGGCCTCAAATTCACTATGGAACCCAGGCTGTCTTTAAACTTACAGTAATCGCTCTGCCTCAGCCTTCCAAGTAGTAGGATTACCAGTGTGTGTCACCGTGCCCAGCTTGCCTTATTTTTGGAAAGACTTGTACCTCCCTGCCTGCCCATCTGAGATTGAGGCAGCGCACTCTTACTGGGTCTCAAGTCTTAGAGATCCAACAATCAACTTCTTCCTGAAAATCAAAACTGTAGGACTTTCCCATGTGATATCTCACCAAAATCATCCTATGGATGCAGTTAGCTCTGCTCATAATTTCTAAGAGAAATTTCTGTTAATCTTCTAATTTTATATATAATACTGACTCCATATACCCTGTGCTATCACTTTTGGGCCTTTTGGCTAAGATTAAGTACCTTAACCCTATGCTGCATTTGTTATTGGTAGGGCCACACACAAAAAAGAAAGCCAATAAAACCTACTTGTTTTATAAGCCTGAGGTTAATTTTTAAGACATATATTTAGCCCTTTTACTAGGAGCTTCTGGTTATGGTTTTGAGTCAGTGATACCTAGAGTCAAGCCATGCCTATGTTTTTTGCCTTTTCCTGATTGGCTGGAAAGAATTCATTGAAATATCAATAGGCAGTTATATAGACACTTAAGTACAGAACTCAGAGGATGGCAATACCATGTGAGGACTAGATTGGGCCTCCTTCTTTCCCATATCACTTCCTGCTTTCTGCTGTGTTCTTAGCTGTCCACAGCCTGTCCGTACAGATATTCCTCTGGGGGGAAAAATACCTACCAAACATTCTCTGTATCATTTCACATTACCAGGAGAGAGAATCTGACTAGCCTTCGAAGTGGGAGGGTTGCTGCATAGTTGTCTCTGGATTTGTCCTTCCATTCATTCAGAAGATTTAAGGAGGAGCCAGTTGGTCTAGGGAATCAGGGACATAGTCTACTTCGATGGAATATAAATCAGGAGAAATATTTTTGTGGTAGCTAGAGGACATGCTTTGGATATTCTTTTTTACCCTGCCTTTTTTCTTGTTTACTGTATCCTGTATCACCATCAGCTCATGATAAGCAATTTTTTAATGGTGGTATCCAAATTCCTTATAGACTGATTGTAATTTATTTAACCATTTGCAGTGACTAGAGTTACTGTCCTTTCTACTCCCCTTAGATTACTCACCCTTCTGACTCACCCTGTGTCCAGTTATCTACAAATGGATACATATGTGTGTCATTTAATACTGCTTGATGTTTTAAAAATCATTAGTAACACCTTTTTAAGATATCTTAAAAAAAAAACAAAACCCTTAAAAGTAGAGTGGCTCAGTTGTTATGAGAATTTCAAAGTAAAATAGAGTTTTACTTCAGAGTTTTTATTCCAAAATAGAAACAGTGGGCTGAGAATGTACCTCAGTTGTAAAGTGCAACCCTAGCACATGTGAAGCCCTAGGTTTGATCCCTAGCATGCAAAAAAAAAAAAAAAAAAAAATTATGTACAACTTAAGGACTCCTACTTGCTATCAAATGCCAAAAAGTTAATGATGTGTCTGGTAAGAATATTGCCTTCTCTGTTTCAGCTGAACACCCCTGACAGTTAATTCAGCAATCATTTCTTAAATATCTGTTGAGTTTCAGGGTTTATTTGAGGACTAGGAGATGGATAATGGGTTTTATTTTCAGGGTACTCTTCAGTCTCCTCGTCCTAGCTCACAGTTTTCTCATTTAATGTATGTTTGTCTCATAGCAGGGCATCTTTCCAGCCTGGTTCCCAGGGAGTTGTAAAGATCAAATAAGAATAGGTGTGAAAGCAAATTGTAAATCTTTATTAAATGCCATAAAAATATAAACCATAACCAAGCATGGTAGTGCATGCCTATAATCCCACACTTGGGAGCCTCAGGCAAGAGGATTGTTGTGAGTTTGAGACCAGGTTGGCCTACAAAGTGAGCTCAAGGCCAGCCTGAACTGCATAGTGAGACCCCGTCTCAAAAAGATCAATCAATAAATATATATATTTCTATATACATATATATGTATCATAGAAAAGTTTCAAAGATGATCAGAGTTTATTTTAGTTTTTTGGTGCTGGTGATCAAACCTAGGACCTTGAACACTTGAGGCAAGTACCAGACTACTGAGCTACACCCCTGCCATGTGTTATGGCTTAAATGTAAAATGTCCCCCAAAAGTCTCATATGTTCAGAGCACGGGCTTATGGAAAATGAGTGCATCATGGGGGTGCTATACTCATCAGTGGATTCATCTATTGATGAGTTCATAGCTGTATGTGCTATTAGAAGGTGGGGCCTGGCCAGAAGTGGGTCACTGGGGGTGTGGCCTGGAAGGGTGTATTCTTGTCCCCGGCTCCTTCCTTCTCTCTCTCTGCTTCCGGGCCGCCATGGGTTGAGCAGCTTTCCTCTGCCATGCCCTTCTGCCATGCTGTTTCTGCATTGGAGCCAGCCAGCTATGGACTGAACCCACTGAAACTGTGAGCCAAAATAAACCTCTCCTTTAAATTGTGGGTGTTGGGTATTCTGTCCCAGTGATGGGAAGTGACTAAGAAACCTGGTTTTGCTTTTAAATAGATATACAAATTTTATTCATGAACCACTGATATGGTTGAAGACCTTGACGTGGTTATTTTCCAAGACTTTAATACAGTGCTTTTGTATTATTAATTTTGTGAAATTACCCTGCTTTTTGAATTGAGTGATTGCAAGATAGGTAAAAGTATTTTCTTACTTGCTGACATCTTGCCTTTGCTTGGTTCCAGCTGCAGCACATTGTCAGTGATGAGATCTGTGTGCAGGTGACTGACCTTTATCTGGCAGAAAACAACAATGGAGCCACTGGTGGCCAGCTGAACACACAAACTTCAAGGAGCCTCCTGGAGTCCACGTACCAGCGGAAGGCAGAGCAGCTCATGTCAGATGAGAACTGCTTTAAGGTGAGAGCTTCTTATGTGACACAGGACCTTGCTAGTGAGGGTGAAAGTCTTAGGACTGCAGCAGAAGTCAGAGCTGTGTACTTGGATGGAGTGCTGCTAGTTATGCAATTCCTAAGATTTTTGATGGGCCTGTCAGAAAAAAACATAAACAATACAGAGAGGTAGAAATAGCTGCCTCCCCTGGACAGTCTACTTGGACTTTTTCTTATGTTTTAAAATCATTTATATTTTATGTTTACTATTTTGTATTCTGGTTTTTTCTGAACTTTTTTCAGAGTGTTTATGTGTGAAATCTGTGGTCATTAAAAAAAAAGTATATTCAGATAACCCAAGAAGTTAAACTGATAATTTTTTCCCCAGGAATAACCACTTATAAGGGCCGGCCAGATAGCTCAGTGGACTAAAGTGCCTTCTTAGGCAGAGTACAGCAGCCAGGATTTGATCCCCTGCATGCTGGTCCCACCCCAACCAATTTCCATAGCAGGCTGGATGTCATGTTTTTTTCTAATTATGTGCTTTTATAATTTGCCAATGAAATAGTGAAAATCTGGAAATAATCTAAATGGCATGCTGAGATGACAATTGAGACTGGGCGTGGTAAGACACACCTGTTAATCCCAGTGCTTGGGAGGCTGAAAACAGGAAAATCACTGCGAATCTGATCTATGTAGTGAGATCCTGTAGACCCTCTAGAACTTGTCCTAAATTAAAAATAAATAAATAATGATAATAATCACTGCTAATATTTCTGAACATGGTCTTTTTTGTTGTTGCTGCTGTTGTTAAATTTAGCTTAGCTTAGTTTTGTTTTGTGAGACAGGCTCACTGTGTAGTTCAAACTGGCCTTAAACTCACTATGTATCCCTAGGCTGGACTCATACTAGTAGTGATCCTCTTGCTTTAGCCTTTTAAGTGTGGGATTGCAGGTACAAGTCATCACACCTGGATTTTCAACATCTTTTTTTTTTTTTTTATGACTTTGCATATATTTCATATATTTCATTTTATAAAAACTTAATCATTTAGATTATTTCCAGATTTTCGCTATTTCATTGGCAAATTATAAAAGCACATAATTAGAAAAAAACATGACGTCCAGCCTGCTACGGAAATTGGTTGGGGCTGGGGAGATGGCTCAGTAGAATAAATGCTTCCCTGACAAGCACAAGGGCCTGAGTTCAATCCCCAGTTCTGCCAAAAAAACAAACAAAAAAAAGAAATTGTTTAACCTATATCCTATAATAAAAATAGGATAGCACATTTTGTAATTCCTAAAAATTAATTATAAAGAGGCATGGTTATAAAATTTAAAAAAAAGGGGGGTGGGCTGAGCTGGCCACACACACACACACAAATAAAATTTAAAAAAAAAAAAAAAACAAAAACAAAAATAAAGAGGCATGGTGCAGCATGCCTATAATCCCAGCCCTCTGGAAAGCTGAAGCAGGAGGATTGAGCCAGGCCTAAGTAACTAACTTAGACTTTGTCTCAAAGTAAAAAAGGCCTGGGGATGTAGCTGAATTCCAAGGTCCTGAGCTTATTCCCTATAAGCATAGGCTGGGCATGGTGGTGCATTCCTATAATCCCAGCACTCAGAAGGCTGAGGCAAAAGGATCACTGTGTTAACAAGACCAATAACAAAATGCTATGAGCACAAAAATTTTATAATTATATAAAATGGGGGGGCTGGTGAGATGGCTCAGTGGTCTAAAGCACCTACTTAGAACAAGCTCAGCAAATCACAGGGACCAGGGTTCAATCCCCCAGCACCACATGCCAGCCAGCCCCACCCCCTGGTGGGCTGAGCTGGACATACACACACACACACACACCACACACACACACACACACACACACACACACACACAAATAAATAAAATTTAAAAAAAATCTTTAAAAAAATAAAATGGGAATCTCCCCTCATTGTGTTTTGGAAGTGGCAATATATGTCAAGTTTTCAATTTTACTAGCAGATAGGAATTTTTAAAGCTTCTTCAAAAGATAAGCGAGAGCCAGACTTGACCTCTGGCCTGTGTGCTTCCTAACCAGTAGTGTGGTTTTACAAAATTGGAATATTCTGAATTCCTGTTTCCCCCACATTAGCTAAAGGAGGATAAAATGATGATTTTCAGGTGTCTTAGACCCACCCTCCTTTGTATGACCCTGGCAGTTGTCTTTTTTTTTTTTGGGGGGGGGGAGGCAGGAATCAAACTCAAGATCTTGTGCTTTCCAGACAGGTGCTTATGCCACAGAGCTATCTCCCTGGCCCCTGGCCATTGTCTTATTTGTAGTAGATTGTCAGGCTAGCCAGGGCATGGAGGGACCTTGGGCTCAGAAGGCTAGAGCCATGTGCCAGTTTCTGTTCATCATAACTCTACCTAGATATAGCTTGTGTTTGCTTCCATCACTCATTAATGTTGAATTTTTTTTAAAAACACAAATATACCAGAATTTAAAAATTTCAAGAACTTCAAATATATTTGGTGTCATTATCATGTAACACTATTTAAAAGCATAAGGCTTATTTACATGTTTCTGTTTATTCCTAAAAATGTGATTATCAGTTGAAAGGGCATTTAGACTCTACAGTTCATTCTAATGAACAATAAAATTATTTTTTTCTTTTTGCTGCTCTGGGGACTGAACCTAGAGCCTCCACTATGCTTGCAAGCAATTATACCTGTGAGCTTTAATGTAGTCTTACTGGCACTAAAGTAATTTAAGAAGTACATCTTCATTTTGCTGTTAGCAAGGTTGGAATTTTGCCTTTATCACTAGTCTCCCATCTTTTGAGGATCTTTCTCTTTCCTTCAGTTGGAGTACAACTTTATAACTTTATTGCCTCCATACCTCCCGCAGCTTGAGCTAGTTCAGTGGTAGCAAACCTAAGGCACATGTGCCATAGCTGGCTGTTTATCATTGAAAGCTGCAAAAGGTTCACCATAACTGAGCTAGTTTATGGCTTTGGAAATGTCATTTGTTTACACTCTGGCTTGTTATTTGCAGCTTATGTTTATTCAGAGCCAAGGCCAGGTTCAGCTGACTATTGAGCTTCTTGACACAGAAGAGGAGAACTCAGATGACCCTGTGGAAGCAGAGGTATGGGCAAGTGTCCACCTGGTTTCTTGTTCAAAGCAGAACTGGTAGCATATCATGAGAGTCTGCCTGTTACTCTGTTACAAAGGCTCCTTGAACCTGATGGAAGGATCAGGGGCTTATAGGGCCGGTAATTTCAGCCATGTCTTATACTAAAGTGAAGGGCCACCTGGGTGTGGGATTCTAGCAATCTCCTCTGAGGAAATCTCATGGTTAGCAATTTTCCTATCTTTTTCCTTTTGTGTAAGAAACAAATGGGGTGCCATTTTTGGCACTGTTTTCTTAACTCTGTCTCCTTCACTTTTTGGGGGGCCAAATGAAGACAGGAGTTCTCACCCCAAAGCAGACAGTGGCGATTAGCCTAGTTTGTCTGGTAGGTAATGCCAGCAGGAAGGATAGACTGGGCCATAGACAAAGAAACCTAGCTGGCGCAAATATTAGCTTTTGTCATCAAATCTTTTCCTTTTACCCTTCCCCTTTCTTCCTGTTCATCCTCCCTCCCATCCTCCCTTCTATCTTCAAGAGATATCAGAGACCAGATTTTCATGTGAAAGTTACTGCTTTTTCAGACATTTTCCTTTATGTATTTTGTTCTTTAACAGAACCCTCCATGGGGAAATAAAACTTGCCAGTGAACTGTTCTCTGCCTATTTATCATTTATGATAAATTAAGCATGCAGCAAGACTTGCTGTCTTGCTGGCTAACAGAAATATAAAATCTTTAATACTAATATATGTCATTGGGGAAAAATACTTTATTTTGAAATTTATATAGACTTTGGACATTTTAGTCATAGTGTTTATAAGAATACCTGTTGAAGGTGTTGCTAAATTTTTATTACCTTTTCCATTTCTGCTTTTGTTTCCTACCCCAGCGCTGGTCAGACTATGTGGAGCGTTACATGAATTCCGATACTACCTCCCCTGAGCTGCGAGAGCATCTGGCTCAGAAACCAGTGTTTCTCCCCAGGTGAGTGCACTGGATCACCTGCTGCCACACACACTTGGCATGGCTGAGAATTGGAGTCAGTAGTGTACAAATTCTTGGTTCTCATGTTTGCCACTCATTTGTTCTACCTGCCAAGGATGCTGGGTTCCAGGTTTGTGCAGTTGTAACAACCTCTGCTTAATGGAGCATGCCTTCTTGTCAGGGAGGGGAGAATTACAGAATACCTTGCAGGAATTTGGCTGCATTGGATGGGCATGTTACAGTCTCCAAGCTCAATGATTTGCTGAAAGAACTAAATTAGCAAGGCTCAGCACAGTCATTCTTGTTACAAGGATTCACTGCAAGAAGGAAATAAAAGCATATCAGCAAAGGGCAGAGGTTCATGTTGTAGTCTTCTTCCTGTAGAGTCACGTGAGATGTGTCTGAAATATCATGAACCAGAGAAGTTCACTAGAGATGCAGTGTCCAGGGTTTTTAATGAGTGTTAATCTTGTAAGCATTGTCTTTCAGGCCTTAACCCAAAATCTGGACTCTCAGAAGTATACTTCAAGCCAGGGGCCAGTCTTCTAAGCAAGACTTGTATTTTATTTTATTTTTATTTATTTATTTATTTATTTTTGCAGTACTGGGAATTGAACTCAGGACCTTGCGCTTGCCAGGCACACAGTTATTCTACTGAGTTATCTCCTTGGCCCTAAGCAGGACTTTTAAAAGCCAACAATCTTAAGGCTGCTATGGTAAATCTACTCTACATAGATTTTTTTCTGTCTTTTTTTCTGTATTTAGTACAAGGTCTATAGGGTCTCACTATACAAATCGAACTTGTAGTGAGCTTCCTGTTTTTTGGTTTGGTTTGGGGTTTTTTGGCGGTACCAGAGATTGAACTCAGGAACTTGCACTTGCCAGGCAAACACTTAATTCTACTGAGCTATCTCCCCGGCCCCTCTTCTTTGTCTTTCAACCCCTCAGGCAGCAAAGTCCCAGCTTACACAGGACAGACAGACACCACCAATAAAACACCCTTAGACATCAGTAGTAGGAAGTCAGTCGTATCAATTTATGAGTCTATAAAAATCATTCACTTTCTGCTGGTGGACACTGCGGAGGAAGCATCATCAGGCTCTCTTCCGACTGCCGT
>NW_004524602.1:2733188-2735429 GCF_000260255.1 Octodon degus
TTAATATTTATTTATTTATTTGTTTATTTAGTGTGTGTGTGGCCAGCTCAGCCCACCAGGGGGCGGGCCTGGCTGGCATGTGGTGCTGGGGATTGAACCACGGTCCCTGTGTTTTGCTTAGCTTAGCTTGTTCTAAGTAGGTGCTTTAGACCACTGAGCCATCTCACCAGCCCTCTTCTTTGTCTTTTTGAAACAGGGTCTTGCCATACTTTTCAGGCAGGCCTTGAGCTCTCTTTGTAGCTCAGGCTAGTCTTGAACTCACAGTAATCCAAGTGCTGGATTATGGGCATATACCACCACTCCTGGCTCCTACTAACTCCTACATAGAATTTTTAATTTCCCCTATAAACAAATTATAATGCTTGCCTTCTTGTTTTTTTTGTTTGTTTGTTTTTTGTGTTTTTGCGGAACAGGGGATTGAACTCAGGCCCTTGCGCTTGCCAGGCAAGTGCTTATTCTACTGAGCAATCTCCCCAGCCCATTGCCCTCTTTTATATGAAAAGTGTTTTAGAAGTAGTAGAAAAAAGGTAGACAAAAGAAAATAGGTAGGCTGACTTTTCTTCCAAAAGTCTAGAATTGAAGTTTCATGTGTTACATTCTAAAAAAGGTGTTCTTCCTCAATACTCAGTCCTCTGGGCTGGTGAGATGGCTCAGTGGTCTAAAGCACCTATTTAGAACAAGCTTAACAAAGCACATGGACTGCGGTTCAATCCCCCAGCACCACATGCCAGCCAGCCCCGCCCCCAGGCGGGCTGAGCTGGCCACACACACAAAATAAATAAAGGAAAAAAAAAAAAAAAAAGATGTAAACTCAATACTCAGTCCTCATAAAATCATGAAACCAAGACCAGCAGAAAAGGGCCCTGTCCAGTGTTTGCTCCTTGTTTTAATTAGCAGGAACTTGTGTAGGCCAAGTTCCTCCCAACTATAAAGCTTTTACTAGATTTATATTCTGTGTCGTAGAGTATATGGGGCTAGGACATGGAAATGTACAAAACTTTCACCCCAGAAATTCAGTTCCTTTTTCCTTTTCCCTTTCCCTCTCATCCTTTTTCTTTTCTCTCTCTTCCTCCCTCCCTTTGTCTTTCTCCTTTTCTAACATAAAGACAGCTTTATTTGTATTCATTTAACACTAATACAATACTCAGCTTTAGGAGACTTTGCAGTGCTTAGTGCTTAGAATAGTCAGGTTTGGAAAAAGAATCTGAGCCAATAGATGTTAATTTTTACGTTACTGAGCTTCTTGAAAGTAGAATCCTAAAATTAGGCTCCAGCTTCACCTATGCCTCACAATACAAGGCAAAACATTCATTCATTTTAGTGCCACATAAGTGTAAAGACTATTTATCGTGGGCCAAGGACATAGCTCAGAGGCACAGCACCTGCCTAGCAAGCACGAGATCATGAGTTCAATTTCTGGTACCAAAAAAAATCTCAGGATTTAAAAATCAGCTGTAGGGGCTGGAGAGATGGCTCAGTGGTCTAAAGCACCTACTTGGAACAAGCTTGGCAAAGCACAGGGACCGCGGTTCAATCCTCCAGCACCACATGCCAGCCAGCCGCGCCCCCTGGTGGGCTGAGCTGGCCACACACACACACACACAGACACACACTAAATGTTAAAATAAAAAAAATATTTAAAAAAATAAATAAATAAATAAAAATCAGCTGTAGCTGAACTATTTATAGTGAATGAACAAGTCACCTGATCAGTTGTCCAGTAGCCATAGTCTTAGTTCCCCCATCCCACCCCACAAATTAATTCAAGCCAACTATGATAATTATTATGGAGTTTTTTTTGTTTTCTTTTGTTTGTTTTTTGGTATGGGGGATCAAAACTCAGAACCTGCGCTTTCCAGGCAGGTGCTTATGCTGCTGACGCCAGCCCTTTGGGGGTTGTTTTGTTTTGTTTTGTTTTTTGCCCTTTTTTTATCCTCCTGCCTCAGCTTCCCGAGTTCTGGAATTATGGGCATGCACCACTACTTTATTAGTTTATGGTTCCATCTGACATCAGTATTTGAATGGAACCCTTAGTAGCTGACATTTTCTACTGAAGTTTAAGAATTAACCAGAAATGGGGCTGGTGAGATGGCTCAGTGGTCTGAGGCACCTACTTAGAACAAGCTTAGCAAAGCACAGGGACCATGGTTCGATCCCCCAGCACCACATGCCAGCCAGCCCCGCCCCCTGGTGGGCTGAGCTGGCCACACACACACACACACACACACACACACAAATAAA
>NW_004524602.1:2736011-2736495 GCF_000260255.1 Octodon degus
GGAGATGGCTCTGTGGAATAAGCGCAAGGGCCTGAGTTCAATTCCCAGTTCCCCAAAAAATTAAAAGACATGTAGGACTGCGGAATAGCTTAGCATAAGCACCTAACTAGCAAGCACAATGTCATGAGTTTGATCCCTGTTACAAAAGAATAGACATGTAATACAGATATAAATGAATTAACTCTACCATCTTACATACAAAATCAGAATAAACACACAAAAATCAGATCTTTGGTTTAATGTTTTCCAGTGATTTGTCTGTCTTATAACTAACATTGTCAATTTTTGTGACCTTGAAGACTCACACTCTTAGGGCTCGTGTTCCAAAGAGCTTTCATTTATTTATGGACATTGTGCTGGTAGTACTTGGCATGTTAGAAATCACAACTGAGGGGCTGGAGAGATGGCTCAGTGGTCTAAAGCACCTACTTAGAACAAGCTTAGCAAAGCACAGGGACCGCGGTTCGATCCCCCAGCACCACAT
>NW_004524602.1:2737015-2763605 GCF_000260255.1 Octodon degus
AGCCAGCCCCGCCCCCTGGTGGGCTGAGCTGGCCACACACACACACACACACACACACACACAAATAAATAAATAAATTTAAAAAGAAAAGTGTTCTATTTAAAAAAAAAAAAAAAGCTATTTTGTCACATGCCAGTAATCCCAGCACTTGGCTAAGGAATGAGGATCACTTCAAATTCAAGGCCAGTCTGGGCTATACAGTGAATTCTAGACCAGCCTAAACTGCATAGAGAAAACATGTCTCAAAAAGACAAAAAGGGGCTGGCAAGATAGCTCACTGGACTAAAGCACCTGCGTAGGCAAGCACAAGGACTGCAGTTTGATCCCCAGCACCACATGCTGTGCTAACCCTACCCCCAGGGTGGGCTGAGTTAGAGTCCCGGCATAGTGGCCTGTAATCCCAGTGTTGGGGAGGCTGAAAACAGGAGGATCACTGAGTCTGTAGTGAGATACTGTAACAGCCAAATACATTTTAAGAAAAGAATCCCATTGTACTGTAGTACACAGGCTGCTTTCTGTGCAGTTTCTATTTTATCACACAGCGTATTATAAAGATGAATACCAAAAGGCACGATTTCAGTTAAAATGTTACTATTTGATCAAGGACATTCTTAACCAAAACTGGCTTTCTTTATTTGAGTGCCAGCACGTAGAGAATGCAAAGACTTCTGAGAAGACTTTGGTGTCAAAACCAGTATGTTTTTTATCTTTATTTTTATACGGCCAGTGCCATTACCAGCACAGTGAAAAGTGCAAATAATTTTTTAGTATATTATGAAAATAAGTTTGTTTCGTGAATCTTCTTGGAATGGACTTGGATCTCTTCAAGGGCCCTTGGACCTAAAACTTGCCATTGTACAAAAATCATGTGGGCAGATACTTGCTGAAGTAACAGTTTCAATAGCAAAGGATAAGAAGCAATATAACTGTGTAGTTGATAACCTTTTTCCACTAGATGTTGGAGAGAATTAGGCTCCAAATGCTACCTTCTCCTTTCTTGTATTACTCTTCCTGTGTATACAGAATGATAATTGTTACATACTGTCTTTGGGAGAATTTAAATAATACACTTCCAAATAATTTTTTGTGTTACATGGTTTATAGATGAGGAACCTCAATTGAGAAAGGCTGTTAAGAATTGCAACCAAAGGGCAGGGGAGATGGCTCAGTGGAATAAGTGCTTCCCCGGCAAGCACAAGGGCCTGAGTTCAGTCCCTGGTTCTTCCAAAAAAAAGAATTGTCTCCCATCCAAGTACTAACCAGGCCCGACCCTGCTTAGCTTCCGAGATCAGATGAGATCGGGCGCGTTCTGAATGGTATGGCGTAGAAAAAAAAAAAAAAAGAATTGTAACCAAAGGGAATGATACAAATCTATGTGGAGAATTTTTTTTTTAATTTTATTTATGTGTGTGTGTGTGTGTGTGTGTGTGTGTGTGTGGCCAGCTCAGCCCACCGGGGGGCGGGGCTGGCTGGCATGTGGTGCTGGGGGATTGAACCGCGGTCCCTGTGCCTTTGCTAAGCTTGTTCTAAGTAGGTGCTTTAGACCACTGAGCCATCTCACCAGCCCTTTTTTTTTTTTAAATGATGATAGTAAGTAGGAAGTTGCCAGAGCTGGCATGTGCCTGTAATCCCAGAGCTCAGGAATGTGAAAACAGGAGAACCACTAGGAGTCTGAGCTCTGTAGTAAGACCCTGTAGTCCCTGTAGACCCTACACTAAAATAAATAGTAGAAAATTGAGAATAAAGTACCTAATATCTGGTTTTTTGTTTAACCAAAAAAAAATCAGTCCCAAGGCAGGAGTGGGTAATTTCACAGACAGAAGCCTAGAAGTGTAAGGTCAAAGCTGTTAATAGGCTGTTAATTCCAGTTCTTGGGAGGCTGAACACAGGTAGATTTATGTGTATACGTAGCTAAACTTGTGAGTGGAGCATAGAGTCACATGTCTATAATCCCAGCATTCTAGGAGGATTGCAAGTTAGCACCCAGCCTATGCAATTTAACAAGAACTTGTCTCAAAATTCAAATAAAAAATTAAAAAGGGCTGGCGATACAAAGGCCTTGGGTTCAGTCCGCAGTATCACAAAATAAATAAATGATAGGTGCTTTCAGAGTACAAAGTAAAGACAAACTTTTAAGCCTGTGGGGCTTTTCTTTTGTAGGAATCTGCGACGGATCCGGAAGTGTCAGCGTGGTCGAGAACAGCAGGAAAAGGAAGGAAAAGAAGGAAACAGTAAAAAGACCATGGAGAGTGTTGACAGCCTGGATAAGCTTGAGTGCAGATTCAAACTGAATTCCTATAAGATGGTCTATGTGATCAAGTCAGAGGACTACATGTATCGGAGGACTGCCTTGCTCCGGGCTCATCAGGTAAGAACCTGTCAAGGAATTTCTCTCGCTGTCTGTCTTCCTTTGTAAAATCATCTTCTAGCCAGGTGTGATATCACATCTCTGTGATACTAGCGCTGAGTAAGGAAGATCAATTTAAGTTTGGGGCAAGCCTAAACTATATATAAGACCCTGTTTCTCTGTCTCTGTCTGTATTGCTCGCTCTCTCACTCTCAGTCTGTGTGTGTGTGTCTGTCTGTCTGTCTCTCAAAAGTAAAAAGTTGTCTTGGAAGCGTTGGATAATGGGAAGGTCCAAGACTAACCTGTCAGCAGAGTTGGTTCCTTCTGAGAGCAATGAGGGGAGAATAGCTTACAGTGTATGGCTGGCAGGCAGGCAGGCTTTGGTGTTATACAGATCTTCATGCGGTGTTTCTTTTCTTTGCATATCTATCCAAGACAGTCACTTTCTGTACTGAGGTTGGGGCTTTCACAGTGTTATGTGGCAATGCACACTGTAACACTTTAAGAACAGGAAATACCCAGTGGTACCTTTTGGTAAGGCTGTTTTCTCTGTGTTTATCTTTTAAGTGGTACCTTATGTGTCCCTTGTTTGAATTCTTCCTGTTTTCACCTCCTATCTCAATGGTGAGATCTTGGTGATATGTTTACGTATTGGGTATTTTGCCAGGTCCTAGGGTAGAACAGACAGATGTATGATGTTCTCTCACGGGGAAACCAACCAGGGGAAGGGATGAAGGTAAACGGGGTGGAGGCTTTGCTTTCATTAGTGGCAGCTTTTTCAAAGAAGTGATGCTTGAAGCCTGAGCAGTGACATGAAGCCTATTAAATGTACAGCTATAGTGGACGTGGGATACATGTAATTAGGAGGGTAGACAGGCACCACTTTTGTCTCAGCCATGGTGAGGATTTCATTTGAGGTACATTGGAACATTTTTTATAGAGATGGTTCCATTGTTACAAACATGATGGTAGGGCACAAAATTGGAAGAGCAAAGACCTCTCTGAAGACTTGGTCCACATTGAATATGGTGGCACCCAAAATGTAAGGCTGGCATGAAACCCATAGAACTAGATTGGAGACAGTGGGTACTTTGGTGATGGGTTAAACAGTTTTTGTGAAGAGAAGAACCCAGGTTGTGTTGTTTGTTTCATTTAGCTTTTGTTTTTTTTTGGGGGGGGGCGGGGGGAACCAGGGATTGAATTAAGGTCCTTGAGCTTGCCAGGCAAGTGCTTATTCTACTGAGCCATCTCCCCGGCCCCCTTGATGTTCTTAAATCATTGAAAAGTTTGTAGTACATCTGTTAATAGGAAAGGGTTCCTACATTTGGAGGCAGATATTGAACTGATTAAGCTGAATGTCTGGGGGTTTTTGTTTTGTTTTTTGTTTTCAGTATCGGGGATTGAACTCAGGACCCTGCCCTTGCCAGACAGGCGCTTATTCTACTGAGCTATCTCCCCTGATTAAGCTGAATGTTCAAGGTAGAAGTGTAGGGTTTAGTGTGATTCTCGGAGCCCCCAGTGGCTGCTGTGTTACGGTCCTTGGGGAGCCCAACAAGTGTTTATATCTCCTGTGTCTTGCATGTGGGTAGCAATAAATATTTACCTGATGCATAACTCGGAACTGCCCTTCATTCCCAAGCCTGAACCCTGCTGCAGGGTAGTCATGATGGGACTGGGAGAATAATGTGTAATCTCTTGTTCTGTGCCAGCTTGGAAGCAAACTGCTACTTACAATGCTGATCAAGATGACCGGCAGCTGTAGTTTGTTATGTTCCTCTCAGCTATGTTCAGATCAACCAAGTTGCTATCTAAAGTGTAGTTTGGGTTGTGGAGTTAAACTCGCTGGTAGAGCTGAGCTAGCTCGAGCAAGCCCCTGGCTTTGATCTCCAGCACTGCAGGGGAAGGGGGAGGTATGTTGTTTTTAAGAGAAGATTTGTGAAAGTGAGTAAATATGTATTTTTAACAAATTCCCTGGTGATATTAGTGCATGCTGAACTTGAGTACAGTGGTGTTCTATATTCTGCCCTGCAGCTGTGTTGCTCGATCTGCCTTTTTCTAGCACTCTATAGTCTCACCTCTCCCACTTCTTAAACAGTAAAGCCAGTTACCTTTCTCTTTTCTTTTTTCTTTTATTTTTTCTGTTCTCCCTTCCTGTCCCTCACCCCTCCTCCTCCTCACCCCCTCCTCTTCTCCCTCCCCCTCCTCTTCTTTTCAACCAGTAACATCTGCAAGTTGAGCCCACATCTTTCTTTTACTACTTTTGACCAAAATTGTAGTTTGTATTTGAAGAGATCTTTAAATGCTATTTAATTTCCCCTCTTTTCTGTTTTGTAGTCCCATGAACGTGTTAGCAAGCGCCTGCATCAGAGGTTTCAGGCCTGGGTAGATAAATGGACCAAGGAGCATGTACCTCGTGAAATGGCAGCAGAGACCAGCAAGTGGCTCATGGGTGAGGGGCTGGAGGGCCTGGTGCCCTGTACCACCACCTGTGACACAGAGACCCTGCACTTTGTAAGCATTAACAAGTATCGTGTCAAATACGGCACAGTGTTCAAGGCTCCTTAACTGCAAAGCCAGAGCAGTAACTTGAGGGGTGTGTGTGTGTGTGTGTGTGTGTGTGTGTGTGTGTGTGTGTATGTACACGTGCACACACATGTGCACTCAGGTGGGCAGGCATGTCCACTCACACATCCTGAAGAAGCAAGGAAGATGCCTTTCCAGCCCCCCTTGGCCTCCCTGGGACATGGCCACTGGCACAGCCTGTCTGTCACCAGCTGGGATGTACTCCTAAGGAAGGTGGACACCTTGCAAAGCCGGAGCTGGCGCTTCCCAGGGATGTTGGCTATTGGCCTGCCCTGAAGGGGAAGAAAGCCCATGCAAGCACAGAGACATGTGGTTGCTTGCTACACCAGCAGAGCTAAGACTTGTGTCTCCGGTAACCTGACCTACACCTATAAATGGAGGAACCCGTGCTATTCGTGCTTCAACTGGATGGAGATGCACTTACAAAACAGACCAGAGAAGGACTTGGTCAAATGGATCATAACCAGGATGTTCACGGCTCCTCTCTCCCACCAACAGAAAAGAGACTGGATTTCTTTGATTCTCTTCCCGCATCCCCCTGTCACTTGAGCACATCTAAGTCACCCATTAGGTTTTATGTGGGACCTGCAGTTGGCTTTGGGATTGATCATCTTATGAATCTGATTCCTGATGAATCCCTTGCTGCTCATCCCTTCTCTCCTCTGGTTCTCAGCCTCAAGAAGTTCAAATCAGTCATCCTTTTTAGCTCCTGTGGAACTGTTTTGTACCTGCTTCTTTACTAGTCTCCCTAGTGCTATCCACCAGCTTTATTCTGACACACATGTGCACATACACACACGTACACACACGCAATTTTAACTTTTTTTTTGTAAATAATGTATATACTGTCAATTTTTTATTAAAAGAAATATGCTTTGATGTGCTAGTGTAATTGCTGTAGCTTCTTGTGTACCATAGTACTCTTGTAGCTTCAGATTTAGTACCTATAAAGAGATGTATAAGACATTTATTACACTTTTTACCAAAGGGAGTTACTATTGTAGTACTTTTGTGTAAAACTTGTCTTCCCCTTTGCCCCAACATTTTTTTTCTTTTTTTTTTTCTTTTTTCGTTTTTCTTCTTTTTCTTTCTTTCTTTCCTTTCTTTCTTTCTTTCTTTCTTTTTTTTTTTTTTTTAATAAATAAAGCTTGGTTCTTAAGGAATAAATTCTCAACACAAGTCCCTTGTCCTTATCAGAGAACTGGCTTCAGTTCCTTCTCCGGGGTACAAACATGATTTTGCTTTAAAAAGTAATAGTTACCTGTACCTGTCCCAAATCAACATCTCCCAAGATTTTAAAATAGACTTTTTTTTTTCTTTTTCTTTCTTTTTTTTTTTTTTTTTTGGTGGAACCGGGAATTGAACTCAGGTCCTTGCTCTTGCCAGGGAAGTGCTTACTCCACTGAGCCATCTCTGCAGTCCCTGGACTTTTTTTCTACTTTATTCTTTTAGTGTAATTTCTCACCTCTGCAATTAAGTGAAAATATTTTATATTTGAAGTGTATTTCTTTTTGTGTGTGTGTATGTGTATTTTAATACAGGATCTCACTATGTAGATCAGATTCAGTAATCTGCCTGTGTTCAGCCTCCCAAGAGCTGGGATTATAGGCTTGTGCCACCATGCCCAGTCTCAATCACCAGCTTAGCAGGCCCTGGGGGCGCAGCTGGCATGGCAGGCTGGCGATCGAATCCTGGCCACTGCACCTGCCTAAGCAAGTGCTTTAATCTGCTGAACTATTTAGCCGGCCCTATTTCTCTTTATTTTTATTATGAATAATTCAACATACCAAATCATGAAAGTTGTATGTAAGTCCTAAGATAAAAATGGAAGGAAGGAGGGTCCAGCGTTCAAGTCCCTGTTCGGGCGCTATGCTTTTGGGGCCGGGGAGATGGCTCAGTGGAATAAGTGCTTCCCTGGCAAACACAAGGGCTTGAGTTCAATCCCCAGTTCCGGAAAAAAAAAAAAAAAAGGGAAGAGAATTTGATGATTTTCTTTAAAAACTATAGATGTGAGCTACATACAGACTTTGGTTGGGGTTTTCTTTGGTACCAGACTCAAGCTCAGGACCTAGCATTTGTCAGGCATGCAGTGGTGCCCCTGAGCTAAATCCCCAGCTCTATAACATTTTCTAATTATGTAGTTTTGTTTTTGCAAAACTGGGGATTGAACTCAGGCCCTTGTGCTTGCCAGGCAAGTGCTTATTCTACTGAGCCATCTCCCTGGCCTAATTATGTAGATTTAAGAAGTGGGTTTTTTTTGTTTTTCTTTGGCTGGCTCAGGATGCCTTCAGGGTAGGTCTGGTTAATTATGTAGATTTAAAGTAGCACTTTTTTTGTTTTGTCTTTTGTTTAGCCAAGATTTCACTATGGAGCTTTGGTTGTTCTGGAACTCAGGAGACCTGCCTCAAATGTTGAGTGGTGGGATTTCAGGCACACACAAGCAGCACAGCTGGCTGTAAACTAGCATAATTTATGTCATTTATGTATATTTATTTGGTACAGGGTCTCGCTACGCAGCTTGGACTCACAGCAATACTCCTTTCTGAGCCTCTCCAGCCCTGGGATTACAGGTGTGCACCACCACGCCTGGTTTGAGTTGCCAGCAGGGACTGGACCCAGATCCTTGTGCTTGCCAGGCAGTCACTTAGTCTACCAAGCTGTCTTCCCAGCCAAGTAACATACATTTAAACGTGAATCATCAGGACTTTAATATGGCTAACCTGACCCTTTAGTAATTTAATTGATTTTTCTTCAGCCATCACTGTACTTAGTTACAATCAACAATTGTTTTTATTTTCTTTTTAATTTAAAATCACCAGGGGGCCTGGCCCTAGCTCAGTTCTGGGCTGGTGAGATGGCTCAGTGGTCTAAAGCACCTACTTAGAATCAAGCTTAGCAAAGCACAGGGACCGCGGTTCAATCCCCCAGCACCACATGCCAGCCAGCCCTGCCCCCTGGTGGGCTGAGCTGGCCACACACACACACACACACACACATAAATAAAATTTAAAAATAAAATCAATACTATGTGAAGAAAAATGAGGTTTTTTTGTTCCCGGGTTTTTAAAGCAAGCAGACCTGTTTTTAGGATTTTTCGTTGTCAGGGGACAAGACAACCTAAAGTGCACAGTGGCACAAAGTTTGTGGGCAGTGGGAATTCCAGTTGGGCAAGCAGGATCTGTACTGCATCGGGAAAGACTGTGAAGCTGTCTTGCAATGGCCCATCCCTGTCTGCTCCCTCAGGAGAATTGGCCAAGTTGAACCAGTGGAGGGAACTGGAGGAACAGGACCAGCAGTGTTGTCTAGTGTACCTTCCTGGAAGTCAGATTATAGTTTTCAAGACCCCCCCCCTCAGCCGGGGCTGGTGAGATGGTTCAGTGGTCTAAAGCACCTACTTAAAACAAGCTAAGCTAAGCAAAGCACAGGGACCGCGGTTCAATCCCCCAGCACCACATACCAGCCAGCCCCGCCCCCTGGTGGGCTGAGCTGGCCACACACACAGTAAGTAAATAAAATAAATATTAAAATAAAAAAAAAAAGACCCCCTCAGCCAACCAGCCAATGGAGTCTGGGTCTTACACCTGCAGGCAAGTTTATGCAGGGTTTTTTACTCTTCTTACTATCTGGCTTCCACTTCCATGCTCAAAACCCACCCTGCATTGTTTCTTCATAGAGCAGAAAGTTCTTTAAGCTACAGTTGTGTCCCTAATCGCCTTATATAATTTTCCCCCTGGTGGTTGTATTTTTTGGTACCGGGAATTTAACTTCAGGACCTTGCGCTTGTCCAAAGCAAGCGCTCATGCCACTGAGCTATCACCCCCACCCTTGCTGGTGATTTTGGAAAGAAGGGAAACTGACTACTTCGGGAGAACAAAAATACCAAGTAGTAGGGATGCAAATGAATTGCAGGCCTGGCCCCTGGGCTGGAGGCTTTAGTCCACTGGGTTTATGGCTTAGACGGTGTTAGCAACTCATGCACCTGAAGTACAGCGTGTGACAGGAAGGACCGAGGGGTGCAAAGTCTCTTCCTGCCCTTGCACACTGCTGCCCATCGGCATGGAAACCCCCACCCGAGCCTCCTGGCTCAGCGCTACCGGACTAAGGGCTCCGGCCAGACGTAGACAAGGTGCCCACTCCTGAACGTCGCTTCGAGACCCACCAGGTGGAATAATTGGTCCACGTCTGTCCCAGGGTCCTCATCACTTCCTGTGTCATTTTAGGGGTTTGCCTACTGCCTGCCTGCGCGGATGAAGCAGGACAGCCTGGAAATCACAACTTGTTTTCAACAACTAGCTCAGCCTGAGGATGGGCTTCCGAAAGCCGCCAGTGTTGCAAGGAAAGCGGCCCGGGTTGGGGGGGGGAGGGCGGACGCCGGAACCTTTGGTTCCTGTCCTCTGCAGCACGCAGCCGTCAAGCAGAATAGCGGAAGCTTGGCGATGGCCGCGGCCGCGCCGTCCCTGAAGCACTGGCGCACGGCGCTGGAGCGGGTAGAGAAGTTCGTGTCGCCACTCTATTTCACAGACTGCAATCTCCGCGGCAGGTGCGAGCCGGGACAGGGCCAAATCCAGGGAGACGTAGGTAGTGGAAAGGCAGGACTCGGGGAAACGGATCCTGCTCTTCCGCCAGCCTGTTCGGGGACAGGTGCCCTGTGGCCGCGCTCGCCAGCTTTCTGACGCCAGAACGGCTGAGCTACGAGGACGCCGTACAGCAGGATTTCTCTCCAGCGCAGGTCGGCCACCGCTTCGGACCCACGTAGGTAACGTCCGGTTGGAGCCTGCCTGAGGCACACCGCCACCCTCTTCCCCTACCTGCCGCCCGGAATGGCGCAGTGCCCCACGCCTTTCGGACTCCCTGGAAGTTTCCACCTGGTCCTTTCCCTGAGACTCCTACACGAGCCTCTAATTGCCTTTCTCCTCCCCTCCCCGTTGCTCCTTTCTTGTGGCTGAGTACTTTGCAGCAGAAGCTCGGAGCAGGGCTCAAGCTCTTGCTGATACTTCAATCCAGGAGTCACCCAGGAGGAGCTTCCACCTCTAGGCACATCATCCTGGCTCTTACAGGTGGTGGACCTGCTGGTTCCGAGTGGAGCTGATCATCCCTGAGTCGTGGGTGGGTCAGGAAGTTCACCTTTGCTGGGAAAGTGATGGAGAAGGCTTAGTCTGGCGTGATGGGGAGCCAGTCCAGGTGAGTGGCCCAGCCCCAGAGCTAGGAACATCGCATCTGAACCCCAACCCTGTTCACTTACAGATTAAGAACCACTGGTTCACACAGCTTCCATTCTAAACTGGACTCCCAATCCTGGGTTAGGACTGGTGTTTCCTGTCCTAGAACAAGAGTCCTTTTCCCAGCCCCTGCCTCCCACCTTCCCTCCCTTTTGGCTCAACTGGGGGGTGCAACCACCTGGTACCTACTCCTAAAAGTACTGGAGATATAGCAAGGGATGAGGTGCACCTGCCTTGGCTTCATGGACTTTCTCTTCAGGTATTTAAATATTCAGGCTACAGTGGCAACCATAGACCACACCCAGTTCTCTTAGTTCCTATCCAGAACTTTTTTTTTTTTTTTTTGGTCTTTTTGTTGAGGCTGGCCTTGAGCTCACTTTGTATCCCAGGCTGGTTTTCAAACTCACAACAGTTCTCCTGCCTTGGCCTCCCAAATGCTGGGATTACATGTGTGTGCATCAGGTATCAAATCCACAACCTTGCACTTGCCAGGGTACATCAGGTATCAAATTCACAACTTTGCACTTGCCAGACAGGCACTGTGCCACTGCTATATCCCAGGCCCTTTATCCAGAACTGTTGACATAAGACCATGAGCTTTTCCATGGGCAAACAGGTGCCATTTGGTGGTCAGGTTGCTCACTGTTAAGGAATGTGGCGGCTTGCTTGGGAAAGAGGACCAGGCAGAGGGTCTGGCCCCCAGCTGCATTCCCTGAGCCCTGTCTCTTTCTCCCCTCCCTATCAGGGTCTGACCACAGAGGGTGAGAAGAACAGTTATGTCCTCACCAGCAGGCTGGGAGAAGGAGACCCCCGAAGGTGAGTGAGTGCCTTTGCCCTGGTGGGTGCTTAGAGAAAAGGCCTGAGGGACCTCAGAAGCACTGCTGCCTCCAGCACAGCCACTGTCCACCTCCTAGAGATGACAGTTATTATCCCCTCAGTGTTCAGATTCTCAGTGTTTCAGTAAAAAATGATTTTAACTAGCTGAGTTAAAGTGCTTTGATAAAAGAAAAATAATAATAAAAAGTGCATTGAGTCTCCCACCACCATCGACCTGATGCTAAGGCTCGAAGCTAGCGGCTTGCTCCTCCTGGTCAAGCCACCTGCTATTGAGCTATACCTGGCTCTGCTTTGATATTTTCCACCCTCACTTATTACAACCCATAATATGGATATCTTATGCTACCACCTGATGAGCTTCATAGACATTATTATTGTGCTTTCTGTGTATTGAACATTGTGTTTCAGATACTTCTCCCTATTGGGTGGGGAATAACGTACACCTGAATAGCATGTAAGCCAGGCATGATGGCTCAGGCCTCTAAATCCAGCACTCTGGGAAGATAGTAGGATTGCAAATTTGACCATTTCCTATGCATCTTAGCAACTTGGCAAGACTCATGCACGCACGTGCACACACCACACACACACACACACACACACACACACACACACGGGGGCTGGGGATACAGTTCAATGAGAAGATCTAAGATTCATTCCCTGATACTGCTGAAGGGAGAACTCAACTACAAGATAAGTGAAGGCTCTGAAAGAAAATGCTGGGAGTTGAGTGTGGTATGTGTTCTGGACAAGTTGGAGGTAGCAAGAGAGGTTTTTTTTGGGGGGGTTGTTTGTTTTTTGAGACAGGGTCTCAATATATAGTTCAGTCTGGGGTTGAACTCACTGCATGGCCCAGGATGGCCTTGAACTCACATCAGTCCTTTAGCCTCAGCACCCAGAGTGCTAGGATTGCAGATGTGGGCCACCGAGCCCGGCTGAGAGGAAATTGAAGTCTTCCCTTGGCCGAGGTTACCCTGTAAGGTGTGAGTGGAACAGCTTCCAGTCTCCTCCCCCCTCCCCCCCGCCAGAACCGGGGATTGAACTCAGGCCCTTGAGTTCGCCAGGCAAGTGTTTATTCTATTGAGCTATCTCCCCAGCCCCATCCAGTCTTCTTCTTCTTTTTTTTAATGTATTTAGTACAGGGTCTCACTAAACAGATCGGATTCATAGTGATCCTTCCTGTTTTTCAGCCTCCCAAGTGCTGGGATTACAGGCATGCACCACCATGTCCTGTCTCATTCACTGCCTCAGCGCGCCCTGGGGGTAGGGCCAGCACAGCAGACCAGGGATCAAACCCCCGGCCCCTGCATCTGCCTAAGCAGGCACTTTAATCTGCTGAGCTATCTAGCCAACCACAGCTTCCAGTCTTGCTGGCTGGTGGAGCTGAGCTGAAAGGTCACGCTTTTAATATGCAGGGTAGGTTCTGAGGCAAAGGTAGTACTTTGCTTATACAGTTTAGTAATAAGAGGGTAAGCAGTACTATGATTCACAGGCTCCCAAAGCCAGGCCACTTAATATCCCTGACCAAGGCAGAATACTCACCCGGACACTGGTTAGGGCTAGGGTTTCTGCCACACAACTGCCCACCATGGATCCTCCAGCTGGTGGGCTGGGAAAGGCAGCTGGATACCTCCTCCGAATCTCTTCTCTGGTCTCAGGAGGTCCTTCGCACCGCTTGGTCTGAAGCTGCCTCCCCATGTTTGCAGCCTGACCCTGTATGTGGAAGTAGCCTGCAATGGACTGCTGGGGGCTGGAAAAGGAAGCATGATCTCTCCCCCTGACCCAGAGAAGATGTTCCAGCTGAGCCAGGCTGAGCTGGCCGTGTTCCACCGGGACATCCACAAGCTCCTGGTAGACTTGGAACTGTTGCTGGGCATAGCCAAGGTACTGACACCCCATACACTGCTCACCCTCCAGAGCCTGTTCTA
Organism: Octodon degus; assembly: GCF_000260255.1. Taxonomy (NCBI): domain Eukaryota; kingdom Metazoa; phylum Chordata; class Mammalia; order Rodentia; family Octodontidae; genus Octodon; species Octodon degus. The sequence goes on from NW_004524602.1 coordinate 2,749,930, forward strand.
GATGTCTCGTTTCCTCAACTAGGTCACTGAGACTGGAATCCCAGGGAAGGAAGATTTCCCTAAGGGAAATGGTGCTAAGGGGGAATAAAGGGCTGGAGGCCTTTCTGGGAACCCTGGAAAATCAGCTGAGCCCAGAGCTGGCTGTACTTGAGAAAAGACTCAGGGGCAGAACCCCACACAGGGCCTCGGGAAGGACAGCCAACGCAGCTTCCAGGCCCTGTACACAGCCAACCAGATGGTGAATGTCTGTGACCCTACCCGGCCTGAGACTTTCCCAGTGGCCCAGGCCTTGGCTTCTCGGTTCTTTGGCCAACGTGGGGGTGACAGCCAGCACACACTCCATGCCATGGGGCACTGCCACATTGATACAGGTAGGTGCCCTACTTCTGAGATTGCATTAGCTGGGGAAGCAGGAGCCAGAGCCCTTGAACCCTGGCTATGCCCAAGAAACACAGTGTGCCTCTCGGCAGTCCCATGTCCCTCTTGCACCTCAGTTTCTCCACATGTAAAGTGGGGCAGGGGTATTCAACTATGGCATCTTCTGCTTATGGCTTGGTTATTCTGTCAGTAAAACCTGCTGCCTCCCAGACCCTGTGTCAGAGCCTGGGGTAACATTGTAGAGGTGATGACTACAGAGTGACCACAGTTGTGGTGATGCATAGAGAACCTTGTGAGAAACCCAGGCGAGGCACTTAACCCAGCTGAATGGAGCAGGATATGATTGACAAGATTGTGCCAGTCCTCAGAGACAGTAGGTATAGACTTGAGACTGGGCCCAAGCACCATTATCATAGGTCAGTTCTGGTCCTACTTCTGAATCGCAGAACAAGGTTCTCTGTTGTGTCATTGTGGGGTGTGTTGTGTCAGGTTGCATTTTTCTAGATAGGTAAAGAAACTGAGGTCTCCTTCCCCACCCTCTCCCACCATGCAGGGAATGTGAAGAGACAGCTGAGGAGATCATGGCCATGAGGAGGGCTAGAGTGACAGGGTGCTGGGACAGGGAAGGGACAGGGGTCTTTTGAGACCTTGGCACTGCACACTCTTGCTCTCTCCCTCTCCAGCCTGGCTGTGGCCCTTCAAGGAGACTGTGCGGAAATGTGCCCGGAGCTGGGTGACAGCCCTGAAGCTCATGGAACAGAATGCCGATTTCATCTTTGTCTGCTCCCAGGTCAGGGTGGCTCTGTGGGGCAGAGTGGGTCCTGAGGGTCCTTGAGCCCCAGAGCTCCAGATTCTTAGCCCTGCATGATGGTCCTTGGCCCATCTCTCTTTACCTCTGCCTCACAGGCACAGCAGCTCGAATGGGTAAAGAGCCACTACCCCAGCCTGTATGCCCAGCTTCAGGCATTTGCCTGCCAAGGGCAGTTTGTGCCCGTGGGAGGCACCTGGGTAGAGATGGTGAGTGCATTGACCTCCTCTCAGTCCCAGTCCCCAAAGCAGTGCCTTCCCCCAGGTGGCCAGCCCCTTGGCCTGGTGGGTCATTTTCTAGAGGCTGCTCCTACCCTCTTTGTGGTAGGACTTAATTGTCCCCTGGGGTTTCCAGGGAGGCGGGTCTGATCCCAGCACCACCACAGGCAGATGCGCACTCACACTTGGCAGGACTTGAGGAAGTGGGCACTTCCTGAGGCCCAGCCTGTCCTGCACTGGGGATGTGGAGCTGGCCTACACCTCTGCCTGCCTTCTACCCACTCAAGCAAGCTGACCAGCTGCCTCCTACCCCTCACCAGGATGGGAATCTGCCCAGTGGAGAGGCCATGGTGAGACAGTTCCTGCAGGGCCAGAGCTTCTTTCTGCGGGAGTTTGGGAAGCTGTGCTCTGAGGTGAGTTGGGCTGCCCCCAGCAGGGCATGGTATGGCTGGGCTGTCCCAGGGAGCTGGGAGCTGAGGCTGGGTTCTGTGTGGCTCTTTACCCACTGGAGCTGCTGTGCCTGTGAGGCAGAGGTGGAGAGAGATGGACCAAGGACCATACAGAACCCTCTTTTCCACAGTTCTGGCTGCCTGACACGTTTGGCTACTCAGCACAGCTCCCCCAGATCATGCGTGGCTGTGGCATCACACGCTTCCTAACCCAGAAGTTGAGCTGGAATTTGGTGAACTCCTTCCCTGTGAGCACATCCCAGGGTCAGAGTCTCAGCAAGCCTGTTATCTGTGCCCAGGCTTATCAAATCCCATGGGGAGTGGGGTAAGGGGATGGCACTCCATCAGCATTGTACAGCAGGCAAGCCAGGGCAAGGCCCCTTTTGGGAAGGCCACCCTGTTCAGCCTGGTGCTAGCCTCTCCCCTCTCTCTGTCCCCTGCTCTAGCACCACAACTTTCTCTGGGAGGGACTGGATGGCTCACGTGTGCTAGTTCATTTTCCACCTGGCGACTCCTATGGAATGCAGGGCACTGTGGAGGAGGTGAGGGGCACCTAGGGCCTGGTGAGGGGAAGCTGAAGAGGGCCAGCCATCCTAAGCAAAGTAGGCCCATACTCTTTGCTTCTGTCCAGGTGCTAAAGACTGTGAACAACAACAAGGACAAGGGGCGGGCCAACCACAGTGCCTTTCTCTTCGGTTTCGGTGATGGAGGTGGCGGCCCCACTCAGACCATGCTGGACCGTTTGAGGCGCCTGAACAACACCGATGGGCTGCCCAGGTCAGGCCTGGCTCTTGTGTAGCCACTTCAGCCCTGGTCTCTAGCCTTCTCTCTGCTCCTACACTGGACTCAGCTCCTCTGCCCAACCTTGTCCTCCCCAAGTCCTGCCGGCCAGCTTCTCTAGGCTTCACCTAATGGGTAGGAGGATTGCCATGATGGGCAGGAGCCTGAGCCCAAGAGAGGGCAGTTCCTGAGTTTCCTGAACCAGCGCTGTGTGTATAGGAAGCTAGGGGGAGGGGGACAGTCCCATGTTAGAGCTATACTTCTTGTCTATGCTCTTGGAGTAGAAAACTGAGGCCCAGGCTGTCCCCTCCTTCAGGGTGCAGCTGTCCTCCCCAGACCAGCTCTTCAAGGCTCTAGAAAGTGACCAGGGCCAGCTGTGCACGTGGGTCGGGGAGCTCTTCCTGGAGCTGCACAATGGTACCTACACCACCCATGCCCAGGTCTGTAGCCAACTGAGGGCAGAGCAGGGGCAAAGGCCAACTGTTCATCCAAAGACAGACAAGCAAGGGCTAGGGCCCCATTGTGCTAAAGGAGAAGGGCTGGGTGAGGTGGGCGAGGGGTTTACAGCTCAGGTGGTTGTAGACTATTAATGGGATATTTAGACAGTCCCCATACTTACCTACTCTTGCACCCTGGGCACAGATCAAGAAGGGGAACCGGGAATGCGAGCGGATCCTGCATGATATTGAGCTGCTCAGCAGCCTGGCTCTGGCCCGCAGTGCCCACTTCCTGTATCCAGTAACCCAGCTGCAGCACCTCTGGAGGTCAGCCTGGCACCTGCCCCTGCCTAGACCCCTCTGCCCCTGCTGCTGCAGCATCCCATCCCCACCCTCGCTACCCTCCACAGGCTTCTGCTCCTGAACCAGTTCCATGATGTGGTGACTGGAAGCTGCATCCAGCTGGTGGCAGAGGATGCCATGAAACACTATGAAGGTAAGGCCGACAAGTCCTGCCATCCTCTGTACCCCGTAGCTGGGCCCAGGACATCCCCCTGTGGAACACTGGTCTCCCAAACCCAACATCCCGTAACTAGCCCCCCTCCACAGATATCCGTTCCCATGGCAATACACTGCTCAGCGCTGCAGCTGGTGCTTTGTGTGCTGGGGAGCCTGGGCCTGAGGGCCTCCTGGTTGTCAACACACTGCCCTGGAAGCGCACAGAAGTGTTGTCCCTGCCCAAGCCTGGTGGGGCCCAGAGCCTTGGTAAGAGCAAAGAGGAGGAATCTAGCCCACCAGACCAGAAAAAGCATACTCCCATGGGGGTCTCTTGGGGTCTTGGGGTGCTTCATGCCAGAGGGTAGGAACGGTGTCCTTTACCACCCTGCTCTGACCTGAATGAGGTGTCAGCATGATCAGTGGGGCTCGCACTGACAGCTGGGCCTCACCCTCAGCCCTGGTGACCGTGCCTAGCATGGGCTATGCACCTGCTCCCACCCCTTCCTCACCGCAGCCTCTGCAGCCCCAGCAGCCAGTGTTTGTGATGCAGGAGGTGAGTCCAGCAGCTCCCGGGAAGACAAGGCTGTCCTTGGTGCTCCTGAGCCTGGAGCTGGGGGACTGGAGCTGGAGGGGGGGTCAGGGGTGTGTGGGAAGCCCCTTCAGGCTCAGCTTCAAAATCCTGCCCACCCAAGACTGATGGTTCTGTGACTCTGGACAACGGCATCATCCGAGTGAGACTGGATCCAACTGGCCACCTGACGTCCCTAGTCTTGGTGGCCTCTGGCAGGTGCTAACCCCTTGCTGTCCTTTCTATGCACCTGTGCTCCCATCCCTTGGCCACAACAGCCCACTAAGGCCTCACTAGGGACCCACTATGAGTGAGGCAGTCTGGTCCAAGAGTCCCCTGCCCCCACTTATCCTGCCCCACTCCATCAAGTATAGTTGGAGCACACAAGGTCATACAGGTGTGAGGTGCCAATTCCCATGTCCTTTCAGGGAGGCCATTGCTGAAGGTGCTCTGGGAAACCAGTTTGTGCTGTTTGATGATGTCCCCTTGTACTGGGATGCTTGGGACGTCATGGACTACCACCTAGAGACACGGTATCCATTGGGCGGGACTTCAAAAACAGGAGGTGGGGATATCAGCTACTCTGGCTCAGTGTCCCCCTCTGTCCTTTAGGAAGCCTGTGGTGGGCCAGGCAGGGACCCTGTCTATAGGCACTGAAGGTGGCCTTCGGGGCAGCGCCTGGTTTCTGCTACAGATCAGCCCCAACAGTCGGCTCAGCCAGGAGGTTGTGCTGGACATTGGCTGCCCCTATGTCCGTTTCCACACTGAGGTAGCTGGGACGGGGTTGTGGCCATTGTTGCCAGGAGTGGCTGGTGAGGAGGGACTGGCTGTAGCTAGGAATGACCCTGTCTGCCCTTGTGCTATCAGGTACACTGGCATGAGGCCCACAAGTTCCTAAAGGTGGAATTCCCTGCCCGCGTGCGGAGCACCCAGGCCACCTATGAGATCCAATTTGGGCACCTGCAGCGGCCTACGCACTCCAACACGTCCTGGGACTGGGCTCGATTTGAGGTCTGCCATGAAGAAGAGGAGAAAGGGGCATGGACCCTCCCTCCCTGGCTGGGAGACAGGCTCCATGGTGTGGGAGAGAAAGAAGAGCACCAACAGCTGCCTGTGCCAGGGCTCAGGCTAAATGCTGTACATTTAGTTTTTTTGGTTTTTTTTTAATTTATTTATTTTATTTGTTTGGGGGGGGGCAGCTCAGCCCACCAGGGGGCGGGGCGGGCTGGCATGTGGTGCTGGGGGATTGAACCGCAGTCCCTGTGCTTTAGCTAAGCTTGTTCTAAGTAGGTGCTTTAGACCACTGAGCCATCTCACCAGCCCTGTACATTTAGTTTTTAGGTTTTTGTTTTTTTCTTTAATTTTAGGAAAGGGTCTACAGGGTGTTCAGGGTCTCACTACTAGATCAGACTTGTAATGATCCACCTGTTTACAGCCTCCCAAGAGCTGGGATTACAGGCGCGTGCCACCATGCCCAGTCTCAATTGCCCAGCCTTAATTGCTGTCTCAGCATGCCCCAGGGGCAAGCCCAGGGATCAAACCCCTGGCCCATGCACCTGCTTGCAGGTGCTTTAATCCACTGAGCTATTTGGCCAGCCCATGTACATTAGTTTAATACTCAGGAGGCTAAGGCAGACAGGTTGAGTGGCATGCGTAAGGTTTGCTAAAGTGAGGACTAGAATTCATTCCTAGTGACAGGTGTACCAAAGACTAGGGGCCCAAGGAATGGTATCACCAAGTGGGTGTGGGCCTGCCCTGTGCAGGTATGGACCCACCGCTGGATGGACCTGTCTGAGCATGGCTTTGGGCTGGCCCTGCTTAACAACTGCAAGTATGGGGCCTCAGCACGAGGCAACATCCTCAGCCTATCACTGTGAGTGGGCCCTCTGAGGCTGGGCTGTTGCAGGGGAGGGCTGGGCTTTCTGGGCCAAACTCCAGCCCTGCCCTCCCTCCCACCCTAGCCTTCGGGCTCCTAAAGCCCCTGATGCCACTGCTGATATGGGGTGCCACGAATTTACCTATGCACTGATGCCACATGAGGGTGAGTACCAGGCACACAGGATTTTCCTATGCCCTGATAGCCCCTATCCTTATCTGAGCCTCACATAAGCCACCCTCCTTAGGACTAGTAGCCCAGCCCCAGCGGAGGGTTTCGTTTTCACCATATATGCCTTTCTGGCCATGCCAGGCTCCTTCCAGGATGCTGGTGTTATCCCTGCTGCTTACAGCCTCAACTTCCCATTGTTGGCACTGCCAGTCCCAGGCCCAGCCCCAGCCACTGCCTGGAGTGCCTTTTCGCTCTCCTCACCAGCTGTCGTGTTGGAGACTGTCAAACAAGTAAGCAAGGGAAAGCTCTCTGGAGTCGGAGTCCCAGGCTGGCCATCCTGCAGCTTGCACACTACCTGCCTCCTTCCCCAGGCTGAGGCCACAACCCAGAACTGCACGCTGGTCCTGCGACTGTACGAGGCCTATGGCAGCCATGTGGACTGCTGGGTGTACACATCGCTTCCTGTTCAGGAGGCGGTCCTGTGAGTGAAGGGATGGGGTGGGGTTGAAGGTGCGAGTCCCACCCCCTTCTGGCCCTGATGACCTCTCCTGATCCATAGCTGCGACCTCCTGGAACGTAGAGATCCTGCTGGTCAGCTGTCCTTTCAAGATTCACGCCTGAAGGTCACCTTTTCTCCCTTCCAAGTGAGGTCTCTAGTGCTTGTGCTCCAGCCTCCATCAAACTGAGTACCTAGGGGTAATGTTTTGTTTGTGTAAGGCTTTGGGACCCAGTTGCTTCCCCAGCCTAAAACAAGGACCTGTCACCTCTGGCATAATAAATTCTTAGGTGAGCAGCAGCCCTGCTTGTAGCTCCTGCTGGTTGTCCTCGGGGCTTGTCTTCAGCTTTCAGGGAGAAGGGGACTGTTTCTTCCCAGGGATTTGGAGCCAGGGCAAGATCTAAGGTTACTGGGTGTGTAGGGTGTGGGTAACACCCCAGAGCCTGGGGACCATGAGGTAAAAGGCAGAGTGCCTGGGAGAAGGCCAGGTAAGTGCATGTTAGCTGGGCCCATAGGAGAGCAGCTGTGACCAATCTGGACTTGGCCTGGAGGAGCTTGGAACCTTGGCTGTATACTAGATATTTTGTTTGTGGTGCACCACCCCCCAGGTGCTGATAGCCAGAACCTTGAGGATAGGTAGGGACACTGTCTGCCTTGCCAGGGAGGGCATCCCCAGGACTGGCTAGACAGCAGGCTTCATTCCAACATAGCTATTGAGTCAAGCATGGCAGCACATGTCTATAATCCCTGAAGTTAGGATGCCAAGACAGGAGGATCATGATAGGTTCAAGACCAGCCTGGGCTACATAGCAAGATCTTGTCTTAAGGTAAATAGGGGCCGAGGAGATGGCTCAGTAGAATAAGCACTTCCCTGGCAAGTGCAAGGGCCTGAGTTCAATCCCAGGTTCTGCCAAAAAAAAAAAAAAAGAAAGTAAATAAAAAACAACCTTAGCCATTGTAGACCTGCAACCAGCCCAAGAAGTTCCAGAAAGTTCCGATTTATTCATTCATTTAAAAATACTGCATTTTTCATGTAGTCTTTAAAAATGTGGAATATGTGGGATACAATTAAAAACTCGACAGTTGAGCAGAGAACAGCCACAGGCTGCAACCATGCAGCCCTTCCATGTTGCTTGTAGGAACTCAGACAGGCCCAGGTTCCCAGCAGGGCACCCGAAAGAGTGAGTGCAAGCAAGGACACCAGCTAAGAGACTATGGTGTCCCCAGGCTCCTCAGATGGGGTGTCAACCTTCCTCTTTTGGGGTCTGCGGCGGTCTGGAAGAGAAGAGGAGATGGTGTGTTGGGACCCCGACTGGGCCTGCCCAACAGCCTTACCCCACCTCTGCATCCCACCTGCCTCCCAAGGCCCACTTTCCCCACCTGTGGTGGCCTGCCGCCGCCGCCTCCTCCCTTTCTCACGGACTGTGGGAGCTCCTGGGTCAAGTTGGAGGCCTGGACCCTCAGGCTGCCAGGCTGTAGTCACCTCAGGAAGGTCTTGCTCAGCCCCTGGTGTCTTAGAAGGGCCCTTGATCAGAGGTGGAGGGTGCTGGGTAAAAGACCCACAAGTCCTGAGGATCCCTGGTGGACTTCCCTCAGAGGAGCCATAGGTTGGTCAATACCCACCCACCTCTGCATCAGGGGCAAGCAACTGGCCATGAGCCCAGCCTGGGAGTTACAGCCAGGGAAGGGCTGCATGGAAAGGGATGATAACTGTACCTCCATTTCTTCCAGGGGTCCTGGGTGGGTTTCCTGGGATTTCTTTTTTCTGGATTTGCCCCCTGCAGGATACTTGGCTGGGGTTTTGTGTCCTGTAGCTTCAGCCCTTTCCCTAGCCACCCACTGCATAGGGTGGCTCCTTAGTATGTTACATCAGCAGTTGCTTACCTTTTGGGGCCAGGGGTCCAGGATCCCCCTAAACAGAAGAAGCAGTATTATCAAATTGGCCTGTGTTTAGAGGAACAGTTTTGCTTAGAATCAAGCCTCAGAGCTTCCTGTCTAGAGACCCAGGATTTGGCAGAGGGGAGGAGTATCATGGGAACAATGTGGCCCTTGGGGACCTCCATGGGCTCCAGACTTCTCCACCCCACCAGCTTCCCTGGATTTTGTGTGCCAGTGTGAGCAACAAAGCCCAGACCTGAAACCAGATGGTGCGGCCACTCCGGTCCCGCAAGGAGCTCATCCCCGGCACACTGTAGCACTGCAGCCAGGCTCGGAAGGCAGCGAAGTCTTCCTCCCCATGATCTGGCCCATAGCCTTTGCCTCCTGTGGGATGCAGGGACCCACCCAGCAGAGGTTGAAGGGCTGCTGATTATGAGTAGGAAGAGTGGGACCTCAGCTGTGACTGAGTCAGGGGCCAAGCTCCCCTCTTGCCACTCATTGTATCCTCAAGGCTATGCCTTCCCCACTCTGGCCCATGCCTGCCTTAGCCTGCAGTGGCCCTGCCTGTTCTGGCAGCCTAAAGGAGACAGGCACTGACCAAGAAGTTCATGAACTCCACCCCAGTGGGGGATCCAAGCCCTTGAAGACAGCTGCCCAGGTTGCACAGCAGAGGTCACAGGCTGTCTTGGATCTCTGGGCCTCACCCAATTGGACCACTTCCTTGGGTACCAAGTGGCAAAGTTCCAACAGGTCTGGGTTCTGCAGCTTGGCCCTGATCTTCTGGCTCAGAGTGAGCTCCGGGCTCTGGAGAGGGGCAAGCAAAACCTGGCCATCAGCTTGGGGCAGGGCCCCAAAGCAGCTTGTCCTCTCCCCATCCTCCTTATGTGGAACTAAGCTTGGAATGCCCATACCCAAACCACAGCCCCACATCCCAGGGGCACCCTCACCAGCCGGTGATGCAGCAGGTCCTCCAAAACTGTGCGTGCCTTCTCAAAGGGCGGGATCCTCAGCCTGGCATAGCAGGGAAGCAAAGCGGCCATGTTGAGCCTCAACAATGGGCACACCTGCCCCCCAAGCCCATACCCATGGCCCACCTACTCACCGGAACAGAATCTCTGCTCGCAAATAGTTGCCAATGCCATTGAAGAACCGCTGGTCTAGGAGGGCCTCACAGATGGGCCGGTTGAAGGCCTTATCTGCCAGGTTTCGGAGCACATTCTCCCTGGGAAATATGGCCTGGGGTATGAGGCCTGTGACTCCCGCGGTATGGGGGAGGAGCTGGGAGAAACTTCCTAGGCGCAAGAAGAGGAATCTAGGGGCTGGAGAGATGGCTCAGTGGTCTAAAGCACCTACTTGGAACACGCTTAGCAAAGCACAGGGACCGCGGTTTGATCCCCCAGCACCACATGCCAGCCAGCCCCGCCCCCTGGTGGGCTGAGCTGGCCACAAACACACACACACACACAAAATAAATGTAAATAAATAAATAAGAAAGAAATTAAAAAAAAAGAGGAATTTAAGTCCTAGCTCTCCTTGCCTCGATGCTATTTGGAAACTGGAGCCTCAGTGGGGACAATATGAGACTTAAGTTTATAAAAATAAAAAATGATCAGAAGCAGCATGTTCAGGGAGCACATGGTTCTATACACGTGCCAGGTGCTTGGGACACTTGAGCACAAAGGTGAGTGAGCATAGAGCCTCTGCACGTGTGATCCAGAGAACCCTGGTGGCTTAAGCCACACATAAAGGTTTGACCCTGCCCCAAGGGGCATCTGGCTGACCACTTCCAAAGGTTGGGGATCCTTCCCCTAGCCCCAAAGAAGTATTTTTGCAAAATGCTTCTTTAGGGAAAAATTCAGGGTAGACTGGCTGGGCTGAGAGTATGAGAGTACAATGAAGCTAGAAGACCAAGTCTGGGGTAAGAGAGGAGATGGCAAGAGAGAATGGAAGGTTCCCTAGGTGCTTCTCTGGCCTCACAGGCTCCCTAACAGGAGGACCCCCAAAATAGCCTTGCTGTCCAAGAGAGAAGCTTCCAGCAGGCCAGTTCTGCAGCCCTCTACTCAGGTCCAGATTGGAGCTCTGTAGAAGGCAAGAAGGCCTTCCTAGCTGTCCAAGAAAGTTAAGGTACACAAAAGCCAAGACCAGGGACAGACCTGTTTCAGGGTATACACCCAGGTTCACATCTGAGCAAGCCAGAGATGCAACTAAGTCTTTGAGGCCCAGCCATAGGTACATTGTACCCCTGCCCCCCAGGAAGGAGAACGTGCTAAGGCCATGCCAGCCTCTATGACTCCTGTCAATTAGAATTCTCTCCTCAGATATGTGGGCTCTGTCCCTCTCTAAGCAGATATACCCAGCTCCTCCACACCAGCCACCAGTCACCCTCTGCACCTTCACCTATTGGATTCTTCCCAGCTCATGTGTTCATCTGATGGTAATACCCAGCCCAGGGCAAAGCTGGCACAAACCAATTAACTAACTCTCATGCCTCTCTGAGGGGATGGAAGTTCCTGGTGCCATGTCACCTCAGGAGACCTGTATCAGATCCCAGGTGGCTTGCAGCAAGGGACACTCAGAGGAGACCCCAAGACAGACTCAGGCTGACAGTATATGGGAGATCAAAAAACCTGACTCAAGAGCTGTCATGAAGCAGTCCCCTGGAAGCAGCCTTCTAAAACAATCCCTGTGCTGCCTCCCATCCCGCCCCCTTTGGTGAATCTGGAGACTGAACCCAGAGCCATATAATATACATACTGAGCAAGGCTCTACCACTGAGCTACATGCACAGCCGCTCCTCAGGTTTTATGTCAGGGCCGGTGGCGCCAGATGAGATGGGTGTTACCACTTGTATTCGCCAGAAGAGGGCACACAAGAGTCAACATAAAACCTAACCGATTTCCCAGGGTCTCAAGTGGCCCGGGCTAGCCTGGAGCTCAGCAATTCTGCCTTTACCTTGTGAGTACTGGTGTTGTAGGTGTGGGCCACTCCTGGCTGCAGCCTTACTAAGTACCCTTCTAGGGAGAGGGAGCACCAAGAAACGGTGGTGGGCTGGGTACAAGCTGCAGCCTATACTAGTGGTTCTGTGTTCAGGCAATGGCCTTTCCTCTCCCGGGCTAAGGGTGCAGACCCAGGGTGGGAACATTGCCTTGGCCTCACACCGGGTGCCAGTCCTACCTGAACTGTTCATACTCCAGCAGGACACATGGTCCGCGGTCTGGCTGCCACTCGCCCCCCAGGTCCCAGCGTCCAAAGCGGCGGATGTCCACGAAGCACAGGGCCAGACGTGGGGCATGGGAGGCTGTGTAGAAGCGCAGGTGGGCGTGGGGTGGCAGCGCCTCCGCCGGCGCCAGCTGGAAGGAGCCGGTCATTCCGAAGCGGAAGACCAGGGCCAGCGGCTCTCGAGCGGGCTGGGCCCCGGGCAGGGGGCTCAGCGTCAGGCGCAGCTCCTTACCCCGGGCTGTGGCCGAGATGCAGTAGGCGCTGCTCTCGAAGGGTACCTCGGGGTTGCGGCTGACCGGGGACTTCTCTACCGCCCCGCAGAACACCAGCCCGCGGCAGGCCAGGTTCACGAAGCGGCTGGCCAAGTGCAGCTCGGGGCCCTCGGGCATCCTGCGAGGGGGCGACAAGCAGGGCGGGTGGCGCCGGATGAGATGGTGTTACCACTTGTATTCGCCAGAAGAGGACGCGCAAGAGTCAGAATCAGCTGGGGTTGGCCAGAGATGCTGTCTCCACCTGGAGAGCGCAGAAGCCAGGAGAGCTGGATTTCGTTGAGGCAGCGGTCCCCATCATGCTCACCCCTGTACCCCTGGGCTTCCTCACAGCGCGTAGGTCAAGTCCAGCCACTGCGGGCCATACGATCCCTGTGTGACTGACCCGCTGCCCTATTTGAGGGGGCTCCATGCACCCCGCTGCTCCTCGGGCTCCCAGATCCAGTGGACTCTGGCCCGGCCTCCTCAACCTACGTCACTCACCCGCCCCAAGCGAGCCCAAGATAGGAGGGACAAGTCTCAGGTCCCGCACCCAAGCAAGGACGCCGCGCAGCGCCCAAGGTGGCGAGGGTGCCTCGGGCACTGACCCAAGAGGTTTTCAGGGTCTGCAGCCACGCCTCCGGGTTCATGGGCGGGACCGCAGCGCAAGGACCGCCGGGAGAGAAGTGCAATTCCGGGAGGCAACCGCGCAGGAGCATGGATCACAGTTGGGGTTGTGCGGAGGGAGTAGCGGCGCGTTCCAGGTGGGGTGACACTCCAGCAGAAAGCAGCTGCGACATCCCTAGCACAGATGCGAGCACAGGTGCACCTAGGCGCGGCCCCTGGGGACCTGGTGGTGGCCGGCAGTGTCACCAAGCAGACGCAACACAAACAAAACATCTACCCTACATGCCACATGGGGATGCACCCTCAGTAGGAGTCAGGGGCCCAGAAACAATCTACTTCCGATAACAATCTACTTCCGATTTTTGGTGGGATTGTCAGAGGTGAGATTTAGGCCAAGACACGGGGACTCAGGCACAAAGCCAGCACATAGGTGTGGCTGTGGAAAGGTACCATGCCAACACAAGGACGGGCTGCGGCAGAGGCGGGGGGGGGGGGGGGGGCTGAATGACAGCAACCGCCCTGTATGACCGTACTGTCATACAGGGCAGGCCTAGCTGGTGAGGTCAGAGAGCTGCATTGCACTAAGTGCAGCAGGCAGTGGTGCCTGTCCACAGACATGATTTGCCCACCTCCCAATGGGCCCCCAACGCATCCACTTGTTCACTTATGTTAGCAGAAGTATTTTAACTTAGACAAATCATGACATTTTATCATGAAACATGTCAGCATCTCTAAAAGCCACACTACTTTTAGCAAGGCTAAGAAAGTTAACCATGGGGCAGGGGAGATTAGCTCAGTAGGATTTTCTTTTTTTTTTAGCGGTCTGAAGATGCCTTGAGAGCATCTCTGGTTTCCTGTGAGAAACTGGGTTCAAACCAGAGCATCTTGAGCCTGAGTGCTTTGTTTAAGCAGGCACTGAAACAACTGAGCTAATGGGCAGGCCCCCATAGCTCAGTAGAATAAATGCTTGCCTCGCAAGCACAAGCGCCTGAATTCAATCCCCGGTTCCAGCAAAAAAAAAAAAA
>NW_004524602.1:2763790-2764351 GCF_000260255.1 Octodon degus
GAAGAAGAAGAAGAAGAAGAAGAAGAAGAAGAAGAAGAAGAAGAAGAAGAAGAAGAAGAAGAAGAAGAAGAAGAAGAAGAAGAAGAAAAAAAAACAAGACGAAGACGAAAAGAAAGCTAACCATGGCTTATAGTCCAATTTCAATTACCCTACTCAGGCCAGGGATATAGCTCAGCAGTGCAGCACCTTCCTAGCAAGTGTGAAGTCATGAGTTTGATATCCAATGGGGGAAAAAAAAAACCTACTTTCCTCAAAATACTGCCCCCCAACCCAGGCCTCTATACACTGAGCAAGTGCCCAGCCAGTGTGCCACACTCTCCAGTCCTCTTTTTCCCCCCAGTCCTCTTTCTAATCATTTTGAGACAGATCCAACTTGTCATCCTCCTACCTCAGCCTTCAGGTTAGCTGGGATTACAGGCTTGTACCACTACACCTAGCCCAAAACATGTTAGAGCTAGGATATGCCTCTGGTCATGTCAGGGCACAGGAAATAACTCAGTGGCCCAGCACTTGCCTGGCAAGTGGAAAGTCTTGATTTTGATTCCTGGTCCCCTCCCCACA
>NW_004524602.1:2764483-2765669 GCF_000260255.1 Octodon degus
TTTTTAATCTTTCTGGACCAGGGAGATGGCTCAGTAGAATAAGTGCTTCCCTGGCAAGCTCAAGGGGCTGAGTTCAATCCCCAGTTCCAACAACAACAAAAAAAAAAAACTGACCTTTCTGAAGAGTTCAAGCAAATTGTCCCTCGAGACAGCTGTTCTCTCACGTTCTGGATCTCTATGAATGTGTCCTGCAGGCACCAAGTTAACCAGGAGTGAGGTCTGAATGCTGGATCCTGCATAATCAGGGACGCCGCCTCGGTGCTGACCTGATATCTGCTGGTCCTGCCTGCTTTAGTGAGACTCTGACCATTGCAGACACTGTCACCACCACACAGCTGTGCTGCAAAAGTTACGGTTCACATCGTACAACCACGAAGTAAGCTGTGGGGTTGTTTCTTGTTGTTCTCATTTAGAGTGTTTAAATTAAGATGTAATTTACATACAGTATGATTCACTTTTTTTAGTGTATCTTTTTCCTTTTATTTATGTAGTGGTACTGAGAATTGAACCCAAGGCTTTCCAGTGAGTTACATCTCCTACCCTTTTTCATTTTTTGAGACAGGAACTTGCTAAATTACTAAATTCTCCAGGCTGGGTTTGAACTTGTGATTTTCCTGCCTCAGCCTGCTAGATTGCTGGGATTATAGGCCTGAACCACACCTGGCTTCAGAGTGTGACTTTTTTTTGATGGAACCGGGAATTGAACTCAGGTGCTTACGCTTGCCAGGCAAGTGCTTATTCCACTGAACTATCTCCCCGGCTCCAAGAGTGTGACTTTTGACAAATGTATAGCGCAGCTGTTGCAATAAGGAGATAAGAGCTGGGCATGGTGGCAGACACTTATAATCCCAGCACTCACAAGGCTGAGGCTGGAGTATCATCATGAGTTGGGGGCTAGCCAGAATACATAATGAGTTCAAGAGCAGCCTGAACTGCATAGCAAGACCCTGTCTCAAGAAACAAAAAGCAGTGAGCAGAATAAGGATTTCAAGGAGGGGGCAGGGAGGGCAGAGCACTGCTCCTCACGGAGGGGCCACAAGCTTTGGTTGTGCCATTCCAGAGCTCTTCCATGCATCCTGCACCTGCAGTTAGCACTGCACAACACAGCAGCGCTTGCCTGGCAAACGCAAAGGCCTGAGTTCAATCCCCGGTCCCGCAAAAAATAAAAATAAAAATAAAAAAATAA
>NW_004524602.1:2765769-2791808 GCF_000260255.1 Octodon degus
AAATAAAAGAAAGGGTCGGGAAGATGGCTCAGTAGAATAAGCACTTGCCTGGCAAGCGCAAGGGCCTGAATTCAATCTCCAGTCTCGCCAAAAAATAAAAATAAATAAATTAAAAAAAAAAAAAACCAGCACTAAATGACTTTGCCACAGTGCAGAGAATGTGCTTCACACTCCCCACTTGCACAGGCGGCTTGCAGGCAGCATCCCCTCCTCTTCACACAGGCTCTCAAGTGTTGCCCAGGCTGGCCTTAAACTTGCAGTTTTCTTGCCTGAGCCTCCCAAGTAGCTAAGGTAACCAGTGTACACTACCCTGCCTGGCTTGGACTCATGAATTTTATACAGTGAATATTTTTAAATCCATCAGTCTTTTATCTCCCCACTGCCTTTCTATTGAAAAATTTTTTACAACACTCTTGAAGTGAGATACAAACATGAGTGCAGGCTCAGAAGACAAATGATTGAACACAGATCAGGGTATGATGTTCCATGACCACCAAGAGTAACTGGGATGCTGATGGCAGAAGTGGGATACCACCCCAGGACCAGCCAGTGGGAATGCATGGGATGAGACAGGACTTGCTGTGGGCTGGGTTGTTTTTTTTTTTTCACGTAATGGCACTTTTCTCTCAATTTCTTGTTAGTACACTATATCCATCTCCCCGGCCCCCTTCTTCTGTGACACACTGATTGTTCTAATAATGTATTATTGGGAGTTGGGGAGACAGCTTAGTAGAATAAGTACTTGTCTAGCAAGCGCAAAGGCCTGAGTTCAATCCCTGGTTCTGGGGGGGAAAAAAAAATCTTAGACTGGGCTAGCCAAATGGCTCGGTGTGATTAAAGCACCTGCAAGCAGGTACAGGCGACTCCACCCCCGGAGCAGGCTGAGCAACTGAATCTGGGCATGGTGGCACAACTATAATCCCAGCTCTTGGGAGGCTGTAAACAGGCAGATCACCAGGAGTATGATCTAGTAGTAAGACCCTGAACACCCTGTAGACCCTTCCCCCCCCACCAAAACAAAAAAAAAAAAAAAGTGTAAAAAAAGAGCTTGCCTGGCAAGCACAAGGTCCCGAGTTTGATCCTTGGTACCACACACACACACACACAAAACTGCACTGGAACTTATTGGGGCCGAGGAGATGGCTCAGTGGAATAAGCGCTTCCCTGGCAAGTGCAAGGGCCTCAGTTCAATCCCGGGTTCTGCCAAAAGAAAAAAAAAAAAAAAAGTGTACTATTAGGCCAGGGAGCAAACTCAGCAGCATAGGTGCCTTACTGGCATGCGCAAGGTCCCAAGTCTGATCACCAGTACTGAAAAAAAAAAAAAAAAAACCCCAAAAAAAACCAGTACTCTTCATGAGTTTAGTGTTTTTTTTTTTTTTTTTTTTTTTTTTTTTTTTTTTTTTTTTTTTTTTTTTTAATTTTATTTGTGTGTGTGTGTGTGGCCAGCTCAGCCCGCCTGGGGGCGGGGCTAGCTGGCATGTGGTGCTGGGGGATTGAACCTCGGTCCCTGTGCTTTCCTAAGCTTGTTCTAAGTAGGTGCTTTAGACCACTGAGCCATCTCACCAGCCCCCATGAGTTTAGTTTTTGTGGGTTCTTTCTAGCTTCATTCTGTTAGGATCAATGATATGCAGGGGGTTAGTTCCATTCTTTTGTATTTGTTTAAAGATTGCTTTATGGTCTCAGATATGTCTGTTTTGGAAAAAGTTCCTTGTGCTGCTGAGAAAAATGTGTATTCTACCATTGGTGGAAGAAATCCTTTGTAGCTGTTAATCCATTTAATCAATGATGCAAGTTTAACTCTGAGGTTGATTTTTTCTAGTTGACCCAGCAGTGAGAATACTAAAATCTCCCACATTTTAAGGCTAGTAGTTTCTGTCTGACGAAACTGGGTGACCAGAATTAAGGGCGTAAGTATAGAATTCAGGGCATACGTATTTACAGTTGTTACCTGGCTTCCCACTGTGGACTCTGTACTCCGCCCTACCTCAGCAGTGGAGGAACAAAGGGACAGGCAAGGAGGTCAGAATGTTACTTAGTGTCTCTCATAGAAACCCTTGATCAGAAATGGAAAAGGGACCCACACACTCCTTTATGCTCTCTTTATTCCTCCTGCCTTTCATGGGGATGGAGGCAATGCAGGAAAGGCCCATCGAGAAGCCCATGCTGAACTCTTTTGAGTGGGCAACCGATGGAGGCAGGAGCCCTCGGCTAGGCCTCCTACATGCAGAAATGAGGCCACCCCTGAAGTTGGGGGACAGCAGCTTGATACAGAAGGGAAGCTGAGTTCCTCCTCCTCTTCCTCCTCAGCCCAGGGTGTTCATCAGGGCCTGGGCCTGCTTCAGCTCTGTGGGGACAAGTGGCAGAGGGAGGAAGTCAGCAAGATGGGGAAGGCCACACACCCCTCCAGTGAAGTCAGCCTCACCTGCCAAGAGGACCTGGAACTTGTCTGCTGACAAAGCCATGGCCACAGGCTGGGCCACGGCACCAGGGGCTGCTGCCACCTCCAGCTGCAGGTGTACCAGGGGCTCCTCCACAGAGCGAAGCAGGCTGGAGCACAGGGTGTAGTCCACCCGCCAGCCCACACCAGCCAGCCTGTTCACTGCGAGGGCACAGAGCACAGGGGACATTCGGGTGAGTGAGCCAAGTGAGCCTGTCCTTGTCCCAGTCCAGCCTAGCCTGACCTGCAACCCTCAAGGCTGTGTGGCCTCTGTCCACGCAGAGCAGGTACTTGTAACAGGCTTCAATCAAGAGACTCAGGGCCAGGGCAGACATGGCACACACATATGGACACCCCAGCCCCCACTCACCGCGCAGGCTGCAGGCACGCAGGGTCTCCTGCAGGGCGCTCTGCTTCTCCTCGTAGCAGCGGCACAAGCTGGCTGCATGCTCTGTGGGCAGCAGTGCGCTTGGGTGACAGGTCCCAGCCAGGGCCACACAGCCCCACTCCCACCAGCAGCCCCCACCCCAGGTCCTGACCACTCCCCATAGAGCACCTTTGGGGAGCCCCAGTTGCTGCAGCTCACTGGACAGGGACTCGCCATCTACACTGTGCTTGGCTGCACTGGACAGGATAAAGCTCAGCACCGCCACTGTGGCCTTCACATCACCAGATTCTGGAGACCAGGATAGGGGGTGTCACTGCAGCCACAGCCACCTCCCTGAGTCACAGGCATTGTGACTGCTCCCCTACAAGCTGGCAGAGCACCAGGCACCCCTGTTGGAGGTTCATCCCTTCCAGGAATACAGGGAGGCTGTGGGGAGGAGGGGACCAGGCCAAGGCCCAGGAAGGACACCCAGGATGTGTGACACAGCAGGCTTCTCACCAAATCTGGCGTCTGCTGTGAGCTTCACGATCTTTTCATACTGCAGGAGAAGGAGGCACTGAGGGGGTGCAGGAGCCCCAAGCCCCGTGCACCCCAGCCTGGACCCTGTTTGAGGAACAGGCAGGGCTGCAGGGAGGTATGGGGTGTCTGAGAAGGCTGTGAGACAGCAGGGTGACAGACCCTGTACTTACATCAATGCCCTGTCCCAGAAGCTCCCTCAGCACCTGGCTACACAGCAGCCGCAGCTTCACAGAGGACTGGAAGGAAAGTCCTTGTGTCACTTGGACCAAGCCGCCTGGCCCTCAGTGCTAGGGGCAGGTCAGAGAAGGCAGCCACATGACCATCTCACAGAGCATGGGAACAGCTGAGTGATCTTGCCATCGCCCCAACCCACACAGACCCGTGCACTCAACTATCTTGGCCAGCGTGCTGATCTCCGCCAGGACCCAGTCGGGACAGTCCAGGTCCCCGCAGAACCGGAACCTCTGCAAGGAGTGAGGCAGGCAGGCTATAGAAGGCCAACTTGCAGCCAGGACTCATGTCACAGACAAGTCACTCTGGGCAGCTTGTTCTCCCCATCACTCAGCTGGTTAGAGAACTCTTCCAGATCACAGCCACCAGACCTTGCTCTGATGTTGACTCTGGGCCACAGTCCGCCAGTCGGTGCCTAACTACATGCTTTCCTCAGGGCAGACCCACCCCAAGCACTAGCAAGAAGGCCAACAGCAACCCAGGGATCCTTCTCCCCACCCCTGCTGAGGTTCAGCCACACCACTTCCGGGCTGTTCCACTCACCAGTCCTGCTCTGCCTTCATCCTCAATGTCCCCCTCACCCTGCTCAAGCCTCTGCTTAAATAATGCCTCAGTAGATTGGACCCTTTGGGGCTCCATTTGGAAAGGCCTGGGGGGTGCTCAGTATCTTCACTAGAGCCCAGGCCCCTGAGATTGGGCTCTGTGTGCCTGCCCTTCCCCAGCCTCCATTCCCTCCCCCATGCTCTACACACCACCTCCCACCATTACCCCTAGCCGGGGTACAAGGTCTGTGCCTCAGCCATTCTGTCCTCGGCTCCCTTGTTGAATGTACCCTCAGGAAGCCCCATAACCTAATCAAATCTACATAAAGTTAGGCCTCTGCTCCTGGAATGCTTTGCTGTTTTACTACCCCCAGCACTTTTTCTGTATTTTGAGATGCACTCCTGTCAGACTGCCTGGGCTGAGATCGAACGGTTGATCCTCCTGCTCAGCCTCCCAGAGCGTTGGGATCACAACCACCACACGTTGACAGCGTTAAACCTGACGCCAGCTCTGGCTCTGACTTCCCCTTCTCTCCTCAGCTGAAATCCGGGGCCTGGCAGGACCCTCCGTGCAGGTGTGCGGGGCTAGCGCGCCCAGCCCCATGCAAAGCCGCTTCCTGCTCTGAGTGTGCGGCTTCCGGCGGCTGGCCCGGGGGACTCCACTGGAGGCCGGAAAGAGGCGCCTCGGGACTCCTCGCCCCGGGAGCCGCAGGCCACGCAGATTCCCGATATCGCCTCCACTGTATACTTCCCACCCCGCCAGCCCGCGATCCACGCCACGCCTGTTCTCACCATGGCGGAGAAAATTTGCTGGCGGCGACTTCCGGTGCGATCAGCGAGCTCCCCTCGCGATCACGTGACCGCTCCTTGCTGATGAAGGGCGGGGCCGCAGGGGGGCGGGGTCTTGGGTACGCTACCACTCTCGGTTCTCTTTGTTTCTTTTCTCAAACGGTGTATTTAAAAACGTTATTGAAAGAAAAAAAAAAAAGTTGGCCAGGGAGATGGCTCAGTAGAATAAGCGCTTGCCTGCCAAGCGCAAGGGCCTGAATTCAATCCCCGGTTCTGCAAAAAAAAAAAAAAAAAAAAAAAGTTATTGAAGCCAAATGTGGTGGATATGAACATGTGAGGTGTTATCAAAATACATAGTGAATATTTAATTTTAAAAAATTACAATCAGTAAAAGACATACTGCCATGAATCCAAGAATCCCCTAAATCCTCCCCTTCACTATGAGCCCGTCCCATCGATCTTGCTGCTTCTTGAAGCAGGTCTGAAAGTCCTTTAGATGAGGTGTGATCAAAAACAGTGAATGCTGCCCAGTACCAACCAAAAGAAAGGCAAGGTTGGGAAAACACGATACTGTGTCCCCATTTACCTTATTCACCAGATCTGGCATCATGGGACTTCCTGCTCTTCTCCAAAGTCAAAATGACTGTAAGAGGAAAACATTTTTAATTGATTCAGGACACTGAGGCAGCCATGAAGTACTCCAATTCATGCCACCCCACTCTGGACCCTCTAGGGTGTACACAGTGCCCCCTCCATCCCCAGGCCAGGCATAGCCCCAGTGTGACCTCCTGCTTCTGCCCCTAGCACCAGGCAGGAAACAGCCGGCAGGACACTATGCCCATACTTGCTTGCCCTCTTAAGGACTCCTGGGCCCTTGGATAGGGACACACGCAGCCTGGTCCCAGTCACATCCACTGAAGCTGAAGCCCACTGGAGCTCCAGCCCCCAGACCACATCCCCTGTGGCTGCATTGTGGAGATGTTGGCCCTGGGTTGCAGGAGGTCTCTGCAGTGCCACTTACCTGGCCTTTTCCTGCTCATGGGTTAGGGGCTTGAGTCATCCATGACCATGCATGCTCTTGCCTCTACAACACCAAAGACATCTGTCAAATCCAGACCAGACCAGTGGCTACCTCCCTCTTTCCCAGCCCCCTCTACACCCGTGCCTACATCTGGACACCCACTCCAGTGCTAGGCTCCCCTTTACATCAGGGGCTGACCATGCCCAGTCTGAGGTCTCCCCAGCTCTGGCTCTTTGAGGACCCCTGGGGGTGCTGAGCCCACCTGGCTGTAGCCCCTCCCTGGCCACTGTCCTTTACCCTGAGATCTAGGCACACAGCACACTCTGTGACCTTCAGGGTGACCAGTGAGGCCTTTTCCACCTTTCTCTGTGGCCTGAGTCCCTGCGGCACTGGGCTGCTGTTCAGGCCTGACCACTGAACTATTGGCCCAGCCAGCTGGAGTGGCCAGTGGGAGCCTTGGAAGCAGAAAACCAGGGAGCTCCAAGGAGAAAACGTCTGCTTGTGGAAGAGCTCACCTGCCCCCAGAGGAGGGTCTTGCTGTGTGGCCCAAGGCTGCACCAGGAACTTGGTTGGAGCCTTAGACAGCAGCAGAGCCTTGGTGCCATTCCGGGTCTGTCCGCCAGGGGGAGCGCTGAGTCATTGTTCATCGTTCTTTGGTTCCTTCAGCAGATGCATCCATTCTTAAAATCACGGGGTGCCTGCTAAGGGCTGAAGGCCCCTGGTCGCTGGTGAGCTTCCATCCACACAGGGAGAAAAACGGAAGGAAGGATGGGGTGTCACTGCTGCTACTTGACAAGCTAGAGAAAGGGAGAGACAAGCCGGATCTTGAGGTGCACTTGAGAGGCTGAGGCAGGAAATCGCAAGTTCCAGCCCCATTTCCATGGGCAACTGTGAAGACCTCTAGAAATAAATAGAAATAAACAGGGCCTCAGTGGCGCACGACTGTGTCCAGCACTCCGGAGGCTAGGGCAGAAGGATCGCTGAGTTCGTGGCTACTCTGGGTTACATAGTGAGTTCAAGGCCAGCCTGAATTGAAAAAGCAAGACCCTCTCTCAAAAGACAAACAACAAAAATAAGTTTTAGCCAGGTGTGGTGGCACACACCAGTAATCTTAGCACTCGGCAAGCTGAGGCAGGAAGATCGTTGTGAGTTCGAGACCAGCCTGGGCTACAAAGTAAGCTAAAGTCCAGCCTGAACTGCATAGAGAGAACCAGTCTCAAAAAGAAAATTTTAAGGGCCGGGGAGATGGCTCAGTGGAATAAGCGCTTCCCTGGCAAGCGCAATGGCGAGTTCAATCCCTGGTTTCACAAAAAAAAAAAAAGAGAAAAAAGAAAATTTTAAAAAGGGGAAAGGTGGGGGACAACCTGCTTGGGCCCCCCTCCTGTCCCTCTCTCAGACAGGAACTTTCTTTCCCTCAAAAAAAAAAAAAAAGGGAAAGGTGTAGGCAAACCAAGCAGATTCCCAGTGTGTAATGTGGCCCAGAGGACACCTTCTGAGAGAGGGGCAGGGCAGGTTCCTGGGGTGAAGGGAGTAGAGAGGAAGCAGCAGGTGCCAGGACATCGGTGACAAGGTAGTCCAAGGAGGGCAGGTGGACTGCCTCAAGCCTCAGGTCTTCAGCTCCTGCCCTTGTACTTCAAGGTCTTCCCTGCCTTCAAGGTCATCTGTGTCCTGGTGTTCAGGTGAGAGGGTAGGACACAGGGCATTATCCCCAGCTGCCAGCCTTACTTGTCTTCTTCCACCTCAGTGGCCTGAGGTTGATTCCCCTGCACATTGGGACAGGGGACACCAGGCAGCATCTGGGTGCAGCGGGGAGGGGGAGGTGGTGGGATGGGTCTAGGGATGATGTTGATAGACACTTGCCCGTTGGGGTCAGGCTTTTTCTAGTTCTGAGCCTCTGGGGAAAGAAAACCCCAAACAGCAGCTCTGCTTTTGTAAGAGATCTTGAAGGCCTGGGTCATCACAGTCCCACTTACCATGGGCTCTGGGTCTGCCAGAGTTAACGTCTTCCCAGTGCAGGGACTGAATGTTCCCAGAGACCAAGAGCTGATTATCGAAGTTCCAGCTGCTTAGGAAGTTTTCCCATTTAATGAACTGAAGTTTCCCTCTGTGACTTCCTAGCCCAGGGCCTCAACAGAAGTTTTGTCCCCATGCCTGAGATGGTCAAGAAAGGATGAGTTATTCTGGATCCTGAGCCTGCTGTTTTTCCTCAGCCCCCTGCCAAGACAATGTCATCTCCAAAGGACATGGCCAGTGGGTCCTTCTCTTACGGGCTTTCAGAAGTCCTCAGGTCTGTCACTCCCCTCTCTCAGAGCCCTGCTCCTTGGGATGCAGCGAAGCATATTTTTCTGAGTTGCCTGAACAAGCATCTCTGGGCTCACACCCATTGCAGCCTGGCTGGTTGGCCCTGCCTGAGCTGCCTGGCCCGGCTCTCTCCTGACTATCATTTAGGGATCACAGCAGTCTGCAGGAAAGGGCGCATCAGTCTTTTGGGGAGTGGGAGCTTGAGGAAGGATTTTGCTATGTATAAGGCTGGTCTTGAACTCCCAAAGTATCCCAGGTTGGCCTCAAACTCTCAGCAATCCTCATGTCTGTGCCATCACGCCCAGCAGGAAAGGGCACATTATTCCTGATACCTCCATGGAGGAGTGAAGGGCCTGTTTCAGACGTCCTCCTCCCTCTCTACCGGGTGGGATCAGCGCGCCCACCCCGCCCCTCCAGAGCTGGGAGGCGGTGGTTCCCTTCCATCCACGGCCGACCCCGCCCACAACCCTGACTCTACCTTGGCCCTGCCCACGCATCCCTTCCCTGCTCCTGTTCCCTTGACAGTGGTCCCGCAGTCTCTTGCAGCACCGGGCGTGAAACTTGAGCCCTGGTACCTCCACCTTTCCCAGGAACCATAGAGGATAAGACTCCAGTTCACAGTCACACAGCAAGGGGCTTCCACCCTCCTAGGACACCCACACACGGATTCACCCAAGACAGCAACATGTCACTTTGTTGGGGAGGTCGGCTGAGTTTGATTGAGACTCCCTACTCTGCCCCCTGGTGCATAAACTGGGGAATGACGCTACTTTTCCCCAGCTCTCTTGCCCTATGGGAGAAAGAGGAAGCCAGGCTGGGGCTGGGAGGCCTAGAGGCAGGTGTTTGCTCACCTAGGGCCAGGCAGCTGGGGCGTGTCCACATCCCCGAGTCACCTGCCAGCGCTTAGGGGACAGAACAGTCCCTATAGGCTTCTCAGGCTGCCTGCATTCCTAGGAGGGGCACAGGGTCACAGATGTGATGGGGTAGGAAGGTGACAGTGTTGGCCTCTAAGTCCTCTAGGGGTAGAAAGAGGGAGAATAGGGTGCACCCAGACGGTGTAGAAACTGTTAGTTCTAGACTTAGTTCATGAGTCATCAGTGGGTGTAAATGGAGGGGAGATGATCCAGGAGGAAGCAGATCGGGACTCTGGGGCCACTCAGCCTCAAGCAATTGCCACCCCAAATCCCGCCCTGCTCACCAGAACCCAGACAAGTGTGTAGAGCCCTAGCACCACCCAGAGAGCATCCTGCAGACAGACAGCCACTGCTGCTGCCTGGGCACAGGGCCCACAGGGTGGGTATCTATAGGAGGGCACAGTTCCAGGCCAGCAGACCCACCCACAGTCCTTGAAGTCTGGCAGGGGTGTGACACCTACCTCAGTAGACAGAACCCTGTAGGAGTCTCAAGAACCCACAACCCCTCGAACACACAACCAGAAGCCAGAGACATAGCTCAGCCTACCTGGCAAGCACAAGGACCTGTTTGATCCCCAGCCCCACATGGTCTCAGCCCTGAACCATGCCACCCACCAGGCAGCCCCAGAACCAGGTGTGGTAGTGCACACATGTAATCCCAGCACTCAGGGAGGTCGAGCTAGGATTTCTTTAAGTTTGAGACCAGCCTGGGTGCTACAAAAGTGAGCACAAGGCCAGCCCAAACTGCATAGTGAGACTGTCAAAAAAAACCAAAAACCAAAAACACACAATCACGTTCCAGCTCCAAAACCACTCAAATGCTTTAATAACCCAGGCTCCAAGTGCATCTCAAGCCCTTAAACAAGGCCAAGGGCCCAGCTGCCAGCCCAAAGCTCAAGCCAGCACCCTGCAGGGCAGTGGTCACAGCAGACATAGCTGACGGAGGCCATGCTGTGGCTGGGGGAGGACACTGGCCCTCAGCCAGATCTTCAGAGACTCAGCTGCCACTCAGTTCTGGCCCTTGCATTCTTGTGGCTGCCTGACAGAATGAAGAAAACAAAACAGTCCTGGGAGGTCTAGAGCAGGGGAGGCAGCTTGGGAAGTCACTTGTCAGTTTAGGGCCTCCTGGAGCAGGGGTGGCAAGCCCAGAAAGACGCTGGCACCAGGCTGGGCATTGTCCCTGTGGTAGCACTGTTGAAAAGTGTGAGCCATCTGTACAAGGTGCCACTTGAGACACGGAGGTGCTGCTGCCATCTCTGCCTCCTACTCTGGGCCTGGCGGAGGTCAAGGAGGGCCTGTATAGGGCCAGAGGAAGAGAGCACACCATATGGGTGTCGTATCACCCCACACCCCTGTGAGGTAGGCTGTGCTGTCCTATTTTATGAACAAGAAACGAAGACTGTAGAGAAAGGTAGAGCTTCTGTCCAGGTCATTGGTGAGGGAGGCAGTAGCCAGGGAAGAGGACCAACAGTCTCTGGCAAAGACCCTCGGCTTAGGCGCTCCCAGCTGGTGGCCGAATGAGGGCTTAGAATGCTCACAGAACAGGTACACAGACCAGGTGGCCATCCCAACAGCACTCACGATCTGTGCTACAGGGGTTGGCTCTGGCTGCCTAGCAGCTGTGGGGGCCGGTCAGGTCCAGAAGCCTTGTGGCCCCATGTGGGCAGTGCCAGGCCATTGAGCCAGGCGCTTTCCAGCAGGGTGCGGAAGCGGGCCCTGAGGGTAGGGCCTGGTGGGCTGGCACTAGCAGCAGGGACAGGAGAGGGACCCCGAGATGTTCCCTGGGCAGGTGCCTCTGTCTTCTCTGGGCTTCCTGGTGGCTTCCTCCCAGGTCTTCTGACCTTGGGGGCTGGTGACTTCCGAGCTGGAGATGGACCCTCTGGCTCATCTCTGGCCACAGCAGGTTCTGAGAGGGACACAGTTCCAGCCTTGGTATCAAGGTCACCTGGAAAATGAAGAGTCAGGCTATAGACCCCACACACCACCTCTCAGCTTCTAGAGTCACCAGCCAGGATGGCACAGAGGGTCACATGGCCTTTCCCCTCAAGCCCTGCTCCTGGCAAACACTACAACCCATCAGGTGAGAGCTCAGGCAGGAGAAGCTGTTTGCGACCAAGGACAAGTGCACACATCCAGATCAAAAACCACTGACTGAGCCCAAAACCTATTGTACAGGTAGGCAAACTGAGGCACACATGAGCCCCACCAGACATGAGAACCATCATTCTGCCACACCAGCCCCAGGACCCATCAAGAGCCAGCCAGGACTGCCCAGAAAGGGAGGTCAGAGTATGAAGGACAAGACCAGGAGGCCTGGCTATGAGCCCAGTGTATTCCAAGGAGCCTGCCACAGGGAGCAGGGGACCTCAGAAGAAACAGCAGCAGGGAATGTTCTCCAGAGGCACCTGTGGCTCAGGGACAAAGTAGGGACTGGGTACAAGTCAGACTGGCAGGCACCCATCTCACTGAGAATCCTGCCTAAAGAAAGAGTCCAGGTTGGAGTGCTGGACAGCCAGACCCTATCCGCATGCATCACCTGGACCCTGCCCTTTCTGACTCAGCAGGGCCCAGGGCAAAGCCACTACCGGGAGAAGGAGGGCAACTTTTGCAGGGAAACAACTAGACATAGGGCTGAGCCAGGGGCAGTAGAGGGGCACAGGACCCTGAGGATAGGCACACTAACACCACCCTTGCCTGAGATCATCCTGAAGGAGCCTGAGCGTCCACACTCTAGAATACCACAGCCATTGTGTGACCAGGTGGGCATAAAGAAAGCCAGCCAAGGGGCCGGGGAGATGGCTCAGTAGACTAAGCACTGCCCTGGCAAGGGCCTGAGTTCAATCCCTGGTTCTGCCAAAAAGAAAAAAAAAATAAAATAAAAAGAAAGCCAGCCAAGAATGGATGCCATACCTTATAGTTACTAGAGGGAACGCAAACCACACACAATGCTCAGACTCCTGTGGGATATTCTCTGTGCCTGCATGCTAGGGAGTCACCCCTCACTGGAAAACAAAACCGGGGTGAAAGGGAGCTAAGGGGGAAGCCAGTAGTGTGCAGCAGGTGGAGACACCAGGCACCACAGTCCAGCAGCAAATGGCTTTATCTGCAGCTCTGGCTCAGGAGAGGGAAAGCTGGGGTGTACAAAGACGGAGAAAAGGATATCAGGTAGAAGACAGGCCACAGCTAAGCCTCAGGAAGCCAAAGAAGTTTGCACCAAAGAAGAGAAAGGAGGGGAGAAGAGGAAAACGAGGAGGCCATCTAGGAAGGTTTCCATACTGACCACACACTGATTCTGAAGAGTCTAGAGGAAGATGGGTTCCCAGAGCCCACCCTGACACAAGTCCTTGGAATGAGCCACCCACAGGGACCCACTCACACCCTGCACACACCTGACACTCGTCACACAGCTCTGGTGGCTACTGGGGCTGCCCATGCTCACCCAGCTGGCGGCGGATGCAGTCGCGCCACTGCAGGCCCAGCAGGTCGGGGTAGAGGTCGGGCAGCTGGCGCAGGGCCAGCAGCTTGAGCATGCGTGAGGTGCAGCCATGCAGGGCACGCTCCCGCAGTGCACGCTCCTCTGACAGTGTGGTGGGCCGCAGCTCCACACGGTGCTCCTGCAGCACCTGGTCCACTGAGGCAGGTGGAAGTCGTGGGAAAAGCCGCTCCTTCACCAGGTGGATGGGCACGAAGAGGGCACCAGCCCGGACCACGTGGGGGAAGGGGCACTGCTGCGTGCACACGAACTTCTGCAACTGGGACAGCAGTCTGCCCAACAGTCCCTGGACAGCCTGGCAGTCCTGCCATGCAGCCCGGCCCCAAGGCCCAGCTACCTCCAGCCACTCACGTAACTTCTCAGGTGGGGAGTGGGCCACAGAGCCAGAGATAGCATCACACAGGGACGTGTGGAGCCCTGTAAAGTGCTGTTCAGTACAGTCTGCTGTGTCCGCTGTGGAAACCGGGGAAGGGGCAGGGGCAGGGGCAGGAGCAGGGGTAGGGGTAGGAGCTGGAGATGGAGTGGGGGTGGCAGCAGGAACAGGGACAGGGGTAGGGGCAGGGGAGGCCACAGTGATGGCTGGAGGACTGGGCAGGGCCAGGTTGAAGCAGGCCACTGGCAAGGGCTGAGTGAGAAGTTGCAGTCCCATGGATACAGGTGGTGGGGTGGGCACAGTGGGCTGTGGGGGCACGGGAGGTGGGGTGGGTGTGGATGGGTCCACAGCTGCAGGTAAGGGTGTTGGACGGAGGATCTTGAACTTCCGGAACATGAAAGCTACAGAGCTATGGAAGCTGGTCCTTGGGACTGCCTCTGCGGTCACTGGCATCCCAGGTGCTTCTGGAAAGCTGGTCCTTGGCGTGGCCTCCATGGTCTCTGGTTCCCCAGATACTTCTGTGACCATCCTTTTCAAGGCTGGCAAACCCGATACCGTGGTCTCCACAGCTGTCCCATCCACAGCTGTATCAGGGTTGGTATGCACCATAGGACCAGGGGACTTGACAGGGGCAGCCTCAACCTGAGTCTTCTTCACACTCAAATCCAGGGCCACCTCCTCACGGAGTGGGGAGCTCAGTCCTGAAGATTCCTCCTGGGAAGGCAGGGCCTCACTACCATCCTCATCTTGGCTCTCACAGGTGGCTGTGGCCTTGGCTGGCTCAGCTGTGGCCTTGGGGGTCTGTGTATCTAAGTAGTCCCGATAGGGGGCCAGGCTGAAGACGTTGTCAATGACAGGCATTGGAGGAGAACTGGGCAGCCGGGCATGCTCCTTCTGCCGGACAGACTGGTGGTCCTGCGCACACGTGCGAAGTGCTGGTGAGGTGCGGGGATCAGGGCTGTCCCGGATAATGATGGGCCCCCCAGGGTGTTCATCATGTTGGGGCTGGGGCTGAGGCTGCTCCTTCCTACAGCTGGGCAGCCACATCTTCTCAGCTTCTTGTGCTGGCTTCTCTGCAGGCCTAACAGGCTCAGAGCATGGGTGACTAGCCGGCAGAGGTTGGCACACCCGCTGGAAGGCACCAGACTGTGGTACAGGCTGCATACTGTTCTGGGGAGGTGGTGCACCTCCCAGGCCGGGGGATGCTCCATAGAGAGAGAGGTCATCCCGGGCATATGGAAAACCCAGAGTCTGTGGGGCAAAATCCAGTGGGCACCGTGGGGCAAGAGGGGGCTCCAACTTGAGGCTTGGCGAGGGGGCCGGGAGGGGGGCAGAAGGGTAGGAATAAGTATCCGGCCCTGACTGGGGCATGTAGGGCATCTGGGGTGCCTGTTGCTTCAGGTAGGAACTGCTCAGCCCACCAGCCTGGTACCTGGTCCCCTTGTGGGCTCCGAGGGGCTGCACAGGAAGTATGGAGCTATAGCTACCTGGCTTCTCCAGGTGACGACAGGCTGAGGCACAGGGCAGGGCCTGTGGAGGAGGTGGAAGTGGGTAGTGGGTAGGCACTGTCTCCTGGAAGGGTGGCCCCACAGGCTGGGCCAGCTGGGCCCATGGACTGGAGGGCCCTTCTGATACTGCCTGCTTGGGGTCCCCAGAGTAAGGAGCTGTGTACTTGGGGGCCAGGAAGGGTGTGCTGTGGACTGCCCGGTATTTGTCCAAGAATGCTGGGCATGGGGAGAAGCCCAGTGAGCCATCTTTGCCAGGTCCCCCAACTGGCACCCCACGTAAGAAGGTACCATCCAGGGTCTGGCCCTTGCCAGGAGCAGGGGTCAGAGAACAGGGAGGCTCCGCTGAAGGCAATAGGGCACCTGGCACCAATGTCCAGTCAACATCCAAAGGCCTCTTTGCTGGCCCCTCGCCCAGGCAAGTGGGCAGCCCATAGCATAAGGGGCTGCGGTAGACAGGCTTGGGTGCTGCCAATGGTGGGCCCGGGTATGCGTGAGCCTGGGGGCCAAAAGGCAGGAGATCCCCAGGGCCTGAGTCCTGCATCTTCTCAGAGCCTTCTGCTGGTGGCCGGTAGAGCAGGCAGTTGGTCAGCAGGCTGTCTGCCCGAAGTGGGGGTCCTGCCATGCTGGTAGGGTACAGGGGTGGATACGGGCTCCATGATGCCAGCCGCTCTGGCCCTACCTTGGAGGTGCCCCCCATAGGGCAAGAGAAGTAGGCCCCTTTGTAGCTACAGGCGTCCTGGCTGCCAGCAGAGGAGGGCAGGCCATGTCCAGATCCCGAGTTGGCCTCCAGGCGGGGCAACTTGCCATACATCATGGGCCCCAGGCTCCCCAGGGGCCGCTTCTCTGCCATCACTGGGCAGGTGTCAAGCCCTCCAGGGCCACTGCTGCCTCACTGTGGACCTAGGGAAGGAAGACCAGTGGTGAGCAGGCACACGTGAAGCACAGGCTGTAGACCAGGCTCTTTGGCTCACTGCCCCCAGACAAACTGGCACTCAGCAGGCTCAGGTTAGACCACACACAGGAGACAAAATATGGCGGTTCTCTGACTCTGTTTCTTGAAAGAGTTTGAGACAGGGTCACCCTATGTACTTTAGGCTGACTTGAACTCATTACGTAGCCCAGGGTGGTCACAATGATCTCCCTGTCTCAGCCTCCTGAATGTTAGGATCATAGGCATGTGCAGTTATGCCTGGCTCTGACTCTATGTTCTAAACCATAAAACCATCTGTTGATGCCAAGTGTGGGGACTACAAAGACCGTATCTTAAAAAACAAATATTAAAATAAAATCCAAAAAGAAAATAAATAAAATCCAAGCCACAGAACCCAGGCTTCCCCTACAAGTTCAGATTTAAAAAAAAAAAAAAAAAAAAAAAAAAAAAAAAAAACCCCGGGCCCCCCCCACAAGTTCAGATTTAAAAAAAAAAAAAAAAAAAAAAAAAAATAGCATAGCTAGCTGCCTGGCAAGCACAAGGTCCTGAGTTCAATCCCCAGTACCACCAAAAAAAAAAAAAAAGTAGTGTAGCTAGGCTCCAATCTAGGGTCCCTGGCCCAGAGCCAATGCTAATTCTGGACCTGGCTTTGGAGGGTAATCATTCCCCTAGGAGAGGTGGCCCCGAGGCTGGGTGCATACAAGCAAACACCAGCAGCAGCACCCAGGCTCTCCAGCAGATGGAGCTGTGGTGCCAGCAGGAAGGTCCCAGAGCAAAGGAAAAGCCCGCGTTTGCCCTGGGCCTCATATACCAAGGAATAGGCTGTGTGCGCAGGAGCATATGTGGGAAAAAGCCCAAGGAGGAGGTCCTAAGAGCCCAGAGTGCTCACTGCCCCCCACCCCCAAGGTACTTTCCCCAACTTGGTGCTGGAGAAAGTCTAAGGTCCCAGGCAAGGCCACAGGAAGAAAGGGTGCAAGACCAAGAGAGGTCAAGGGAGGATTCCTTAACATCAGGCCTGCTTCGGCCACACCATTCTCCAGCCTGTTTTGCACACCCCATTCCCCAAGACTGTCCATGGCTTCAAAGGGATGAATCAGCTCAATCTTGCTATGATGAGGCCAAGGGCCAAGTGTCACAGGTTTCTGTCACCAGCAAGCAAGGACCGGAGCTCTCCTCCCTTCTGGCTAGTGGCCAAATGACAGCCAGAGGCCGAGTTAAGACCAGTGAGGGGACAACACCAGGGTAACAGGGGGCTGATGCCCACTCTCAGCTTAGCCTGACTGTGAGAGGGAGCCAGGCAGGGCTCCAGGAAAGAAATCTGGTCCATCTGGCTAGCATGCAATCTTCAGGGGTGCCTGGGTAAGGCATGAGGGGCAGCAGGACCCAGGCCACAGTTCTACAAGCAGTGCTAGGTAAGGATCTATATTCTGGGATGGAGGTGGGATGCTGTGCACTTGAGAAGCTTGGGATTCATTAAGCATGGCTCTGGTCTCAGACACACCCCTCTTCCTCAGGCTTGCTCTATACCAACCCCCAGCCCCAGAAATTACCCTCTCCTGGGCCCAGCCCAGCCTGTGCCCTTTGCCCTGGAGGCTTGGGAGACTCCTTGGGAATTCAGCCACCAAACACTAGGCCCCCTGAGACACTCAAGAGTCTTGCTTCTCCAGCAACACAGCAGGGACCTCAGGGTGGAGGTGACCTTACTTCCTGTCAGTGGGGCTCCTCCCCAAATCAGAGGGCAGCCAAAAAGTAGGTGCTCCTTCCCCACCACAAAGGAGGTGGCAAAAGGCTGCCTGGAGGGCGCCCCGGGGACCAGGAGCCGTCGTCACCCTCGTGGGGAGAGTTCTGTGGGTCTTAGCTGAGCTCCAGCCTTAGCCAGGCCCAGGGCAGGGTTCAGAGGACCAGGGAAAGCACAGGCAGGGACATCAGGACTCAGACAATGGTTCCATTAGCAGTGTCCGATAAGGACGATTAGTGACCCATGCCCAACTTCTACCTCATGGCATCTGGGCACTCCTGGAGGCGGATGGGCCCCACTTCCCTGGCCAGACTCCCGGTTCTCCAAGGCTCCAGGGGAAGGCGGGTGCGAGATCGGCTTGCCCCCTTGCCCCTGCAAGCCGCACCGGACCGCGCGGGTTTCCGGGTGCCTACAAGCCCTCCCGTTAACACTGGGTTCAAATGTACCCCAGCAAGCTGACACACAGGCACTACGACTCGTGCACTTCGAGCCTGCTCGTGCGCACACTGCCCCAGCCTGCACCCGCGCAAACAGCTGAGGCCCCCCGAACAGGCGCGGAGTTCTGAGCCGCTGCCTCGGGCGACCCCGCCGGCTGGGCCGAGGCCAGAGTGTGAGTCACGAGCGGCGCGGAGCCCGCGGGGCCGCCCCACCGCGCCCCTCCCCCACGTCGTCCCCGCCCGGGACCCACGTGAGCCGCCCGGGGGCTGAGGCTCGGCGCGGCTCCTCCTCGCCGCCGGAGCCCCAGACCGCGACCCGCCCTCCGGAAGCCGCGGCCCGGGCCCCGCTCGTTCTGGGCCGGCCGGTGGGGGCGCCCTGGGGCTGCGCCCGCCCCCGCCCCACGCGCCGCGACGAACTCGGCCCAAGTTTCCGCACCCGCCCGCGCGGGCTCCGACCTACCTGCTGGACGCCGGGCCTCGCGTTGCCGCCGCCCGGGACCACGGCCGCATCCTCTGGCGCGGCCCACGCCGCCTGTCCCAGTCCGGCCGGGTCAGCGCGGGAAGTCGAGGATACCACTGCCGGAGCCACCCAGGGTGCAGCCGCTCGCGCCGCCGCCGGGCGCCGTCTGCGGTCCCGAGCGGGGCGGGGCGGAGGCGGGCCGGGGGCGGGCCGGGGCGGGGCCGAGCCTCCTCTGAGAGCAGCGCTCCCCAGGGTGCCGGAGCCGCGCGGGACACCTCGGCCTCGCTCCTTGCATCGACCAGCGCGGGCAGCCTCGCGCCCTTGCCCGGTCCTCGCGCTGGTTTGCGTGTCCGTTATCACTTTGTAACCCTGTGACCTTGTGCGGTGACGTCGCCAGCCTTGACAGAGGTGGTCTGAAACACCTGCACTCAATCGGTTCCTGACTATCTTGGTCAGAACTGGTTGTATCAGGGGGCTGGCAGGGCGCATTACAGACGCGATAGCCGGCTCTCTCGCTGTCTGAGGAAGGGGTGCTCTCCCGACCCCGGGATGGGAAGGAGAGTGTGGGGGAAGGGTTGCTGAATGTTCTAGGTGGGTAGTGTTGCTGAACCTTTCCTGTGGAAACAACTCCTGCCGTGTATCCCGGGAGGTTGGATAGGTGCACTGTCCCCAGTCAAAAGTGGTATTTGCAAAGAGGGATGCAAGGGACAGACTCGGGTCCCCTGATTGTAGATGAGCACCCCTACCCCTGTGCCCTCTTTTCTCTAGTCCCGGTACTCCTAGGGCTTTCCAAGGACTGGGGACAGATGCCTATGTGAGGGAAGGAAGGCAGGTGGATGTGGCAAAGGTCCAGGCAAGTTCAGGGAGCAGGAGCAGCCAGGCCACCTCAGAAACGAAGGTCAGGCTGCCTGAGTCAGAGCAGAGCAGCCCAGGCACAGGTGTCCCAGCCTGGAAGCAGCTGGAGTGGGAGGAGGGGCTGGGCTCAGGTGGGACTGGGAAGAGGAAGTGAGGTCACCTGGGACAGGAGAGGGTGTCACCTATGCAGCTGGACCATAGTCTGGAAAGATCTGAGAGGAGACTTGGAGGGTTGGGGCTGTCTCTCTCCCCAGGTCACTTGCAAAATGGGATAAAATCCCAGGTTTCTTGGCACCCAGACTGGGGACCCAGGGGAGGCTTCCTGCAGCCACAGCTTGGTGTGAGGGAAGTACATCAGTGCACAGACAGCTTGGGGACACAACCCGGTGACAGCCTTAGCCCCAGTTAAGAGACTTTATGCTCAGCTCCTTATACCCACCTCTGCCCAGCTAGTTCTGGGTGGGGAGGGAGGAGGGCAATTTCCTCAATACTGGGGCCCAGGACGCCCAGATTGTGTGCAAAGGTGTGCCTGGTGGCCTCTAATTTCCCCAAACTTAGTAGGACCCAGCCTAAGACAAGCCACCTTGGGTTCTGCAGCCCTTCTACATCTTTTTTTTTTTACTCTACATCTTAATTCAGCCGCAACTCCCAGGAACACACGCCATGCATCTGGGGCTTGCCATTCTGTTCTCCTGGACTGTCAAAAAAAGCCGTGTCCTGGGCCCTGAGTGTGGGACATCATGTGTGTGTCGGGAGGGGGGTAGGACCTGCTTGCAAACTGGGAGGCCCTGCAGGGGGCCAGGTGACTGCATTCCTCCTGCCAAGGCTTTGCTTGACCCCTGACCTCTGCCCCCTCTGTTCCCCAAGCATCATGGGGAACACTCTAAAGCCACCCTCACCAACTGCTGCCCTGGGAGTTCCCAAGAGATAGGAGCGCTGTGGTCCTGGTGTCCTGGTAAAAGGCAGTGAAGGAAGATCTGCCCTCAGTGGGCTTCCAGGATAAGGTTAGCAAAGCAACACAGAAAACCCTTCCCCCTCCCAGCTCCACACAGGCCCCAAAAGGGGTACACCCGTCCTCCTTTATATGTTGATGGGTATTGCTGACTTTGCCAGGCAAGATGACCCCTCAGCTCTGTGGACCTCAGCCTGCTGTGATTATGAGATAATGTTCTACCCACTAATGGACCACACCAACTCCTTACAAAACTTCCCTTCCTCAAAGAAGCTCCTTCCGCCTGCCTGGCAAGTGAACGGTCCTGAGTTTGATCCCTGGTACCACCAAAGGAAAAAAAAAAAAAAGAGAAGCTCCCTCTCACCCCAGAGAAGGGAGGGATGGCGATGGCACCACCCTACAGACAGGGAATTTGGTGCTTTGCCTTATAACCCAGCAGTGTTGTAAGTTTAGCCATCCTCCATCCTAAACTGCCTCCTTCAGGGAGCCCCTGATTGCTACTGCTGCACTCTTCTCCTTTCTCCTCTCCCACCACTAGAAGAGCACTTCAGGGTTGGTGGGTGGTGACTAGGAGTGCTTACAGGAGCCTGGCTCTGTGCTAGCCACTTAATAGCTATTATCTCAAGGGCTCAGTGGACTAAGCACCTGCTTAGGCAAGCACAGAGACCGGGTTCGATACCAGCACCACATGCCATACCAGCCCCACCCATGGATGCACTGAGCTGGCCACCAAGACCAGGCATGGTGGGCACACAACTATAATCCCAGTGCTGGGGAGGCTGAAAACAGAGGGATCACTATAAGGCCAACCTGTGTAATAAGAGCCTAAATCAAACACATTAAAAAAAAAAAAAAAAAAAAAAAAAAAAGGGCCCGCCAAATAGCTCAGTGGATTAAAGTGCCTGTTTAGGCACAGCACAGCACAGCACGGCAACCGGCCAGGGTTCAATCCCAGGTGTGCCATGCTGGCCCTGCCCCCAGGGCACACTGAGACAGATTGAGACTGGGCATGGCGGCGCACCCCTGTAATACCAGCTCTTTGAGAGGCTAAATACAGGCGTATCACTACGAGTCTGATCTATGCAGTGAGACCCTGTAGACCTTGTACTAAAATACAAAAAAAAAAAAAAAAAAAAGGTATCTCACATAATCCCTGTAGCCAGATGGGACAGGAGCTTGTAAAACAAACTGAGGTTTGATCCTCTGAACAGTGTGACAAGCAGACCTCTTGTTAAGGTTTAAGTGTCAAATGTCCCCTAGGAACTCAAGTAGTAAGGGCTTGCTCCCCAGCAGCCATGTTCAGAGTTGAGGCCCAGAACGTGACTGAATCCTAAGAGCTGTAGAGTAGATTAGTCCACCTATGAGATCATAATCTGATGGTGTTACTGGAAGTGATGGACATAGGGGCGGGGTCTAGCTGGAGAAAGCGGATTACAGGTTGAGGCTTCCCCATCTTTGGCTGCTGGAAGGTGAGCAGCTGGATTAAGCCACACCTTCCACCCAGAGGTGTCTGCCTCCTTCAGGCCTGAGAACAATGGAGCCGGCCAAGCGTGGACTGTAACCTCGGGGACCCAAATAACTCTTTCCTCCTTTCAACTGCTTCACAGTGAGGAGAAGTGGGCACACCCTTAGGCTGTTTGCTCACATGCCAAGCAGGCATGATTGCAGCGGGTTCCAGGCTCCACTGCCTTTGCCTTCACAGATGGTTTATAGTCAACTCTCAGCAGGGGTGGCGCAGGAAGAAAAGAGGCGGCTGGTCACACAGCTGAGAAATGAGGAACTAAAGAGCCCAGAGTCCGGGAGTCCGGAGTCTAGGTGCTGTGGTTGGCAGCCAGACTTGGAGCACCTCAGGCTTCTTAGGTCCCATGAGATCTGGGGGCGGAAGATCCCGAGAGATCCCCGAATTTCATAGAAATTGCAGGGAGACCAAAGTGTAGGGAAAGACACCCCATCCAATGTCAGCGCTCCCAGGAGGATCTCTGAGGGGCTTCTGCCTGCCTGTTGACTAGAAAGAAAAGTTCAAGCATAATAATTTGGGGAACTTGCCAGGTGTGGTGGCACACTTGTAATCTTAGCACTCCTCCAGAGGCTGAGGCAGGAGGCTAGCCTGGTAAACCCTGACCCCCACCCAGAAAAAAATGATTAATTTATGGATCTCCCAGGCATACTGATCTGCCTTCTCGCCTTCTATCCTTCCTGTCCCCAAACAGGGCCCAAGGCTTCAGCTGCCTCTGAGGGCTTCTTGGACCAGAAAGAGTCCTCAGGAATAGATCTGCTGGGCCTAAGGAGGGACAGAATGTCCCTTGTCCTGGCTATATCAGAGCCCAGCCACTGGTGGGTCTGGCTTGTGCTGAGTGTGGGAAATCCTCCCTTCCTGTCCCTCTCCCTCTGAGCCATCACTCTTGGCACAGTCTCTCTTTACTCCCACTCCTCAGCCAGCTGTTGCCGTAGCAGCCCCACGACCAGCCCAAATTTGAAGGTTAGACTTCCACAGTCTGCACCGTGCATTCTCTCTGTGGCAGCTGCAGCTCCAACTCTGGCCACTAAGTCCCCTGGGCCTCTCCAGGAAGCACTGAAGTCTGAGTTCACTCCTCTCTTAGCCTGTATGTTCTGCACTCCCCCCCCCCCAACCCTCACCCCTGCTCCTGTGCTAAAATGCCTTGGTTTCCTCCGGCCTGGTTTGTCTACAGGACGAAGGATGGCCCCAGAGCAAGACCTGGGCCACCCAAGCAATGGGCCTCAGGGCTGTGGAGCAATGGTTTAGTGGCAGGAGAAGGTCTCAGCATGTGTGAGAGGGAAGAAAGGCAAGAAACCTTGGTAGGCCCAGAGACCCCAAAATCCCCTCTTAGCCTGGCATCTCAGGACGCAGACCTGTTTCCTGCCTGGTGTTTGCAGCATGAGGCCCCAGAGGGGCTGCTGCGTGCCAGGGCTCTGGCAGCAGGCGTGGCACCAGGCTTCCTGCAGGCCTGCTTGGAGCCGCCTCCTTGTCCTGGGGCTTCTCCCTCTCTAGGATGGAAGAACACCTGGCTGTTCCCTACCTGTCTCCTGCCGACCGCTAGGAGGCCCCTGGACAGGGAGGAGACCCAGGATTGCCAACCACTCGCCCACCAGGAGGGTGAGGCCCTCCCTGGTTGGCCTCTGCTGGCTCCCTGACCGCCTGCTTCCCCCCCTCCCCCCCTCCCCCCCCTCTGGGGGGAATCCCCTCCCCCATCTCAGACAGCATAGCTGCTTCCAGGTCTGTGGTTTGGGCCCAGGCGGCCATGCCCATGGCCCTGACTCCAGCCCAGCGCCTGCCCTTTCCTTTGGCAGGCCTTTGGCCTCAGCAGGAATCACCTTCCTCCCTAGCTCCCCAGTTTTTTGAGCAGAGGTTTTGAACAGCTGCCCATACAGCTCTTCCACACCCTGCCAGGCCCTGGGCTCCCTGCCCCCATGCTGGGGCACCTACCCTCCTACAGTGGGCAGGCTGGGGACACTGTCACTGAAGCCTGGCTAGGGCAGGCTGGACGGCAGGGTCTGGCCAGGTGGCTGGCTCCGCTGCCCCCTCATTAGCAGCCTGCTGGGGTCTCTGTCACTTAAGGCTGGTTACCAGGCAACCGCATCAGAAAAGGGCTCGCGCTGGCTCTGGGCTGGCACAGCAGTGGTGGCACAGCCCAGTGGCCAGGGTCACAGGCAGGAGGCCTTTCTCTACTCTGTAGGTGGGGTCGGCAGCACCTGAGGGCCCTGTCATCCCTGTCATCTTGTTGGCTTCAACACGTAGCCTGGGCCTCAATCACACCCCACACTCGGTCGGGCCTTTTGGGGGCCAGAGGCAGTCCCAGAGCTCTACAAAGGAGCATTCTGTGGCGGGGGTAGGGAGGCCTCAAAAGCCAGGCTTCCCAGACTTTGGTTTGACCCTGCTTGTCCTCTTAGTGGCTTTGGCCCCCTCACAGCCTGCTGCCTGATCTGCAGAATGGGCCTGCAACCAGGGCATAAACTGCTCAGCACAGCACCTCTCCACACCCACTCCTTCCCCTCCTCCAGCCCCTGTGCCCACAGCCCATATCCAGGCCACCCCACATGCTAGGTGACCCAGGAAGGTGCCACCTCCATGTCCCAAAATAGCCCTCTGCACTATCCTGTCTCTTCTCCCTGTGCCTGCTGACTTGTTTATTTATCTGTTTATTATTGTGATTTTTAATCTATGCATTTAATACAGGGTCTCGCTATGAAGCTCAGACTCATAGTGATCCTCCTGTCTCAGCCTCCTCAGCGCTGGGATCATAGACATGTGCCACCACCCCAAGTCTTAGTGGTTGGTTCAGAACACCCAGGGCAGAGCCAGCATGGCATGTGGTACCCGGGATGGAACCCAGGTCCTTGCACTTGCCAGGCTAGTGCTTAGACCACTGAGCTATGTTTCCAGCCCCTATCTGTTTATTGTATTTTGTTTTGTTATTTATTTTTTATTTTATTTCATTTTTTGTGACATGGTCTCACTATGTAACTCAGGCTGGCCTTGAACTCGAAGCAGTTCTCCTGTCTGAGTCTCGCAAGTGCTGGGATTACAGGTATGTGCTGCCACATCCAGCTTGTTTGTTTTATTTTATTTTTTTGTAGATGGCTTAGCCCACCCTGGGGGCAGGGCTGGCACGGCATGTGATGCTGGGGATCGAACCCTGGTCCATGTGCTTGCCTAAGCAGGTACTTTAGACCACTGAGCTATCTTGTCCACCCTTGTTTTATTTTTGAGACAGGGTCTTGTTATGCAATTCGGGCAGTTTGGGCTGACCTCACTATAGTCCAGGCTGGCCTCAAACTCAGTGGTGATCCTCCTGCCTCAGCCTCCCAAATGCTGAGATTACAGGTGTGTATGTTTGACATGTTCTTTTAATACAACAGTCTTTCCTGTGTCGTAGGCATAGTTTTAAATGTTTTTCAAGTATCAACTCATTTAATTTATTTAATCCATTTATTGGATTAAGTAATTTAATCCATTTACTTTATTAATCCACTTAGTGGATTAAATGAGTTAATGCTGAGTGAGGGTGTGGGAGGCCTAGTCACCCCTCCTCCCATGCTGGGGGCGCCTCCCTGTTCCCTGGGTTGGGCCTCATCCATCCTTCTTCCTGCCACAGCAGCCAGGCTGGTGTCGCCAGGGGCAGGCTAGCGTTCCAGGAAGAGCAGTGGTGGCTAATTAAAACTTGGGCTCAGGGAAGCCCTCTTGGGGCTAGGATTGCCTCAGTTGGCTCCTTGGGGGGTCCCTTAATTGGCCCCCTGGGTCCCAGCAATGATGCAAGCTCTCACACAGATGACAACAGGCAGGGAGGGAGGGGAAGGAGGAAGAAACAGGTTGGCAAAAAAATAATAACACCACCCCTCCCGTGGTGAGGGGTAGGGACTCTGGATCCCCAGACTGTCCCTGAAGAGCCTGGGCTTGTGCCTGTGTTGCCCGCCTCTCTGAGCTCCATTTCACCCCTGAAAAGGGGAGAGTGATAAACATTTCAGTGGAGGAGGATTGCTGTGGGAAGAGGGGCTGGAAAGAACTGAGTGCAGCCGCCGGGCCTGGCTCAGAGACAGGGCCTCGTAAAATTGGAGCAATTATCATCACAGTTATTCAGCTGTTATTATTGCCCAAGTCCTTCCCTGTCTGTCATCTCCTGCAGCTCTCAGTGCCTCCTGGGCCGATGGAAAACGGAAAAGAGACAAGCACTTGTGGGGGACCACTCTAGATTCTGGGTGCCTGTAGGGGTGGGGAAGGGGAGGGGCAGGTGAGGCCAAGTGGGTCCCAAGTGACCTGAGATTCTGCAGCTTGGAGCAGCCTTGACCCAGGGGGGGCAGCGCAGCAAGCAGAGACGAGGCAGCACGGGGACCAGCGGGACCTGTGTGGGTGACAGGTGACAACTGGAATCTGGCCCTCACCCTCCCACCATTTGAAGGGGCAGGGCCCAGGTCCAGAAAGAGCCAGGGCTGTGTGGACCCTTCTAACAGAATGGCCCAGCTCACTGATGTCACCTGTCATAGGCTGCCAACGACATTGCTATGTTTCAGCGTGTCCCCAGATTTTCCATGTTGTAATGTTTTCTTTCTTTCTTTCTTTCTTTCTCTCTTTCTTTCTTTCTTTCTTTCTTTCTTTCTTTCTTTCTTTCTTCTTTCTTTCTTTCTTTCTTTCTT
>NW_004524602.1:2791908-2816563 GCF_000260255.1 Octodon degus
TTTCTTTCTTTCTTTCTTTCTTTCTTTCTTTCTTTCTTCTTTCTTTCTTTCTTTCTTTCTTTCTTTCTTTCTTTCTTTCTCTTTTCTTTTCTTTTCTTTTCTTTCTTTCTAATGTATTTGGTACAGGGTCTTACTATGCAGCTTGGACTCCTGTTTTCAGCATCCCCACCGCTGGGATTACAGGCATATGCCACCATGCCCAGACTCAGTGGCTATCTCAGTGAACCTGAGGGTGGAGCCAGTGGGAAAGTGGCGCTGAGAATCAAACCCCAGTCCCTGTGCTTTCCTAAGCAGGGGCTACCGGCCCCTCCATGTTGGAAATGTAAGTTCCAAATTTGTTGGTGTAGGGGCCGGGGAGTTAGCTCAGTAGAATATGCACTTGCTTGGCAAGCCCAAGGGCCTGAGTTCAATCCGCGATTCTGAAAAAAAAAAAAAAAAAAAAGTTGGTGTATTAATGATACTGGGAGGTAAAACTTGGGAGGGGACTGAATCAAAGTCTCTGACCCATTGGTTCAGGGATTAATGGGTAGTTGCCAGAGTGGTTTGGTTAGAGAAGCCCTCTGTTAAGCTTGCTGTTTACCATGTGACACCCCCATCCTTAGTCTGACCCAGCAAGTGGAGGCCTCATCAGAGCTGGACACAGCTGGCACATACTCCTGGGCTTCCTAGCCTCCAGAACCCTGAGCTACAATTTTTTTTTTCAATACCACAGATCAAACTTAGGACCTTGCACTTGCCAGGCAGGCATTTATGCCACTGAGCTATCTCCCTCACTCTTTCTTTTTCTTTCTTTCTTTTTTTTTTTTTTTTGACAGGTTCTTGCTATGTAGACAGCCTACGTATCCTAGGCTGGTCAAGCTCACAATTTTTCTGCCTTGGGCCGGCCTGATAGCTCAGTGGACTAATGCACCTGCTTAGGCAGAACATAGCAGCCGGGGTTCAATCCCTGCAAGGCGCGCTGAGATAGCAATTGAGACTGGGCATGGTGACGCGCACCTGTAATCCCAGCGCTTGGGAGGCTAAAAACGAGAATCACTACAAGTCCATCTACGTAGTGAAATCCTTTAGACCCTGTAGACCCTGTCCTAAATATAGAAAAAAACAAACACACGAAAAAAATTCTGCCTCAGCTTCTGACTGCTGGGATTAAGATATGCCCTGGCACACCCAGCTAACAAAAACCCTTATTTAGTAAACCACCCTTCTCAGGTGTTTTGTCACAGTGACAGAAGCCCCACCCAGCACCAGATGGGCCGGCTGGAGAGGCCGGGACCTCCTTCTCTCCTGAGCCAGCACTCAGCCTGGGCACACTCTCCAACAGGCACAGAGAAAGTCAAGGCCAGACCAAAGTGTGGAGACCAGGACACATGTCAGGGCAGTTGCTCAGCGCTAATAAATCAATAGCTCCTGAGCAAACTTGTGGCCGCCCTTGCCCCTCTGTGGTGCCCACGCCTGTCAGCCCGGCCATCTGTGGCTGGGCTCCAGTGAACTCGTTAATTAGCAGCTCCACAGGCCTGTCTGCTGGAACAGCTCCCCAAGGAAGGGGCTTCAGAAGGACTGTGACCCAGAGCCCAAGCTGGGCAAGTCTAGGCTGGCCAGGCCTCAGCCATCTCCTGGCTGCCACAGGTGCCCCAGCCCAGGGCAAGGGAGCCAGAAGTCCTTCAGGGAGTGGGATGCAGACCTGGGAGGAAGGGGAGCCCAGGTCTTTGACCATCTCTATTATTTGATGACCCTGGCTGGTGGCAGAGATGGGAAGGTTGTGAGGACAGCTGGCACCCAGGAGGGCCAGGCAGCAAGTGACAGGGGTGCCCTGTAAGCCCTGAGGTGGGTCTGTGCAGCCTTCAGGTTTTTTTCATGTTTTGGTACCCCAGGAATTGAACTCACAACCTTGCACTTGTCAGGCAGGTGCTATGCTGCTGAGCTGTCTCTCCAGCCCCAGCCTTTATTTTTTGTTTTTTGTTTTGTACCAGGAATTGAACTCAGGATCTTACCAGGCAGGCACTTGTGCCTGAGCCTTTAGTTGAGAAGCACACCGTTACAGTGCCTCCAGATCTCTGGATCCATCTTTCACCACACACACTTTCAAATGGGTCAGGTGCCCCACCCCAGTCCTGTAGTCACCCTGAGGGAGACTCTACTGTGGGCCCTGGCTGGACAGGCTGGGGAGACAGGGGTAGCAGGGTGATCTGGGGACCAGTCAGCAAAAACCTCATACAGACAGAAGGAGAAGAGGCGCTGCCAGGCAGTGGGTGCCACAGGGAAGTGAGCTTGGCTCTGGGGTCAGAAGCAGGTTGAGACTTCCCCTTGTTGTCCCCAGCTGGGACACAGGAAGTAGTAGTGGCCATATTCTGATGCCTTGGAGGGTGTGACAAAGGTGGGGTGGGGGTGATGGTGGTAAGGGTGTGAGGGGGACAGGGAGCCTCTGCAGGCAACACTGGCTCCAGGGGAATCGTGAGGGGCAGAGCTCAGGCAGGGAAATAGGTGCTGTGTCAGGGGTGTGACCAGTGTGACCCAGACAGGCAGGAAGTAAACCTTACCCCACGCCAGGACCACAGTTCAAGGGAGAC
Source organism: Octodon degus (assembly GCF_000260255.1). Lineage (NCBI taxonomy): Eukaryota > Metazoa > Chordata > Mammalia > Rodentia > Octodontidae > Octodon > Octodon degus. The sequence continues at coordinate 2,794,476 of NW_004524602.1, forward strand.
CCAGGGCTGACCTTTGCGCTGTGGTGGCCCTGAGGTCTGGCCCTGCAACTGGAGAAGCAGCTGCCCCGAGGCTGGGGAGCAGGAGGCCATGTGAGTTGTTGGCTCCAGCCAGAGAAGCCCAGGCTGGGAAACTGCTCACCGGTCTTGGCTGGCACTGCTGAGACCCCTGTCAGTGCTCCTGACCCCTCAGAGACTCTCAAGTGGGACCCAGGCAATAGCCACCTCAGCTGGGCCCAATTCACACACTGCCCTCTCAGCTGCGGGACCTCGAGGTGGTGTCTCACTCTCTGCTCTCTGGGGGTCCTTGCAGTGGGATGATGAGCCCGCCACAGGTTCATCAGGCATGTCCTGGAGTGCTCAGCCTTCTTTCCCAAAAGCTGTGGCGCGCGGCAGGCTGAAGCCTGCCTTCTGTTCTCTGCAAAGGGAAAGTGCTGAGGGGGGACCAGAGCACTCAGCAGCCCCCTCCTGTGCCTGCCCTCCAGGCAGCAAGTCCAAGAAAACCCTTAGCATCTCCTGTCTGTAGTGTCTCCTGTCTATAGTACACGGTAGCCTCCTCCCCACTCGGCCCATCGTTCCCTGTTCCATCCCCATCCTTCTTAGGTCCCAGGAGCACAAGGAGACAGCTGAGGGCCATCTGAAGGGCAACAAAGGGCCTGGAACCCCTCACCCCAGGAGCCAGTCACAGGGCAGCCAGGCATGGTCCCCCTCACTCACCATGAACTCTCATCTCCAGAAGGCCAGAGAATGTTGTGTGATTTGCAGCTACGCACTGTGTGCTGCTGAAATGCTAACCACAGCCAGGCAGCAGGCAGGAGGCTCACTGTGCCCAGCCTGACCCTATCCCTGTGACCGTTGTCCCTTTGAGGGGCAGCTTGAAGTTCTCAAAGGCAAAAAGCCATGGCTGTGTTTTGGGCATCCTAAGTCCTTTCTGTTGCTCAGCTGGGCTCTGGGATTTGGCCATTCAAGGCCCGCTGAGCTCCCGGGCCTGAGAAGCACAGCCCCATGGTGTCTGTGCTCGTAGACCATGCCTGCTTGTTAGTAAGAGTGGGCCTAAGTGCCTCGTGCAGTAGAGGTGAAAGCCACCCCCCACCCCCCAGCTGTGGCTGGGAGCCAGGACTGCCCATGACCAAATGCACTTCTGCCCTAGAGTTGTGCTCCCCATGCTGGGCTGAGTCTCTCCCTGAGTATGCAAGTGCCCAGGGCCAGGGCTGGGGCAGCAGAGGACAGGGGGTCCAATCTGTGCAGAGGGTCTGGGACTCAGACTGGTGTCCCTCCTCCTGGGTTCAGTCTCCCCTCACTCCCTCATAGCTGTGCTGTCCTGGGCCGGCATCTTGCGTCTCTGAGGCTGCTGGCATAGGTATAAAAACTAGGATAATAGATTAACATGGTGATGGTGACCTGTAATCCCAGTGCTGTAATCCCAGGCTGACGCAGGAAGATCACTAACAGTTTGAGCCAGCCTGGGCTACACAAGGAGACACTGTCTCAAAAACAAACTAGGCTCGTGCTCAGGCCAGACGAGGTTGCAAGCCATCTGCATGCCTGCTAAATCAAAGATGATGCTTTGTCTTACCTTCCTTAGGATCAGGTCTGCAGGATGAAGAGCCAGACTCCATTATAGGCAAAAGTTCCGGCCCCCAGCTATGTTTTCCAGGACCTCAGTTTTTTTGTTTTTGTTTTTGTTTTTACTAAGCTTCCTCAAAGAACAAAGGGATGGTAACCTTGGATAACTTCCGTCATGAAGCAGATGCAGGCAGGGAGGAGGAGCTCTCTATCCCCCCCCACCCCACCCAGTTTGGTCCCCTGCAGTCCCAGCCCTGTCCCGGGGGAGCCCTGCTCTGGGGTTTAGATTTATGGCCAGTTCCTTCACTTTGCCTCCTCCCTCACCAGCCAACTTCTGTGACCTCTGGCCTGGCCCGTAGGGCTGCCCCATTTCTCACCTCAGAAGGCTACAGGCACCCCAGGGACAGGGCTGGCCCTCCCCTTGGACAGCTGCCCTTGTGGGTTGACTGCCTGGCACCCTGGTTCAGGCTCCCTTCCCTAGCTCTGAGCTCTTTGGCCCACCCCAGCCTCCTCATCCCTGTGCACTGAAAGGTCCCCCAACCCTCCTCACTGGAAGACCAGACACGATGGAGTCCTCATCGCCCCTGTTCCTCAGTTTCCTCACCTGTAACTTAAAGATGGGCGTGGTAGAGGGCCTGCCCATTAGCTCAGTTGGTTAAGTGCTTGCTTAAGCAAAGCAGACAGGCTCAGAATTCTGTAGTTCAATCTCCAGATCCTCATGCCTTACCAGACTTGCCCTTAAGGCATCCTAGGCGCCCCCCCCCAAAAAAAAAATCCTTCTTGCCTGATAGCTCAGTTGTTTAAAAGCGCCACTTGGGCAAATGCATTCAGGCACAGGGGACTGTGGTTCAATCCCCAGCCCCACAAACCGCACCATACCCGCCCTTAAGGCAGCCAGAACTAGCCAAAAAAAAAAGAAAGAAAAACAGAAAAGATGGGCATGGTAGCACACACGCCTGTAACCCCAGTATTTGGGAGGCTGAGGCTGGAGCACTGCCAAGAGTTCAAGGGCAGCCTGCACTACACAGAAGACCTTGTCTAAAACAAAAACAAACTAGGAAGAATGTATGCAATGTGTTAATTACTGAAACTGTCCTACCAAAAAAAAATAAAAATAAAAATAAAATAAATAAATAAATAAAAACAAAACATAAAGCTATGTAAAGATACATTGTGATGCATTTAAAAAAATATGTTGTGAGACTCAAACAGAAAGCCAAGATACATGGAGTGCAGGTCAATATAAACAGTACAGGGGCTGGGGAGATAGCTCCACAGTCTAAGTGCCTGTCTGGCAAGTACAAGGACCTGGGTTCGATCCCTGACACCACATGCTGTGCTGGCCCCAGAAACTGGGGTGTGGTGGCGCATGCCTGTAATCTCAGTGCTGGGAAGGCTGACACAGAAGGATCACTACGAGGAGTCGGAGCTGCACAGTGAGACCCTGTACCAAATAAATAAGCAGAAAGAATGAATATATAAATGGACAAGCCCTCTAGAACACTTAAACTTCTAAAATTAAAAGAGCCAGGTGCTACTACTGTACTAATTATGACCATAATTTTAGCACTCAGGAGGATGAGACAGGAGGATTGCAAATTCAATCCCAGCCTGGATAACTTAGTGATTTAGCAAGACTTTCTGCCTCAGAGTAAAACTCCTAAAAGGCAGGGGGATATAGTTGATATAGTTTAGTGTAAAGGCCATGGGTTCAACTCCCTGGACTGCAAACTAAAACAAACGTCCCATCAGCTGTGTCCTGGCAGGTCACACCTCGCTGACACCTACATCTTCTTGGGCTTCTCTCTTCTCTGACACTTCTCTCCTCCTTGGTCTGAAATGCTTGGCCTTTCATTCTCACTTGTGGAAATTAATACGCACCCTGCTCCCAGTAAGCCAGCTCTACCTGGGCCACCAAGCTATACAACAAAACACAGTGGGGTCCTCTAGTACCAAGAGCAGCCATGCGACCAGGTGTGGTGGCAAACACCTATAATCACAGCACTCAGGAAACTGAGGCAGGAGGATCACTGTGAATTTTAGTCCAACCTGGGCTACATAAGAGAGTTCAAGGCCAGTTTGGACTATATAATGAGACCTTGTCTCAGAGAGAGAGAGAGAGAGAGAGAGAGAGAGAGAGAGAGAGAGAGAGAGAGCAAGCATAACCAGAATGCCTGGGTTCATACCCCAGCTTTGCCTTTCTGGCTGTGCGACTGTGCAAGCTCCCTTGACCTCTCTGTGCCCGGGGTTCCCCACCTGTGAACAGCACATAGTAACTAACGCCCAATGAAATGAATGGATTTGAGCACGCTGCTAGCACACTTGCAGTGTTGCCTGCTGTCCCACTTCAGTTCCTGCAGCAGGAGGAAAAGGAATGCTCAATAAGGTTGTTTAACTGTGCACAGGTCTGGTTAGCTTTACAGGGCTGTAAAGCTGTCACCTCCCTATCAGCTGCATGGGTTAAACATGGGTCACGCCAACCAGGAACATCCCTCCGAACTGCCAGCTATGGGCTGCTCCTCAGAAGCACCATCATTTGCTTTGTGTATATTTTCTCCTGGAGCCCAGGAGAGCTCTCTCTCCCAGACCTCAGCCTGCGGCTCTGAATTATTATTAGGAAATTAAATTGATCAGGGCCTGGGGAATAGGGGGTGGTGGCAGTGAGGATGGCTGCGCCAGAGATCTGTTCCCTCACAGCCAGATGGTCCTGGCAGGGCTGCCCAGGGCACTGCTGCCACTAGGAGCCACAGGAGGTTTGGGCAGCCAATACTGGGTCTGGGAGGGTGAAAGGCCTCTCTATGGTTGGGCCATGGGAACAGCTCCTCAAGGGCCAGCCATGATTCCTGGCTGAGGGCCACACTGTCTTCAGAATCCATGGCCACACAAGTTCCTTCCCTAAGCTGTTCCCAGAGTTCTGGCAGCCCCAGGACCTAGGCCCAGCCTTCTGTTGTCCTGCCTGTTCCTTGGAGGCAGGGCAGCAGGGCAGGATGATCTAGCCAGGCCACATTGGAGCCAAGAGGGGCTTAGCAGCAACCTGAGGCTTGGCACCATGCCACCTCCCTCCACCCCCTGCTGCCCACACTGCCCAGGACAGGACACGGGACATTCAACTAACAGAGATGTGTTGGTGTTGCTTGGCAAAAGCAAACCCAAGGATACAAGGTCAGCTGACATCTCGCAGATCCAGCCAATAGAAATAAAATATGAGCCCATATGTTACTTAAAATTTTCCAGTAGACTCTAAGAAAGTATTTTCTTAAAAAAAAGAAGTGAAATAAACTTCAGTAACATTTAACTCTAACCCAAATTATCCAACAATATTTCCACTGCAACACAGTTATGAAAATATGAAGTTATTAATGAGATAGCTTACATTCTTTTTGTCTCTTTCCTTTTGTTTCTTGAGACAAAGTCTCGCTAGGTAGTTGAGGCTGGTGTTGAACTCACTATGTAGCTTAGACTGGCCTCAAACTCACGGCAATTTTCCTGCTTCAGCCTCCTGAGTGCTACAGTTACTGCCGTGTGCCACCACAGCCAGCTCTTATTCTTTCGTGTGATCTTTGAAATCCCATGTAGTTTTACACTCACTGTATGTGTGAATGTGTGCCAGCCACTCAGGGGAGGAAAAAACTTGCCCTCTTTCCTCTCATGTCATTCGGTGGGAGGCTGCAGATTGAATTGACCAAGGCAGATTAACTGACAAAGAAGGCGGTTACACCTGCACGCAGGAGGCAGGGAAGGAAAAGCTGGCTCCTTAAGCAGTTAAAGATAAGGCTCACACAGAACTGGACACCTAACTTAGTAGGTAAAAGGTGCAGGAAAGAAAGGCTTCGATAGGAAAAACAAATAGTGTTCTTTAGAAAAGACAAATGGGCCTGAGGACAGCAGGAGATAAGAAAGCTGGTGAATGCAGGCCAGCTGGGAAGCAGCTGGGCAGCTTGCCCAGGACACAGGAGACCTCGGTTCGATCCCCAGCATCACAAAGAGAAACAAAAAGTTTGTGAAAATATGTTTCCACAGCACAAGGGGATCTTTCCAGCTTCTTCAGGGCCACAAAACTTCCCAAGGCGAAAATAATATCATTCCCTGAGTTGCTTTTAGTCAGATAAAGCAAACGCGGAGGAATTTACTTTATTTTACTTTATTTTATTTTTTGAGACAAGGTCTCATTATGTAACTTAGGTTGCCTTGAACTTACTGTGTAGCCCAAGCTGGCCTTGTGATCCTCCTGCCTCTGCTTCCCGAGTGCTGGGATCACAGGCGTGTGCCACTGCGCGGGGCTACCAGCCGCGAGCACCAATTGCAAGCAGCCCTGGGTCGCGGGAGTCGCCCTAGGGTTGGCGTGAGCCCTCTGCACTGGCTACCCGACATCCCTGCCCACGCCCGCGCGATCGGCGAGAGAGTGGCGTGCAGGGTCGTGTCCATCCCGTAGGTCACCGCCCGGGCGTGTACTCTGGGATCTGGCCCTGCGAGGGTCGGGTCCCGGCCTGGCTGTATCTCCTTCGCCGGCTGGGAGCCGCGGGTCCTGGGGAAAGGGAGACGCGCCTCTTACGCGTCCGCCGCGGAGCACCCTTCCGCTCGCCACTCACCCTCGGGCTGAACACAAAGCTCCCGGGATCCGGGAGAAAACTCGCACTGCTGCTGCCTGGCACTTCGCCGGCGCCGCTCCTCCGACCCAGGGGCGGGCAGCAACCGCGGGGACCGTGATGCAACCCGGCTCGAGGCTTGCGGCTAGGAGCCCGGCCGCGCCCTCACTGCGCGGGAGAGCGCCCGCCCCGCCCCTCGCCGACGCCCCGCCCTCCCCACACACTGCTAAGCCCACCCGCCGGCTCGGCCCCCAGCTGGCATTGCCGCCCCTCCCGCGCTTCCTTGGGGTCCAGATTCCCGGACGTGGCTCAACACCCACGTGCATGTGTCCAGTTCTCTGCACAGTAATGAGAAGACCTGCACTGTGGCGGTGCCTCAAGTGATCCTGAAGGGTTTGAAGCTCTTGTTCATCAGACCCCCCAGAGTGGCACACAGTGACGTCCAAACAGCAAACAGGGGCCTCCCTTGCTACCCCTAGCGTTGGATCTGCTGGCCTCTGGCGGCATCCCGCGTGTCCCTTGAGTGTACAGGAGGTGAGATGGGGTGAGATTTCTGCGGATGACTGAGAGTCTAGGCATCTGGGGGAGCCATTCTTTGGACCCCTAGAAATCTGCCCATGGGAAAGCAAGTTTCCCAGGATCTTTGTGAATTTGGGGTGCATGGAGCATTTGTCATCAGTCACACCAGAGATAGAGAGCAGACTGCTAGGATTTGCCTTCCTGTCTCCATTACCACCCTCTAGGCAGCCCCCTGCCCAGGCCCACTTAGGCAAGTGAGGGGCAGCAAAGTATGGGTGCTCATAGCACCCCCTGGGCCAGACTCAGGTCTCTCATCTCAGGGACCCAACCCCCGTGTGACTGGGGGACCCGGAGCTGTTGTGTGCTGGTGGCAGTAACTGTGACCTTCATCCTGTGTACTTCATCCAGGCAAGCTAAGTACAGAGTGGAGAGCTGGGCTCAGAGAGGAAGCCCAGGTCACCTAGTGAGTTGGTGACAGATGCAACCAGGACCCAGACCCTGCCGCCCAGGCCCCCTGTGTCTGGAGAGAACAGGAGAGTACTGGGGGCCAAGGTTAGGCCTGAGCAGGCTGAGCTGGAGGTAAGGGGAGAGGCGCCCCTGGACAAAAGGTGCTAGAGAAAGTGAGGTTTTGGGGCATCTGACAGCTATGTGGGTCTCGGGGTCTGTCAGCAGCCACTGGGTCTAGAGGAGACCATTAGTTGCGGCAGCAGAAACCCCATGAAACCCAGGAGATCTCAGGGGTGGGAGTGGAAATCTTTTTTCTTTTAAAAACAAATTATTTATTTATTTGCACAGGGTCTCACTACACAGCTTGACTTGTAGTATGGTCTTTCTATCTCAGCCTCCCCAGTGCTGGGATTACAGGCATGCACCACCACGACTGGTTTCGGGGGCCAACAGAACCCAGGTCCTTGAGCTTGCCAGGCAGGCGCTTAGACTGCCAAGCTATCTCCTCAACCCTCCCAACCTTTTGACTTCAGAGGATGTGCAGTCTTTCTTCCATGAGCCTCAGTTTCCTGCTCCAAAGTGGAGATCTGCTCCCTGTTCTGCTGTGGCACAGAAGGTGTTTTGTGATTGAGAGGCTGGACTAAGGGGACCCTTGAAGGTACTTTTGCCCCTCCTGGAATCCCCCAGCCGCAGCCTCTTGCCCTCACTCTCCTACCCTGCTGGCATGTCTGGGAGGACCTGTACTTGGTAAATATTTGTGCTTCTGATCCGCTGGCTGCCTGCTGGAATGCTCTATGCCGTTTAGCCTGGCTTCTGCCCTAGGCCATGGCAATTCTGGAGGAGACACGCAGGTCAGGACTGGGTGTTCTCCGCTCCTTTCCTGCCTGCTTCTCCTTTGTTCCATCGCGCCAGTTTGTTTCCTGAAGCTCGAACTCTGTGCTGATTGCTGTGCAGGGGAACAGGGAATACATGGCTCCGGAGGACCCTTTCAAGGCAGGTGTGGGGGCACACACCTATGAGGCTGAGGCAGGAGGATCGCCGTGAATCTGAGGCCTACTTGTGCTACATAGAGAGACCTGTCTCCAAACAAACGAATTAATAAAGGGCCCCTTCTCTGGCTGTGGAAGAGCTGGCACTCTGGGTCCAGATGTCAGCCGGGCAGGCAGGGTGTGTGATCTCCGTGAGTCCACTGCTTGCTTCCTCCTCCAGGGACAGTGGCAGAATGCTTTGGATCCGTGCCGGCCTTTGGGAAGCTGTGGTCTGCCCTGCCCTTCACTCCACAGCTCTGTGCTGTCCTAGACACTTAAGCCTTCCCAGTGTCACTGCTAAAAACAAGGCCACACATGATCCAGTTTGCGCTGAGTGCTCTGTGCACACGGTGCTGGTAAATATCTAACAACCAGACCTAAAAAAGAAGAGCTCTGTTTTGCGGGAGTTGCCCAATTTCTGGGCCATTAATACTCCAAGATGATGTCACTGGCGTGGAGTTGGGAGCCAGCAAGAGCTGGCTGACCTCAGACTGCAAGTGAGCAGGGTGTCCCATGTGATGTGCCGGGCTCAGGACAAAAGGAAGTGGGAAGGCCCCTTGCTCAAAGTACAAGGGTAGGTGTTTTCCTTTATGCTTGGCTCTGCCCCCCCCCCCCCAGCGGTCATAGGTGTTTTTCTTGTGTTTGGTTTTTTGAGACAGGGACTCACAATGCATACTTTTAGCCTGGAACTCACTATGTATCCCCAGCCGGCCTCAGCCTCCCCAAGTACTGGGATTATAGGCATGCACTACCAGGCACCATGGATTTTAGGGTTTTTGTTTGGTTGCTTTGTTTTGTTATTTTGAGTCAGAGTCTCTATATAGTCCAGGTCGTGAACTCATATAGTCCAGGCCAGCTTTGAACTCAATGGTGAGCCTCCTGCGTCAGCTTCCCCAGTGCTGGGATTATAGGTTGCTTACCACACTCAGCTTTTGTTTTTTTAATTTGCAGAGGGGCCAGGGAGATGGCTCAGTAGAATAAGCGCTTGCCTAGCAAACGCAAGGGCCTGAGTTCAATCCCTTGTTCCACCAAAAAAATAAATAAATAAATAAATAAAATAAAATTTTAATTTGCTATTTAATGTCTCACTTTTTCCAGCACAGGGATGCTCACAGAGCAAGGGTGGACCCCCACAGGTAAAGGGGAACCTAAAGATTATCAGCTCCCCCTCCTGCCAACCACCTTACAGAAGCCCCAGGAAGTAAAGTCAGGCCTCTCCTCTCCCCAAAGGCCTGAATTCCTTTTTTAAAAAATAATTTTACTGGGCTGGAGAGATGGCTCAGTGGTCTAAAGCACCTACTTAAAACAAGCTTGGCAAAGCACAGGGACCGCGGTTCAATCCCCCAGCACCACATGCCAGCCAGAACGCCCCCTGGTGGGCTGAGCTGGCCACACACACACACACACACACACACATAAATAAAATTAAAAAAAAATAATAATTTTACTGAGAAACAATAGCAATGAGACAGCTTCTAAACCAACTAGTAGGACAATTTCAATAATTACTACATTAAGGCCTAAATTCCTACTGCATGTCCCCAGGTTCCAGCCAGGATGTGCTAGGTACCCAGATAGGAGTGAGAGACTCAACTCACAAGACACCTGGTAGCAGCTGGGTGTGGCGGCGCACATCTGTAATCCCAGCACTCACAAGGCTGAGGCCGGCGGATCATTGTGAGTTCAAAACCAGCGTGGGCTACAAAGTGAGCTCAAGGCCAGCTGTAACTATATAGCGAGACTCTGAAAAGACACACACATGGGCTGGGGAGATGGCTCAGTGGAATAAGCGCTTCCCTGGCAAGCGCAGGGGCCTGAGTTCAATCCCCAGTTCCACCAAAAACAAAACAAAAAAACCCACACATACATACACACAAAAGACACACACAAATGACACCTCGTATTGCTGCCAGCCCAAGGTACAACAGTCACCACCTGTCCTAATCTAACATGGTAGTACCTGTGCCTTTGAGCCTGTGAGCAGAGGGTACCACTGTTATAGGGCAGGGTGGGAGCAGGAGGCCAGGAGTGGCCAGGGCAGCAGACAGCAAGGGAGGGGGTTGTCACCCCTGCATCCCTGGGACCTCACTTATAGAGAACAACTCAAAGACAGAAATCAGAAGAATGTCAGAGCACCTGTCCTTCCCAGGGATGAAACCCAATGGGGCCTCTGAGTGCAGGGCCTGTCTGTGACCCACCCCCACAAACTGGCCCTTCCATGTCACCAAGCAGGAGTGGGATGGGTGCCCAGGACCCTTCAGTTCTCACGACAGAGATGCCTGAAATTTGAAGAAAGTAAACTCCAAGAGGTCCACATGCTGCACTCCTGAGATAGCAATCTGCACAGTCCTTGGAAGTGTTTATGCGGCACTGAGACTTGGGCATTTGGCAGAAACTCATCAGACGCAAAAACACAGCTTTATTATGGGACGCTCATCACCTACCGCGGGTGATGTCTCTTTTGCTGCATGCTTGTGCGGCTCTGCTCCTCTCCATCAGAGAAACACCTTCCACACCTGTAGCCCTCGTTTCTGAACAGGTGAGAGCATTTGCATCCAGCTAGCGCTTCCCCCGGGACAGCCCAGAATAGGCCCGTGTGTGCTCCAAGCACCCACGCTGTCAAAGTTTTCTCCTCACCGATATTTGTCCTGGACAGGGAAGCCAAATATTGACCCTGTTTTAGCAAACGCAGAAGAGCAGCATTTTGGCTTAAAAACATTTCCACTTAGCGAGAATGATTGTTTGTGCTCTGGAGGAGAATGACCACAGTGTCCCAGCAGTGACTTTCTGACAAGAATTTGGAAGGGGTTCTTCTCACATCAGGCTGGTTGGATCAGAGTGGGACGGGCTCCATGTCTCAGGGGTGGCCAGATGCACTGGGCCAGCTGTGATGTGGGCAGAGGACACGAGGACCTCACAGGCTGTTGACACAAGTCAGGCCCCACACTGCAGGCCTCTGAGTTCTGTCCAGGTGATAACCCGCTGCCAGGAGCAAGCACATCCTGGAGCTGACAGGGCTGTGCCCCAGTGGAGGGAAGAGGCGCCCCTGTCCATGTGAATTTATGAGCACATGCGTGCACACAACACACATACACACACACACACAGGCAGGCATTGGTCCAGAAACACATATGCACACATGTAGACAGTAATTGGTCCAGAAACCTGGGCCAAAATGTGGCCCAGTATATTGGTTACCAATCTCAATAGAAGATGCATTATTATTATTATTATTATTTTTTTTTTTTTTTTTTTTTTTTTTTTTGGTGGAACCAGAGATTGAACTCAGGCCCTTGCGCTTGCCAGGCAAACTAGAAGATGCCTTACTGCACAGTTTTTCAGTGTGTAAAATGGGACAGTGGTGTGTATCTTTTTCTTTTCTTTCTTTTTTGGTACTAGGGTTTGAATTTGGCATCTTTACACTGAATTACACCCCTAGCCCATATATATGGGGTATACAGAGTCTCACTACACAGATTGGACTTGTAAGGATCCTCATGATCCTCCTGTTTTCAGCCTCCCAAGCGCTGTGATTACAGGCATGTACCACCATACCCAGTCTCAGTTACCATCACATCATGCCCCAGGGGTGGAGCTGGCACAGCAATCTGGGATCAAACCTCTGTCGTTGGGCCTGTTCTATATTATGAAACAGGTCTCACTAAATTCCCTGAGGGGGACTTGAACTTGTGATTGTCGTGCCTCGCTTGCTCAGGGTGCTAGCATTACAGGCGTGTGTCATCAGGCTCAGCTCAGCGATACGTATGTTTTAGGGTGAATATGAACCTAGGTGCGCTCGTGCCTAGTACTCGGGCTGTGGCCGAAACTCTTGCCCTTGGCTGGGCAGTGTGGACAGAGGGCTGTGGAGTCCTAGGCGATGGGGTTTGGTGGACCCTGATGGTCTCGTGCTGGCGTTGAGGGCCCACATAGGGAGCACCACCCTCAGCCAGCCCTGTGTCCGGGCAGAGAACCTGTGCCTCCTGCATTGACCTCATTCCACTCGCTACTGGCTTCACATGAATTCTTGGAATCCAAATGTTGGAGCCCAAATAAATTGGCATGCAAACTTTAGGTGCCCGCTCAGATTCACTCAGTGATCTGCCAGGCAAGTGCTTGTTCCACTGAGCCATCTCCCCAGCCCTCATAGAGGCAATTTTAAAAGTAGAAGAAATCTTGAAACTTGTATTTCTAACATTATATAAGGATGGGGCTGGGAAGCGCAGCCTGTTCCCACAGTTAAAAAATTACAAAACTTAATGAACCTTAACATTCCAATGCTGCCTGCAAGATAAGTGTAGCTCTGCCAGGCTGTGCATCTTACTGTATTTTGCTGGCTTTCAAGTTTTTCCAAGATTCCAGGACAGCTCGGTACAGTTTTAGTGATTTTTTTTTCCTGCTTACCATAACTTGGCCTCCTTGTTATATGATAGTAACCCCAAATAGCTTACATAGAACATTTTATTTATTTATTTGGTACAGGGTCTCACTACATAGCTTGGACTCTTAGTGACCTTCCTGTCTCAGCCTCCCCAGTGCTGATTACAGGCATGTGCCACCATACCTGGTTTTGGTGGCTAGCATGGCACACCTGGGATTCCAGAGCTGGGACTGCATGTAGTACTGGGGATCGAACCCAGGTCCTTGTGCTTTCCAGGCAGGTGTTTAGACTGCCAAGCTATCTCCCCATCCCTTATTTTTCTTTTTTCACATAGGATGAATTTTGCTTAATAATGTATGTCAAGACACATGTAACCAACAGTACAATATCTTGTTATCTGCCTTTTGTACTTCTGCCTGAAAACCTATGCAACTTTTACTCCAACACAAAGCTGGTGATTTGGACCTCAGTGTCCCCCAGCCCACTAGCATAATAAAGCTGTATGCCTTCCAAAGTTCCTCAGTACTGTATCATCCCTCTGGTCTGATCCTGACTTCCAAAGCAATACAGGCTGAAGGACCGGCCAAATAGCTCAGCAGATTAAAGTGCCTTCAAGCACACACAGGGGCCGGGGGTTGGGGTTCAATTCCCATGCTGGGCTGGCCCCAACCCGTGGCTTGCTGAGACAGCAATTGAGACTGGGCATGGTGGCACGCACCTGTAATCCCAGCTCTTGGGAGGCTGTAAACAGGCGGATCACTATGAGTCCAATCTAGTAGTGAGACCCTGAACATCCTGTAGAGACCCTTCCCTAAAATAAAATAAAATAAATAATAATAGAGCTTCCCAGTAGCCGAGTCTAGAGATGACCAGCAGAAATGGCACCTCGCAAGGGGAAGGAAAAGAAGGAAGAACAGGTCATCAGCCTCGGGCCTCAGGTGACTGAAGGAGAGAAGGTATCTGGTGTCTGTCTCATCTTTGCATCCGTCAATGATACTTTTGTCCATGTCACTGATCTCTCTGGCAAGGAAACCATTTGTCGTGTGACTGGTGGGATGAAGGTAAAGGCTGATCAAGGTGAATCCTTCCCATGCGCTGCCACATTGGCTGCCCAGGACCTGGCCCAGAGGTGCAAGGAGTTGGGCATCACTGTCCTGCATATCAAACTCCAGGCCACAGGAGAAAACAGGACTAAGACCCTGGGCCTGGCGCACAGTCAGCCCTCAGAGCACTGGCTTACTCGGGAATGAAGATCAGGAGGATTGAGGATATCACTCCCATTCCCTCCGACAGCACCCGCAGAAAGGGAGGTGGCCGTGGTCACCATCTGTGAACAAGCCTCAAATTGTTTTCTGTTAATAAATTACCTTCATGTAAAATAATAATAATAATAATAATAATAATAATAATAATAATAGAAAAAAACCCCTACAACAACCAAAAACAAAACAAAAAACAAAGCAATGCAGGCTACCCTTGAACTCACTGTATAGTCCAGACTGGTTTTTCCTGGCAATTTTCCTGCTCCAGAGCAATTGCCAAACTACTTTTGGTGATGTGGTACTGTGGAGAGGGATGGGCCTGCTGCATCCCCTTTCCACGCACTCAGACACATGTCCTGGATTTTCTCCTCCCAAAGCACTAGAACCTCAACCCTTGTCCAAGCTCTGTTTGTTGGAAGACCAAGACCCTGTCTCAAAGACAATAAGTAAATAAATTAAAATAACTCCTTTAATCTTTCTTTCCCCAGTGATATCAGAAATCAAACTCAGGATCTTGTGCTTGCCAGGCAAGAACTTACTCTGAGTTATCTCCCTGGTCCCCTAAACTTTTTTTGTCTTTTTGAAACAAAGTCTCACTGTGCAGTGCAGGCTGATCTTGAGCTCACTTTATAGCCCAGGTTGGTCTTGAATTTACAGCAATCCTCCTACCTCAACTTCCTGAGTGCTGGGAGCAATTGAAATCGTGTTCTGTACATCCAGCCTTGCTAAGAGTTTTTATAACCTGGTTTCCAGGCCTGTCCCTGTTCTCATCCTCTAATGGCATATTTCGTTTGTTTTGGTAACCAGTCTCCAACCTGGAGCTATTCAAGGCCACGCCCTGGAGCACCTCATTAGCATAATCTCAATTGTGAAGCAAAGGGCTCCTTCTATTGATTGATTGTTTTTGGAGTTAATGATTTTTTACTCTCAATTCTTAGGCAATTAAACTGGTTTGGTGAATGTTTTTTGTTTGTTTGTTTTGTTTGTTTGTATGTTTGGCAGAACCGGGGATTGAACTCAGGCCCTTGTGCTTGCCAGGGAAGCGCTTATTCCACTAAGCCATCTCCATGGCCCTTTTGTGAACGTTTATATCCCTTTGCCATTGGAAGGGCTTTTTCTCTGCCTCCATGAGTAGAAGGCTGATCAGACTCTCAGATACCTGTAGGGAAAATGAGCTGCTTGTTTCTTTGTTGAGACAGAGCCTTGCTATGTAGTGCAGGCTGGTCTTGAAGTCACTATGTCAAAGGGCTCCTAAATGACAAAAGTTGCTTGGCTTGCTCTTCAAATCTCAAGGGTTCCCGGAGCTTTGTGCCTAGAATCGTGAACAAAGATGTATATGTTACACATATAGAGTGTGTTATATATAATATGCAAGAGATTTTTATTTCTTGTGGTCCTGGAGGTTGAACCCAAGGCCTGTGATTGAACTATAAAGTCCAGTCTTTTTTTTTTTTTTTTTTTTTTTCCATTTTGAGACAGAGCTCTCTGAGTATGCTACAAGCAGTGTGTATGAGATAGAACAGAAGAAATAAAAACTAGGCAGAAAGAACACCAGGAAAATCATACTTTTAAAATGGAAAACTGCAGCTTCAAGGCACAACTCAGTTTATTTATTTACTTATTTATTTATTTTTTGCGGAACCAGGGATTGAACTCAAGCCCTTGTGCTTGCCAGGGAAGCGCTTATTCCACTGAGCCATCTCCCCGGCCCCACAACCCAGTTTAATTCTTTGTCTTCTTCCAGAATGCAGTAGACCCAGGCAATTCCCTTTCACCTGGCAAGGGGCCAGGCCACGCCCCTGCTGTCTGCACTGGACCTCTTTCACCTATGCATAGACCAACCCACATATGAGGGTTCCCTTGGAACAGAGCATTGTCTTAATGTGGGAGCCATCCCTACCATCCACCCAAACAAGACCACAGGTTTTCTCTGTCAAAAACATAGGAAGAAGCTGGGTGTAGTGGTTCATGCCTATACTCCCAGCCCTTGGGAGGCTGAGGCAGGAGGATCGTTGTGAGTTCGAGACCTGCCTGGGCTACATAGTAAGTTTGAGGTCAGTCTCAACTGCATGGCCAAACCCCCTTGCAAAAAGACCAAAAAAAAAAAAAAATAATAATAATAATAATCATCATCATCATCATCCACATAATGGATTTAATAAAAAAACAGGAGCCTTAATCGAGCACGGGGCTTTTTTTTTTTTTTTTTTTTTCAGGGGGATCTTTGGAATCAGGGTTTCACTATGCAGTTCAGGCTGGTCTTTACCTCGCCTTGTAGCCCAGGCTGGCCCCTCGAACTCTGAGATCCTGCTGCTTCAACCTCCTGAATGCTGGGATTATAGGAACATACCACTAAGCCCAGCTCCTAGAGCCCATTTACACTGTGTGACTCTCCTTATCAGCACCTAGAGCAGTATATTTGCTTGTTTTTATTCTTTGTCTTTTTGAGACAGGATCTCACTTGAGCTTACTTCGTAGTTCAGGCTGATCTCCAATGGCTCCTCAGAAAATGGGAATAAGGCTAGGTCTTGAGGAGTTGTAGGGTTTGCCTTCTTATCAGCCTTTTGATTTTTTTTTCTTCTGTATTTAGCAGAGGGTCTACAGGATATCACTACACAGATTGGATTCACAGTGATCCTCCTGCTTTCTGCCTCCCAAGCACTAGGATTACAGGTGTGCCTCCATGCTCAGTCTCAGTGTCTCAGCACACCCCAGGGGTGGAGCCGAGACAGCAGCCAGGGATTGAACCTTGGTCCCTGCATCTGCCTAAATAGGTGCTTTAATCTGCTGAGCTATATGGCCAGGCCAGCCTTTTGATTTTCCAGTGAGACTTGTTTTTTTGTTTTTCAGACAGGGTTTCACCATATAGTTTAAATTGGTCTTGAACTCACTTTGTAGCCCAGGCTGGCCTCATATTCTCAGTGATCCTCCTGCCTCAGCCTCCTGAGTACTGGGATTACAAGTGTGCACCAACATATCAGGCCACAATGAGTCTTTTTTTATTTTTTATTTTTGTTTTATTTATTTATTTATTTATTTATTTATTTTTGGCAGAACCGGGGATTGAACTCAGGCCCTTATGCTTGCCAGGGAAGTGCTTATTCTACTGAGCCATCTCCCCAGCCCCTTTATTTTATTTTTGATACAAAGTCTTGCTATGCAGTTCCTGGGCGGGCAAGCCATGCTGTACTGGGAATTGAACTCAGGACTTTGCGCTTGCTGGGGGAGAGGGGGTTGCTTAAGCCATGGAGCTATCTTCCTGGCCCACACATACCTTTTTGGAATTCCTTGCAATGAGTGACGACGACATGCTTGGGAAGATAGACCACCTTAAGAGTTATAGAATTTCTTGCTGTGCTTTCCAGATAATTACTAATTAGGAAGTTCTTTCTTTCTAGATTGCTATGTGGGCCAGAAAAGCATATTTGGTGTCTCTATAGGTATTTAGCTTTTTGTCTTTTCCTAATATCAATGCTTGAGTAAGAGCTATTAGCTTTGCCTTGCGAGCAGAATTCCCTGGGGGAAGAGGTTTCATTTCAGTGACCTGCAGGAACTGACAGCTGTCCAACCTGCCTTTCGATAGCCTTCTTGGACAAAGCTATTTCCATCAATGAACCACACCTCCTCGGGGCCTTGGAGGGACAGGTCACCCATGTCCTGCCTGCTTGCATGGGCCTGGGAAACCACTAGTTAACAAGAATGGCTAACTTCTGGGCCTGTAGGGATCAGAAAGGCAGGAGTAAGAATGGCGCAAGTTTTTGTAATAACCTCAGGGATGTTTAGGAGCATGAACAGATACTTGGCAAGCCATTGCCTTGCTAATCCCAAGGAACGTTTTCTCTCACAAATTGCTCTGACCTGATGAGGGGTCAGAACCTGTAGTTTCTGCACTAAAGTTAGTTTTATAGCTTCTTCCATTAGTATAGAAGTAGCCGCTACAGCTCTCAGGCAAGATGGCCTCCCAGCACCCACTCCATCTAACTTTTTGAAGTATGCCAGTGGGTGGAGTTCTTGTCCTACCATTTGGCTTAAGGCATACAAAGCAATACTTCACTTTTCTTTTGTATATAAAAAAAAAATTGTTGTTGTTAAATAAATTATTTTATTTGTAGCCATTGAAAACAATATTGAAGAAGGGCCGGCCACATAGCTCAGCCCACTTAGCAGGTGCAGGGGCCAGGGTTTGGTCCCCAGCCTGCCATGCTGGCCCCACCCCCGGGGTGCACTGAGATGGCAACTGAGACTGGGTGTGGTGGCATGTACCTATAATTCTAGCACTTGGGAGGCTGAAAACAGGAGGATCACTACAAGTCTGATCTACATAGTGAGACCCTGTAGACCCTGTACTAAATTAAAAAAAAAAAAGAAAGAAAGAAAGAAAGAAAGAAAGAAAGAAAGAAAGAAAAGAAAAGAAAACAATGTTGAAAAAAAAAGATTTTATGACATGGGAAATACTTGTAGCTAAAAAGCACAAGGGCCGGCGGTATAGCTCAGCAGACTAAGAGCTTACTTAGGTAAGCACATGGGCCAGGGTTCGATCCCTGGCTCCACATGCCCGGGGGGCCCCACTCCTGGGTGTGCTGAGTCGGTGATGGAGTCTGGGTGTGGTGACAAGCGCCTGTAATCCCAGAACTTGGGAGGCAGAGATCAGGAGGATCACTACGAGTCTGGGCTGTGTAGTGAGACCCTGCACACACACACACACACACACACACACACACACACACACAGTTAAAAAGCACATTATAGGGGCTGGCATGGTGGCCCATGCCTGTAATCCCAGCCTTCCAGAGGAGGAGACCGGAATATCACTGCAAATTTGCCAAAATTTCACACTGAGTTCAAACTTCCCACCCTGCTGTCTCAGCCTCCTAAATGATGGAATTTCAGGCATGCATTTTCCTGTTTAAAGTACTTTTTTTTTTTGCCAGGGTTCTTCTGGTTTTAAATTCATTAGGCAGCCTAGGCTGGCTTCAAACTCACAGTGATGCCTCTGCCTCAGCTCCCAATTCTGGGATTACAGGCATGCACCACCACCACACCCAGAATTTTTTTTTTCCTTTTTTTTTTTTTTTTTTTTTTTTAATTTAGTACAGGGTGTACAGGGTCTCACTACACAGATCGGACTTGTAGTGATCCTCCTGTATTCAGCCTCCCAAGTGCTGGGATTACAGGCACGTGCCACCATGCCCAGTCTCAACCACAGTCTCAGTGTGCCCCGGGGACAGGGCTGGCACAACATGCTGAGGATTGAACCTGGTCCCTGCATCTGCCTAAGCAGGCGCTTTAATCCACTGAGCTATCTGGCCGGCCTTTTGCTTTTCTGTTATGTAGAGGAAGAAAGGTTTTCCTAAATCAGGTATTCCATTATACTATGCAGCAGGATCCACTTATTGGCTAATTAGGTCAGAGAGACCTGGCATAGTCCCAAAAGATAAAATCCATTTTGGCTTTTGCCAGAATTTGAGAATTGCCCCCATTTTTTAATAGTAAATTTCTTTCTATCTAGGGAGTAAGACACTGTGTGTGGTGGTTTATCTCATGGTCAATTTATACCACCCAGCTGAATCAGTGAGGTGCTGAGTGTGGATTGTTGCTAACAGCATAAAAAAGAAAACTGGAGGGGAAGGTGGTGTGCTGTTGATTCTTCTGGAGAAGCTACTTTTGCTGGCTTTTTTCATATGACCTCAGCTATTATCATCGGAGAGGCTCAGGACCCCTCTGTTGTTGAGGATGGCGGTGGGTTTTTTTTTTTTTCTTTAATGTATCAGTTATTTAATTAGGTTCTTAGTAAGAAATTTAGGACACTAAAATATGAGGATAAGTTCCATTTGTCAGAGTAAAAATGGATCGCAGGTAGCCCCGGAGCTGAGGACAGCTTTGAGTTTTGCTGAAATCTGTGAGTCCACCACTTTCTGATCCACCTTGTGCTGCTCTGAAAGCTGGTATCTCTCTTTCTCAGTGTTGAAGATCTCGTCCTCCTGGTGTCTGGGCTTCCGCAGCTTCTTCTTGAAGCAAGCATCAGTGATGTGTTTAGGGATTTTTCACTTTGCTGATATCAATTTTTGTAGAGGTGATAATGACAAATTTTTGGTGTGTTCTTCGTAGAGGAACAAGATTAAGGCTAAGAGGCCCAGTCACAAGTAGTAAGCCACTGGCCAACTGCTTCAGGAAGACCACTCTCTTGCCTCTGTCATGCCTGGTGAGGATCATCAAGATCATGTCCGGAGTAATGCTAGCTCGAAGTTTCCACACAAGCTGACTGAAGCGTTTCTTGCCATGGCTCAAGAGCTTTCAGGGCACATCTTCAGTAGCAGTATCTAGACATCTTTTGAAGCTTAACTACCTGAGTACCTCCATTCTTGTTCCCTTTGACTGGTTTTGTGATCATAGCAAGAAATTTCTCCTTCTTTTTCTTCTCAACCTTTGATTTAGCAGCTGTGTACTTTCTCTTGTACAAAGCCTTTCTGGAATACATAGCAGATCGAGAGTATCTACCAACTCCTCTAACCAGGACAGGATTTCGGCTGCAGTGGGACTGCCCCTTCTTGGACTTTCTTGCCTTCACCTTACCCTTGTTACCAGTACCACTGGCAGAAGCCTTCTTGGCTTTGGGTTCCTTCTCTTTAGTGTCTGGCTTCTCAGTTTTTTTCACCTGCCATCTTGCAAGATGGGAAAGAGAACTAAGTTTCCAGCTGTGGTTCTTTTCAGGAGACTTCTAGTACTTTGAGGGTCACTTCCTGGCTCCAGTGCAGATCCCTCAGCCTGCTGGCACAGATCCTTCACCCAGATGGCGCAGATTTTCTAGCTTTCATCACTGACCTTTGGGCTTTCCCAGTGCAAATCCTTGATACAGACTTGCATGAGACATTGTCATGCTGTCTGGGTCACCATTTGGACTTGTGGTGGGCGTTGCCGTGGGTCCGAGATATTCAACTGGACTCATTCAGGATGTTGTGGGATTCGGGCTGTCAGCTGGATTCTTTGGTTCTCTAGTGTGTCGACAGATCCCCCACACTGTTGCATTTGATTCTTTGGGTGAATATCATAAAATGATCCTATACATTTTGTGTCCTGTATTAAATCCTTTCCCTTGCAAACCCTGACTACAACACTGTAAGACAATCAGACACTCATGATTGGCCTGGCAAGATAGCTCAGCGGTCTAAAGTGCCTGCTTAGGCAAGCAAAACACAGGGACCGCGGTTTGATCCCCGGCACCACATGCCTCACCAGCCCTGCCCCCAGGCTGAACTGAGCTGTGGCTGACCTGACCACAAAAAAAAAAAAAAGAAAAGAAAAGAAAAGAAAAGAAAAGAAAAGAAAAGAAAAGAAACTCATGGTTAAACATTTGGCCTCAAAGTCAGAACAGGAGCAAAGATTCTCTGACTATGAGTCCCCTTGACTCCAACTATGACTATAGATCTAGAGGAGGTTTTATCTAGAGAAGTAAGTGATTCTAGCTTTTCTCTTTCAACCCTCCTCTGGATCCTGACTGTTGAATGTGGAAAAGGCCATGTCCAGCCACTGGGTCATAGATGTCTGGGGCTCCATCTGAAGTTCCTTTATGAAACAGATGGGAGACCCATATCTCCCCGAGAGACAGGAGGGGATTCCAGGATAGGATCATCAGACATACTCTTTCCTGCTTGAGGTCCACCCTAAATGCTATGCTTTCTTGGCTTTTCCTGGAGTAAAGTGTCACAAATGCATGAACATAAGAGATTTTACTCCACGTTCTGTTTTAAGCAAAAGCAATTTAACTGGAAAATAGTGTCATAATTCACACTGCCATCTCATACCCATCTCTTGGCATTTCATAGTTCTGACTGAGCCCAAACTGTATTGTAATAATAGATAAGTTGTTCCTTTTTCAAATTTGCAGGGCTGGCCAAATAGCTCAGCAAATTAAAGTGCCTGTAAGCAGTTGCAGGGGCCAGGAGTTCAATTCCTGGGCCTGCCATGCCAGCCCCTGTCCCCGGTGCACACTGAGATGGCAATTGAGACTGGGTGTGGTGGTACACACCTGTAATCCCAGTTCTTGAGAGGCTGTAAACAGGTGGATCACTACAAATCCAATCTAGTAGTGAAACCCTAAACACCCTGTAGACCCTTCCCTAAAATAAAAAAAAAAAAATTAAATTAAATTAAATTCACAGGGCGAGACTTTTCCCACTGATTAAAGGTATGGCCTTGTAGTGAAGTTGGAAAATATGTAGGGTGTACTTTAGGAGGTTTCCTATGTCTCATCTTGGGACGTATAAGGAGAGGCAACTAGGTCTCAGGTCTTTTTTTTTTTTTTTTT
>NW_004524602.1:2817053-2822261 GCF_000260255.1 Octodon degus
TTTTTTTTTTTTTTTGTATTATGGTACGGGGGATTGAACTCAGGACTCTGCGCTTGCCAGGCAAGCATGTATTCTACTGAGCTATCTCCCAGGGCCCATTCGTGTTCTTTGTTCTAATACAGATAAAATAGTAGATTTTGTCCCTATAACTAATGTTATATGACCTCTTGTTCCCTTAACATCCTGTTTTGACTAAACAAGTTCACCAAGATATGTTCGATTGCAAAATTGTCACAAGTTTAAAAAACTGCCTTTGTTTTACTTCTATAAACTTGTCCATCCATAAATTTTGATCCATTTAAGGGAGCAACCCCCTCAGCAACATGTATAAGATGGGAGCCCTTCTTTTGTTCAGGAACAAAGGAAGGGCTCACTGAGTCGATGTTCACCTGACATCGACACACTGAGTCGATGTTCACCTAAAACCGAATAAATCTTCCTGTTTCTCCTTCAGTCTCTCTGAACTCTTGAATTCTGCAACAGAAGGAGGAGAACTAGCTGGAGATGGTGACACATGCCTATAATCTCAACACTCAGGAAGCTAAAGCAGGAGGTTTGCCAGGAGATCAAGACCAGCCTGGGCTACACAGTGAGTTCAAGGCCAGGCTGTACTACAAATCATGACCCTGTGTCAAAAAAAGAGTTGGGGTTGGGGGGGGAAGAGAGGGAGGAAGGAAGGGAGAGAGGGAGAGAGAGGTCAGGGCTGGCCAAATAGCTTAGTAGAGGGGCCGGGGAGATGGCTCAGTGGAATAAGTGCTTCCCTGGCAAGCACAAGGCCCTGAGTTCAATCCCTGGTTTTGCCAAAAAAAAAAAAAAATTAAAATTAAAAAAACAAAACAAATAGCTTAGCAGATTAAAGTGCCTACAAGCAGGTGCAGGGGACAGGGGTTCAATCCCTGGGCCTGCCATGCTGGCTCCACCCCCTGGGGTGCACTGAGATGGCAATTGAGACTAGGCGTGGTGGCATGTACCTGTAATCCCAGCTCTTGGGAGGCTGTAAACAGGTGGATCACTACAAGTCTGATCTAGTAGTGAGACCCTGAACACCGTGTAAACCCTTCCTTAAACTATACAAAACAAGCAACAACAAAAATAGGGCAGACTGATGCTCTGAGAAATTCCTTTCCTGAGGATGAGGAAGAGAACACTCCTCCCCCCTTCCTCAGTCCACCAGAGCCTGGCCCCTCTCCACTCAGCTGTGGGAGCTGGAGAAGACATCCTGACTGTCTCTCCCTGCAGCTGTGGCCTTGTGGAAACCCCTGCAGCCCTGGCAACAAGTTGCTGTACTTGTAGTCCTCCCGGACAGGGAGCTAATTAGCCTTCTCCCAAGCCTGGCCATTGGCTCCTGGCTCTTGACAGGAAGTCCTTCTGTTAAGTTCAACCCAGCCCCCTGGACATCACCCCATTAGCTGGCGCAAATATGGCACTGTCCAAACTGTGGGGGAGCACAGTGTTCTGCTGGCCTCTCCACTCCTGGCTCAGAATCAAGTCTCCTGGTTGTCTCCCCATCTGGCCCCAACCCAGAGTAGGGCTTGGTCTCTTCCCGCAGTTCCTCACTGTCTCCTCCCAGGTGTCCCCCAGCCTGGCTGATCCAGATATGAGCCTTCTATAACTGCCTCCTAGTGGCCACCTCCCTGTGGGACAGCCAGATAGGACCTCTGTGACTCACGCCACTGTGCCCACACCCACATGGCCCAGATAGTCCGCAAAGACCGTGCTCAGACACACCTGGCTCCTCAGATGTTGGGGCTGCTGCTGCTGCAAACCCACCCATCAAAGCTCCCTGTGGGGATATAATGAAGTCATGATTCTCTCTCAAACACCCTGGTGCCTTTAAGCTGCCCGTGGCCTCTTTGGGGACCCCTGCATCGCCTCCTAGGTTCCACCTGGCTTGAGCCCCAGAACCCAGCTTGTCTTCCCATCAGGGTTCCCCTGAGCACAGGCACAGCTAGAGATGGCACTCCAGGAACGCCAAGGCTCAGGACAACTTTTTTTATGTTCGTTTTTTACATACAGTCTCACTATGCATTGCAGGCTGGCCTTGAACTTACTATGTAGCCCTGGCTGGCCTTGGATCCACAGCAATCCTCCTGCCTCAGCCTCCTGAGTGCTGGGATTGCAGATGTATGCCACCATGCCTGGCCATGGATGAATCCTGAGAGCAGTAAGGTTGCCCATGGGGTGGCACAAAGCTGGTGTGACCACGAACTGGAGAGGTCACCACAGTGCCCACCAGGCACTAAAGCCTGGGCATGGAGCCATGGAAGACACCCTCGATTAGGGTTTAGATTTAAAATGTTCCCCCAACATCTGTTCTGAGGTGAGGCTTTTGGGAGGTGATTGGATCATGACTGTGCTAACTCCGGGGATCAATCCATTGATGAATATAGAACTGCACAGCCTGTAAGTGGGCCCAGGTGGAAGAAGCAGCGAGCGATACTGCAAAGGTTGTCTCTAGCCCCAGCCTCTCTCTCTGGCTCTTTCCACCCACTCTGCTTCCATGGACTGAAACTCTCAAACTGTGAGCTAAAATAAGCCTTTCTTCCTTTAAATTGTTTAAGTCAGGCATTCCTTTAAATCAAGTATTTTGTCCTAACAATGGAAAAGTGACCTGAGATTGGCAGAATTTGTTTTTCTGGGTGCTCTCAGGTGTCCTGTGTCCACCATCAGATATGGTCCCATTCAGTGTGACCTGTCACAAGATCAGCACTTGAGATGGGTGCCCCCCTCATGGAAGGGTCTTCTACTGTGAAGACCTCCCGCCTATGTTCCTTAGCCTGCTCCCCAGGCCTCGGGACCCCTGGAGAAGGAAGAGGCCCGGTAAATGGCTATGTGCTGGGGGCCCAGGAGCCTGTGCCAGCCTCAGTGTGTGCCAGGAGGGGTGTACTAGTGACCATGGCCCCTCACGGGTAGCAAGGACGCAGCCTCCTTCAGGATATATGCAGGAAATCAGGGAGTCAAACCTTTCATTGCAGGAAAAAGAGCAAATCCCGCCTACAAAGAAACAGAAGATTCCATTTCACCTTGGAACTCTGATCTTAGGGAGGGTATGGAAAGCATGGCGTTCAGCAATTGGACAAGTTTTGGAAGGCAAGTGTTTGTAGATTGGCTGGCCTTGGCATTTAGGAATTGGCTGGCTTTCAGTTTTAGAGTGCAGGGATTGGCTGGCTTTTACCCTTAATATTAAGGGATTGGCTGGCTTTCAGAAGCAGAATCGCAGAAGTAAGGCAGGGCACTGGAATGCCGCGTTTGAGTCATATTCTCAGTGATTGATGGGACCAGGTTTTAAAGTCAGTCTCTATGACTTGTTCGTGGCTTGGGACTGGTTCCCAAAATAGTCTTTTACTTTTCTGAAGTTAAAAAATAGGAACATTATATTTTGACTCCCTCCTCCCATCCCATGGTTGACTTCTTCCCTTTGTAGCCAGCCAGGCTCGCATCATCTGTGCCCAAGCTCAGAGGTCTCCAGCCTGGCCATTTGGCCCTTTTGCAGCAATCTGGGGATCTTTTCCTTCCCAGCCTACCAGACTCTCTCTGGGGGTGCTAAGTCCAGCACTGGGCACCACCCCGACTGGCCCAGTGGACTCCACACTTCACGGAGGTTGTGATCTGGTCCTCAGGGGTGGCACCTCACAAGGCCCAGCCCCTGTAGCATTAGGACACAGCTAAGGAGAGGACCAGGGGGTCCTGCACCTGACTGGGATGGTGACATGCACAGCCCAGCATGCAGCTGCCTGGTGCCCTCGAAGGTCAACTGCTGGCCCAGAATTAAGGGATTAGCCTTGGGTCCTGGAACCAAGCAGGGGGGCTGGGCTGGGGAGGTGGTTCAGTGGAATAGTCGCGTCCCTGGCAAGCACAAGGGCCTGAGTTCAATCCCCGGTTCCACCAAAAAAATAAAATAAAAATAAAAAGATGTGATCAGAACCAAGGAGGGGCCACCATTAAGGACAGCTTCTGCTGGCCTCCTGAGAGTCCCCGTCTACTGCAGGGGTCCAGCCCAGGACCTCTGGCTTGTGTTTCCTGTACCAATATTATTGATGGTCTCTGCTTTATGCAAAGAGGATTGGAATAGAAGGGTCATAAAGACTGGGGACCTGTTGTCTTCCTTGCCCACGCACGCCATACTTAACCCACGATGGATGGGCGGGTGGCTCTGAGAGCATTGCATGTGGATTTGGAAAGACAGGCACAAACTAGACCCTCTCTACTGTGGTCCTGTGAAGTCCAGCATTACCACCCGCCCTATGCCATCCCACATAAGCGTGTGGACTGTGGGCTGCCACCAGACCCTTGTGGACTCTTTCGATGTTAGGGTTCTGGGTTAGTCAGATGAACTGTTCTAGAAAATGGCAAAGTACCTCTGGGGAAAACAAAATACAATAATTTGGGTCCTAGGTCAGAAAAACAAATTTATATTTGGCTCTCGTCTGGGTTGGTTTTGGCCTTTGGCCAGTGGTCAGGAGAGCAAAAGGGTGGGGGAGGGGTGTCTTGGCCCTAAAATGAGATAAAGGGGGCTGAAGCCCAGCTCTGGCCAGAGCCCTGGATGGAACTGGGCCAGGCTTTCTGCCCTCTGGACTGTTCGTTTGAATACAGACTTCACGGAGAAGCTGCTGTGTGCTGAGTGGGGGCAGGGTGTACAGGGGCTCAGCATCTCACGGGAGGCCACCAGGACACTAAAGCTGCACAGGTGAGTGGCATCTGGGAGAGGAGTAGATGTGGGCTGTCTGAGCACAGGGAAGGCTCTAACCCAGTTTAGGTTGAGAGTGACATCAGAAAGATGGCAGAGGCAGACCTAGCTACAGAATGTGGGTGTCCTGGTACTAAAGAAAGTCCCCTTATTCAAATGTCAAGATGGGCTGGGTGTGATGGTGCAAGCCTGTGATCTCAGCACTCTGGGAGGCTGAGGCAGGAAGATCTCAAGTTCAAATCCAGCCTGGGCAATTTAGGGAGAGTCTGTTTCAATAATAATAATAATTAATAATAATAATAATAATAATAATAATAATAGGGCTGGGGAGATAACTTAGTGGCACAGTGCCTACCTGGAAAGCGCAAGGTCTTGAGTTAAATTCTCCATGGAAGAAAAGAAGATGAAGAAGAAGAAAAAGAAAGAAGAAAAGAAGAAGAAGAAGAAGAAGAAGAAGAAGAAGAAGAAGAAGAAGAAGAAGAAGAAGAAGAAGAAGAAGAAGAAGAAGAAGAAGAAGAAAG
>NW_004524602.1:2822361-2836391 GCF_000260255.1 Octodon degus
AAGAAGAAGAAGAAGAAGAAGAAGAAGAAGAAGAAGAAGAAGAAGAAGAAGAAGAAGAAGAAGAAGAAGAAGAAGAAGAAGAAGAAAGAGAAGAGGAAGAAGAAGAAGGGGAAGAAGAAGAAGAAGAGGAAGAAGAAGAAGAGGAAGAAGAAGAAGCAACAGCAGCAGCAGCAGCTGGGCTAGTGATGGCTCATGCCTATAATCCCAGTATTCAGGGGCCAGGGAAATAGCTCAGTAGAATAAGGGCCTGAGTTCAATCCCAGGTTCCAAGAAAAAAAAAAAAAAAAAAGGCACCTGCCAATATTCAGGAGGCTGAGGTTCAAGGACAGCCTTGAGCCTTGGCTGCAAAGTGAATTCAAGGCCAGCCTGAAGCACATAGTAGAAACCCTATCCCAAAAAGACAAAGGTAGGGCTGGCCTAGGATGTAGCTCTGTGTGAAGGCCCTGGGTTCAGTCCTCAGTATTACTATTTCTACTATTGTTACGGTTGAGTGAGATAAAAATAGACCAGATTCTTGTGTACAACAAGGAAAGAATTGCCAAGTATATAGCTCTTGGTGTGTCCTAAGTAGCTATAACGTATTTAACATTTCTTGCAGTTTTATTTTATTAGTACATTTTAGATATACATAATGATCACGTTCATCATAGGGAATTTGTACCTGTGCATGATATATCTTGCATCTTCTTTTTTTTCCACTCCTTTTCCCAGCTTTCAGCCCTCTTCCCCTTTTTTTTACAAAAATTTTGTTTCCATTTTTTTCTTTCTATTCTCTTCCTTTCTTATCCCTTCAGTCCTTTCCCCTCCCCTCTCCCTTGTTACTCTTCTCCTTTGAATATTTTCTTTCCATTTCCCAAGATCTGTTATACATTTTGGTCCTTATTTATGCTTTGTTTCCCACACCAGAGAAACCACACAATTTATTTTTATTTATTTATTTTTTAAATTTTATTTATTTGTGTGTGTGTGTGTGTGTGTGTGGCCAGCTCAGCCCACCGGGGGCAGGGCTGCCTGGCATGTGGTGCTGGGGGATTGAACCGCAGTCCTGTGCTTTGCTTAGCTTGCTCTAAGTAGGTGTTTTAGACCACTGAGCCATCTCACCAGCCCCCACAATTTATTTTTATTTCCAGAGGGGTACTGGGAATCCAGCTCAGGACCTTGTACTTGCCAGGCAGGAGCTTGCTGCTGAGCTATATTCCTGGACCAATGCAATTTATTTATTTATTTTTGCTTTTGTGAGACAGACCCTTGTTCTGTAATTCAGGCTATTCTTAAATTTACTATGTAACCCAGGTTGGCCTCGAACTCACAGTGATCCTCCTGCCTAAGCCTCTTGAGGGCTGGAATTACAGGAGTGCACCACCACATGCCTCCAACCAGGCAATATTTAAACCTGTGTGTCAACTGGGGAGATAGCTCAGCAGTCTAAGTGCCAGCCTGGAAAGTGCACGAACCTAGATTCCATCCCTGGCACCACATGTTGTGCGGGCCACCGAAACCAGGTGTGGTGGCACATGCCTGTAATTGAAGTGCTGGGAAGGCTGAGACAGGAGGATCACTATGAGTCCAAGCTGTGTAGTGAGACCCTGTACCAAATAAATAAAAGATTTTAAAAAATAAATCTGTGTCTGATTTATTTCATTTGATTATGATCTCTGCCAGGCGTGGTGGTGCACACCTATAATCCCAGCACTCACAAGGCTGAGGTGGGAGGATCAACATAAGTTTGAGGTGAGCCTGGGCTACATAGTGAGTTCATGCCCTTCAACTGCATAGCAAAGGGGCTGGGGAGATAGCTCAGTAGAATAAGTGCTTGCATGGCAAGCGCAAGGGCCTGAGTTCAATCCCTGGTTCTGCCAAAAACAGAAAACAAACAAACAACAACAACAAAAAAAAAAAAACAAAAAAAACTGTAGAGCAAGACTCTGTCTTCCCCTAAAAAAATAAAACCAAAACAGAGTATAGTCTCTAAGTAGCTATATTTATCAAAGATCACAGGACAGTAGGGACAAGGACAAAGGGACTCAAAGCAAAGGGGAAAAAAAAAGGACTCAAGTGTGAAAAGCAAAAAAGGCCTGGCTAATCCCAGTTTATGATATTTATTCAGTCACCACTGACCCAAGGGTCTCCTACTGTCGCTGTCTGAGGTCTGCAATCTGCGCGGCCTTCTAAATTTACAACTGGTTACTCATTCGGGTGGTGGTAGGTTTTGGTTGAATGGCCAGGCGGGATGGGGCTCCCACAACTTCCCCGGATGACCATTAGGGTGACGTGATGGTTACAGCGGAACTCAGAGAAGGGAGTGACTCAGCTCCTCTGTTTCTAACTGTACTATTACAGTCACCGCTACTAATGCTGATGCTAGTTGTTGTACCCTGTCAAAATTGACTCCATTTTGTTGCCCTTGTAACCTTGCAGAGTATGTGCCGACCCTTCCCAATTCCTCACCCCTGACTCAAGTCTTATGATATCTGTTCCCCAAACCTTATCTCAATGAACTATTCCTCCCAATTCCTCACCCCTGTGACTCAAGTCTTATATCTGTTTTCCAAAACCTTATCTCAATGAACTATATATGACTGCCAACTCAGCACCTCCACCAAACAGGACCCCCCATGAACTAATGACCCTGCCACTTCTTCCTCTCCATCCCCTCCCTGTTTTTGCGGTTTTTCAAGCTTAAATACTGGCCCTTGTCAATGCTCAGCGCGCACTTAGGCACTTTGTGCCGGGTGTTGCCGCTGGGTACCAGCTAAAATGAAGCGCTTCTTTTAACTTTTGGACTTGCCTCGTTGTCATCTGATTTTTGAGCTACAACACTAGTCATTCGTGGTGGCACTGACCAACACGGAGCCAAGTGTGGGCTTTTCTGCCAAGCTGTCAGCCCAGGAAGCCAGCGCCAGCGCAGTAGGGAGGATGGGCTGGAGAGGAGCGGCGAGCGGGCAGAGCCGTGTGCCCGCGCATGCAGCCCGGCAGTTCTGCAGAGTTCTGGGAGCCCTGGTTCCTGCATCTGGGTCCAAATACCTGCCTGGGGGTGGGCTCAGATCCCACATGAGTAGCCCGGGTTGGGAAACCTGATCATTTTCATCAGAAACTGTGGCCTCGCCACTCGCTGAAGTTAGCCCAGTGTTTCTCTCAATGAAAATGTGGAAGTTGCCTAGGTAATCCAATGGGCAATAAACAAACAGGCAAAGGCCAAGTGAGAAGCCCATGTTGGGCTTTTTATTTTTATTTTTTATTATCTTCAGTCCTGGGTATTGAATCCAGGAGCTTTGTGCTGAGCTACTTCCCCAGTGTTTTTGAATTTTTTTTTTATTTTGAGACAAGGGCTACCTGATTTTGGAAGGGTGACTCAGCTGTGAACTCTACAGTTAGGATGCTTCAGGATGCCCCCCATGTCATATGCCTCTGAAGAAGTGACAAGTGACACCCAGCCAGCCTAATGACAGCCAAGGATGGAGAGGGCCCCAGGACTGTGCAGTGACACAGCTTGGGCTGCTGCCGCTGAGAGAAGCCTTTGAAGCCCAGCAGGGAGATAAGAGGAGACCAAGATCCCACAGGGTTGGGGACAGCTGATAACTGGCTAGGAAGAACATACAGAACAAAGCAGAGATAAAGTAGCCAAGGTCTCTTTCAAGGCCAAGCAGGGTGACAAGAGGCTCCTCGGTGTGGACATGGGTGTTGAGACAGTGGTGATACTTGGATCTCTGACAGAACTGAAGAGATAATCTGCCCTCCAGCGTGCTGCAGGAACAGTGATCCTCGCCAGCGGCATCTGGAAGCCTCTAGTCTTGAGTCCTGGCCTCCCCCGTGGGCCTCAGGGCCAAGCCCTCCAAACCCCTTGTGTAGCCTAAGTGTATGGTATTTTTGTTTTATTTTGTTGTACTGGTAATTTTTTTTTCCCTGCTGGGTATGGTAACTTACCCCTGTAGTCCCAACAACCTGGGAGGCTGTGGCAGGAGGATTGCCAGGAGTTCAAGGCTAGTCTGATCTGCTAGTGAGACCTTAGCTCAATAAATAAATAAATAAATAAATAAATAAATAAATAAATAAAGGCTGGCCAAAGAGCTCAGCAGATTAAAGCATCTGCAAGCAGGCACAGGGGCTGGGGGTTCAATGCCCCAGCCTGCCATGCCAACCCTGCCCTGGGGGTGTGCTGAGACAGCAATTGAGACTGGGTGTGGTGGTGCATGCCTGTAATCCCAGCTCTTGGGAGGCTGTAAATAGGCGGATCACTAAGAGTCCAATCTAGTAGTGAGACCCCCCGAACACCCTGTAGACCCTTCCCTAAAATACAAAAAATAACTACATAAATAAATAATTTTCTCTTTAAATTTTAAGATAGCATAGGGGCCGGGGAGATGGCTCAGCGGAATAAGCACTTCCCTGGCAAGCGCAAGGTCCTGAGTTCAATCCCTGGTTCTGCAAAAAAATAAATAAATAAATAAATTTTAAGATAGCATCGCATTAAGTTGCTAAACTGCCTAAAGTGCACTTGAACTTGTGATCTTTCTGCCTCAGCCTCCCAGATTTCTGGGATTAGAGACATGCATCACCCCACCTGGTTTAAGGGCCTTACATTTTGATGTGGTTTTTTTTGTTTGTTTGTTTTGTTTTTCCCGTACTGGAGATGGAACTCAGGACCCTGTGCTTATTCTACTGAGCTATCTCCCTGGCACATTTTGATGTTTTATAACAAAGGTAACTGGTTATGTTTGCAGGGATTGTTTTTTGTTGTTGTTAGGTATCTGAGCCCAGTGGGCCTTTGAAATGGTGGCATCAGGGACAGGACAGTCCTGGCTCAGGTGACTGCCCCATGACCTTGGGTGAGCAATCAATTTCCTGCGAGCC
The DNA here is from genome assembly GCF_000260255.1 of Octodon degus. NCBI lineage: Eukaryota > Metazoa > Chordata > Mammalia > Rodentia > Octodontidae > Octodon > Octodon degus. The sequence goes on from NW_004524602.1 coordinate 2,827,213, forward strand.
TCCGTGTGCTCACCTGGAAGGGATGAGCCCAGAAGGGCAAACAGTCGAGGATCAGGAGATTATGGCCATCAAGTATTCAGCCTGCCACTCCGAACAGTGGCATAGGTCCCTTCCCAGGCCTGATCCTCCTCTGCCACCCATGCCTCCCTGGAACCAACCAAGGCTGAGCCCACTTCCCTCTGGGTGGCACCCCAGGTCCTCTTCCCATGTGGCCCCACCCCCTTTGCATGCTAAGCAGGTCTTGCCCTGCCTGTGCCCCCCGCCCCCCAAGGTAGCAGCGTGTGTACCTCCAGCCCTGAGGGGTGGCAGCAGTGGCTGTGTGGGCAAAAGGATGTGGGGACTTCATAACTGGGACACATGTGGGAACCCGAAGCCACTCCAGGTGTAGGATGGGACTTGTGAACATCAACACTGGGGAGCAAAACATCCCCACGCTTCATGGTGTGAAGCAACATTGTACTAGCCCTGTCTCATGGCTCAGGTCTCGCCTCTGGGGGCCTGTCAGATGTAGGGTGACTGTCTATCCTGATTCAGCCTTAGGGCCTGGCCCTTGGCAGAGCAATGATGCCTCTGCCACCATCTCCAGGTGGTGCGGGCTCTCTCCTAGCGTAGCCACTGGGGCCTAAGAGTAAGCATCTCAGCGAGAAGCAGCCAGAAGCCAACTTAGCATTGTGACTGAGCCCTAGAGGTTCCACTGTGCCATTTCTGCAGCAGTCACAGGCCTGCTCAACTCAGGCGTCCCAGGACACAGACTCTCCAGGGAAAAGTGTCAGAACTCCTTATAGAAAGAGGAAGGGGCTGGTGAGATGGCTCAGTGGTCTAAAGCACCTACTTAGAACAAACTAAATTAAGCAAAGCACAGGGACTGCGGTTCAATCCCCCAGCACCACATGCCAGCCAGCCCCATCCCCTGGTGGGCTGAGCTGGCCACACACACAAAATAAATGAATAAATAAATAATAAAAAAAAAATTTTGGGGCCAGGGAGATGGCTCAGTGGAATAAGCGCTTCCCTGGCAAGCGCAAGGGTCTGAGTTCAATCCCTGGTTCAAAAAAAAAAAAAAAAGAAAGAGGACAGGGATTGGGTGACATTGTGAGCCATCTTGGAAATCATCTTGCCACACAAGAGTAGGCATTGGAGACAGGTAAGAGCCTCCTGCATGCTTGAGGGGCCCTGGCCCTCCTGTGCCACCAGCCTACTGGGTGAGCATTGGTATTCACTCTCCTGTGCTGTGTGATTCCCAGCCAGCCCCTTAGCACTGACCTTGCAATTGGGAGGGCCTGGGCCAGTATTCTGCAGGGTGGGATGTAGGAATTAGTCCAAGTCCTTCCCAACACAGGTCTCACCAAGAAGACCTCACCTTTTCCTCCATTAGCAGGGAAGATCCTCCTGCCTCAGCCTCCCAGGATAGTGACCTGTCTGCAGTGGTGATGTGGGAGATGTGAGGTGTTTCCAAAGAGAAACACATGGGGATGGAGGTAGAAACCTTTAGAACAAATCCTGGCCTGATAACACAAATGCTCTGTGGCTCGGTGACCTCTATAGGCCACAGCTTTGTCACCTGTAGCGGGACGATCGAGAACTCACTACAACAGTGCCTGTAAAGCACATAGCAAGTTCCTGACACGTAGCAGGTGATCACAAACTTGTAGCTGCTGCTGCTGTTGGGATCAATTGAACTGATTTCCAAAATAGGACACAGATGCTGGGCATGCTGGCACGTGTCTATAACCCCAGCACTCAGGGGGGCAGAGGCAGGAGGACTGCCGTGAGTTTGAAACCAGCGGGGGCTACAAAATGAGTTCAAGGCTAGTCTGAATCGCCAGCCTGAACTGCAGAGTGAGATCCTGTCCCCCGCAAAAAGGCACAAGATGCATTCTGGGAGAAAGATGCTTGATTTCAACATTTAGCAAAAGTTAAAAGGAATACTAAAATTCACGTAGAAACATTCTGAAAATAGTGACCAATTATTCCTTGTATCTGGTAATATGCAGACTAGTTAACTAGATTTTTTTTTTTTTTTTTTTTTGGTGGAACCAGGGATTGAACTCAGGCCCTTGCACTTGCCAGGGAAGCACTTAATCCACTGAGCCATCTCCCCAGCCCAAAATCTATTGTCTTTCTTTTTTTTTTTTTTTTTTTGGTGGAACCGGGGATTGTACTCAGGCTCTGGCACGTGCCAGGCAAGCACTTATCCAACTGAGTCATCTCCCCAGCCCCTAAAATGTCTGGAGGATTTTTTTTTTCTTTTTGTGGAGCTGGGGATTGAACTCAGGCCCTTTCACTTGCCAGGCAAGCACTTATTCAACTGAGCTATCTCCCTGGCCCCCTAGTTGACTAGAGAAACTGTTTCCTAAAAATGCTAAGTGAAATATATGGTGGTGCATGCCTCTAATCCCAGGACTTCAATGCCTGAAGCCAGGCCAGGTGTGGTAGCACACATCTGTGATTCCAGCACTTGGGAGGCAGAGGCTGGAGGATTGCTGCTGGTTTGAAGTAAGCCTGGACTGCCTAGTGAGTTCAAGGCCAGCTCTAACTACCTAGCAAGATCTTATCTCAAACAAACAGAATAAAATAAATAAATAAATAAAACATCAACAGATTGCAGTACATTGAGCTCCACAGAGACAGCGCTGAAGCAAGTGAGAGCTGGACGGGCACTGGGTGACTGTACCTCGCTGAGGAAAACAAGTAAACATGGGCAAAGGTGATCCTAAGAAGCCGAGAGGCAAGATGTCATCCTACGTATTCTTTGTGCAAACTTGCCGAGAGAGTACGAGAAGCACCCAGATGCTTCCGTTAACTTCTCAGAGTTTTCTAAGAAGTGCTCAGAGAAATGGAAGACCATGTCTGCTAAAGAGAAAGGAAAATTTGAAGACATGGCAAAGGCAGACAAGGCTCGTTATGAAAGAGAAATAAAAACTTGCATTCTTCCTAAAGGAGAAACAAAAGAGAAGTTCAAGGATCCCAAAGAGCCCAAGAGGCCTCCTTCGACCTTCTTGTTCTGTTCTGAATATCACCCCAAAATCAAAGGAGAACACCCTGGCCTCTCCATTGGTGATGCTGCAAAGAAACTTGGAGAAATGTGGAATAATACTGCAGCAGACGACCAGCAGCCATACGAGAGGAAAGCTGCTAAACTGAAGGAAAAGTGTGAAAAGGGCATCGCTGCCTACCGGGCTAAAGGAAAGCCTGATGCAGGGAAAAAGGGAGTCGTCAAGGCTATAAAAAACAAGAAATAGAAGGAAGAGGAGGAGGAAGAGGAAGACGAGGAGGAAAAAGAGAATGACGATGAGTAAGTTGGTCCTAGTGCAGTTTTTTCTTGTCTATAAAGCATTTAACCCCCCTGTACACAACTCACTCCTTTGGAAGAAAAAAATTGAAATATAAAGCTGTGTAAGATTTGTTTTTAAACTATAGTCTTGTGTGTGTGTGTGTGTGTGTGTGTGTGTGTGTATAGTTAACACACTACACATGTGCCTTTAGATAACCCTGTCCTGGTGGTATTTTGAATAGCCACTAACCTTGCCTGGTACAGGATGGGGGCTGTAAATTGGCAGGGAAATTTAAAGCAGGTTCTTACACACCACAAATTAGTTATATATGGGGATGCTAGTTTTTCATCTTCTGTTGTCTCTAATGCAGCTTATAAGAAATTATTGTTGTTCTGTTAACTGAATACCACTCTGTAATTGCAAAAAAGATGTTGCAACTGTTTTGTTGACATTCTGAATGCTTCTAAGTAAATACAATTTTTTTTTTTAAAAAAAGCAACATATATCTGTCTGTGTCAGCTTACTGTGGCAAAGCACCTGAGGTGATCACTTTATGAAGTAGGAGGGTTTGTCTTGAAAGACTTGGTCACTGGTCAGTGGCTCCGGCCGTTGTGTGAGCAGCACTTCATGGCCTGGATGTGTACTGGAGCAGAACCTAGAGGAAGAAGAAGGGTCTGGGGTCCCATAATCCCCTTCAAGGGCACTGCCCTAGTGACCTAAGACCTCCCTAATAGTGCCAGGCTACAGACCTTGTGTGTGCCACCTAGCCTTTGGGGTCACTCCAAGTGTGAACCACAGCAAGTGATGCTGTTATATCAGATCCCACCAGAAGCCGGAAGAGCAGGCAGGCAGGGTGGCACCAGAGTGGGTATTGAGGCCTTGGCTCCAGGGGGCTGGGCTGCCAGTGGAGGGTGTTGGCTCCTCTTGGGCACCCTGTCTTTTTGGTCCCAACTCTAATTTGGGCCTCCATGGAAGCAAGCAGTTTTGTGTAGGTGCCAACCAGCCCTGTGCAGCAGGCATCTTCCCTTAGAAGTGAGCTACCTTCCTGTCTGAGTCTCTCTGGCCCTCAAGGTGAGCAACTTGGGAATTTCTTGGCCTCTTGGCGATGCAGTGTCTATGGGACTGCTCTAGAGTAACCCTTTCCCCATGTCCCCCATGTCACAAGTTGCCTCAGAGAGCCTGTGAGAATCCAGACCCAACAGAGGCCTCACTCTAATGAGGCTGAGGCTCGCTTTTTTTTTTTTTTTGCAGATCTGGGGATTGAACTCAGGCCCTTGTGATTGCCAGGGAAGTGCTTATTCTACTGAACTATCTGGCCCCCTTTTCATCTTTTTATTTTTTTTTTAAATTTTATTTATTTATTTATTTTGTGTGGCCAGCTCAGCCCACCAGGGGGCGGGGCCGGCTGGCATGTGGTGCTGGGGGATTGAACCGCGGTCCTTGTGCTTTGCTAAGCTTGTTCTAAGTAGGTGCTTTAGACCACTGAGCCATCTCACCAGCCCCGCCCTTTTCATCTTTCTTTGTTTTCTTCCATCTCTTACTTTTCTCATCCCTCCCTCTTACTCCCTGAAATCAGTTCCTAAATTAATTATACCCATGACTCTGTGCTTAGGAAAACCAAGAGGGGCCAAACAAATAGCTCAGTGGATTATAGTGTGTGTAAACAGGCACAGGGGCCGTGGGCTCGATACCCCAGCCTTGCTGTGCCAGCCCCACACCCCCTGGGGCGCTCTGAGCCGGCCACTGAGACTGGGCATGGTGGTGTGCACCTGTAATCCCAGCTCTTGGGAGGCTGTAAACAGGCAGATCACTAAGAGTCCGATCTAGTAGTGAGACCTTGAACACACTGTAGACCCTTCCCTAAATTACAAAAAAAAAAAAAAAAAAAAAAAAGGAAAACCAAAGAGAGGAAGTAAACACCTGAGATCTGACCCTCATCATTAGATGTGTGATTTTTTTTAAGTCAATGCTCCAGTGAGGAAGAGGTAACAGGATCAGAAATGTTCCAGCTTTGGGGCTGAGGAGATAGCTTAGTGAAATAAACGCTTTCCTGGCAAGTACAACGGCCTGAGTTCAATCCTTGGTTCTGCCAAAAAAGAAAAAAAAAAAAAAAAAGAAATGCTCCAGCTATGTTATATACCTATACCAAGCCCCCAAAAGGAACATATATATTCTGTACTGCAAATGCACAATATTTATTTTTTGAAAGTCAATGTCCTTAGGGGAAAACCGGTAAAAACTCAACTCGGTCCCCAAAGACTTTCCTCTATCCACCTAGCTCTGGCTGGAGTAGAACATAGCATAGGAGGGGAGATTCCAACGCAATTCCTGATACAAAGGCAAAATTCAGCCACATGAAAACCCCAAATCATATTTGTTACATGATTGGAAAACCCTAAGCACATACACACACAAAAAAACTTAAATTGGGAAGCTGTAATCCCAGCACATGGGAGACCAAGGTAGGAAGATTACTGGGAGTTCAAGGCCAGTTTGGGCTACATAGCAAACCCCTGTATCAAAAAATAACAATTTTTTTCCAGTACCAGGGATTGAACTCAGGACCTTGTGCTTGCCAGGCAAGGGTTTATTCTACTGAGCTATCTCCCTAGCCTTAACAACAAAATTTCTTTTAAATGGTTCAAAGTTGGAAATGTCCCTAAGACACCTAGAAGAAACAAAAGTTCCTGAAAAAAAATAAACATTTTAAACACAGATTCAAAAAATTCTCACAAAAAATTTGAAAGAGTGTGAGTTTATAAAAAATGTGAATAAACTACTGAAAAGCAAATGACAAAGAACACAAGTTAACAGAAACAACAAGTGGTGAGATGAGACCCATAAATACCATGTAGACCTGTGAGGCGGAACAGAAGCTAAGTACTCAAAAATGTCAGGAGTTGGGGATCGGGGAGACAGCTCAGTGGTTTATGAACTGTACAGCAAGACTCTGTCAAAAAAAAAAAAAATGCCAGAAGTGAAAAACAGTACTTCAAATGCAGAAAAAACAAAGCAGAATGGCTAGTATGGCTTTCCTCAAGATAGCCTGCCCTGTGTCCTCCAAGGTGTACTTTTCTTCTGGGGTTTTTTTTTTTTTTCTCTCTCTCTCTTTTACGTGTTCCAAGCTTGCTCTGCAGAACCAGTTTTTACCCTTACTTTTCCCTTTTACTTTTTTTTTTTTTTTTTTTTTGTATTTTAGGGAAGGGTCTACAGGGTGTTCAGGGTCTCACACTAGATTGAACTCTCAGTGATCCGCCTGTTTACAGCCTCCTAAGAGCTGGGATTACAGGTGTGCACCACCACACCCAGTCTCAATTGCTGTCTCTGCGCACCCCAGGGGCAGGGCCGGCATGGCAGGCCCGGGGATCGAATCCCCAGCCCCTGTGCCTGCTTGCATGTGCTTTAATCTGCTGAGCTATTTGGCCAGCCCCTCCCTTTTACTTTCTCAAATAAGCTTTGCCATTTCTCCTCCTCTTCCTCCTCTTCTCCTCCTCCTTCTCCTCCTCCTCTTCCTCCTCCTCTTCTTCCTCTTCCTCCTCTTCCTTCTCCTCCTCCTCCTCCTCTTCCTCCTCCTCTTCCTCTTCTTCCTCTTCCTCCTCTTCCTTCTCCTCCTCCTCCTCTTCCTCCTCCTCCTTCTCCTCCTTCTTCATTTTATGTATCTGGTACAGGGTCTCACTATGCAGCTCAGACTCATACTGATCCTCCTATCCCTGGGATTACAGGCATGTACCACCACACTCAGACTCCTTCCACAGCTCATAGTGCCCCAGGGGCGGGGCCGGCATGGGATGCAGGAGGGGGATGGAACCCTGGTCCCACACTTGCCAAAGCAGGCACTTAGCGAAGAGAGAACAAAAACAGAATATGAAACTCTTAAGCTAGGCATGGTGGCACACACCTATCCTGGCACTTGGGAGGCTGAGGCAGGCTGCAAGTTCCAAGCCAACCCAGGGCTACATAGTGAGTTCAAAGCCAACCTGGACTAACCAAAAAGATCCTGTCTCAAAGGGGGAAAAAAAAGAAACAAATAAAGTCAGTTAGGTATATTTAAAGATGAACCAGATAAAACCTTGAGAACTGAAACTATAGTAATTATTATTAACATCCCCAAAAGACAAGTCAAAAATCAGAATAGACGAAGTAGAGGAGAAAAAAGGAAATTGAAATGCAAAGCTATGTAAATTACCAAGAATTCAGCAAAGAAAGGTTAACAGGTAGTATATGAGGACCTTGGTATGGAAGGGCATGCCTGTAATCCCAGGACTCTGGAAGCTGAGGCAGGAGGATTGCCACCTATTCAAGGCCTGCCTGGGCTACATAGTGAGAGCATATATTATATATATTAAAGAAAAATTGAGTGTTATGGAAAAAAATTAACATGTATCCATAATAAAATCTCAAGAAACTAAAGATTAAAGAAAACTCAATGAAAGAGAGCCATACAAATCTTATATGCCTACTGCCATATTTTTGGTAAAGATTGAATGCATTTATTCTAAATTCAGAAGCAGGGCCAGGGAGATGGCTCAGTAGAATAAGCACTTGCCTGGCAAACATCAGGGCCTGAGTTCAATCCCCGGTTCCACAAAAAACAAAAAACAAAAAAAAAAAACCAACCTAAATTCAGAAGCAAGGAAGGGGCACCCACTCTCACCAGGTCCATGCTAGATTTCCTGGAGACCTTAAGAAGCATAATAAGTCAAGAATAATACATTAGGGGCTGGTGAGATGGCTCAGTGGTCTAAAGCACCTACTTAGAACAAGCTTAGCAAAGCACAGGGACCACGGTTCAATCCCCCAGCACCACATGCCAGCCAGCCCCACCCCCTGGTGGGCTGAGCTGGCCACACACACATAAATAAATACAAATTAAAAAAAAAAAAAAAAGATGGGGGCTGGAGAGATGGCTCAGTGGTCTAAAGCACCTACTTGAAACAAGCTTGGCAAAGCACAGGGACCTCGGTTCGATCCCCGGCACCACATGCCAGCCAGCCCCACCCGCTGGTGGGCTGAGCTGGCCACACACACAAACACACAATAAATAAATGTAATAAATAAAAATAAATATATATAAAAAAAGAATAATACATTAGGCTGAGGCAGGAGGATTGCTGACAGGTGGGGAAAGAAGAGAAGACTATTTACTAGCAGAACATATAACTGTCTACATAAAAGAAATCATAAAGGTTACGTTTCTTTTCCTTTTTTTTGTGGCTGGCTCAGCCTGCCCTGAGGTGGGATTGGTGCAGCATATGGTGCCAGGAATCAAACTGCGGTCCCTGTGCTTGCCTAAGTTTGCCTAAGCAAGGGCTGTAACCCACTAAGCTATCTCGCTGGCCAAAGACTTTATTTTTATTATTTATTTATTTGTCGTGGAATCGAGGATTGAATTCAGACCCTTGCACTTGCCAGGCAAGCACTTATCCTACTGAGCCATCTCCCCAGCCCCCAAAGACTACATTTTAAAAAATCTACTAAGGGCCAGGGATATCACTTAGTGGTACAAGTACCTGCCCAGCAAGTGAAAGGACCTGAGTTCGACTTTTGGTACCAAAATCAATCAATCCTACTAAAACTAATAAATGACTTTAAAAAGGTTATAGGAGGGGGCCAGAGAGATAGCTCAGACTTGGCAAGCAGAAGGACTCAAGTTCGATACCCTGCCCCACAGTGCATCTTGGTCCCAGATGTTGGCACCCACTGTGTCACCTGGAACCAGGCGTGGTGGTGCTCACCTATAATCCCAGCACTTGGGAGGTTGAGCCAAGAGGATCTTTGTGAGTTTGAGACCAGCCTGGAGTCTACAAAAGTGAGCACAAGGCCAGCCTATACTGCATTAGTGAGACCCTGTCTCAAAAAAAAAAAAAAAAAAAAAAAAATCCGGGGCCGGGGAGGTGGCTCAGT
>NW_004524602.1:2837159-2842413 GCF_000260255.1 Octodon degus
ACCACATGCCAGCCAGCCCCGCCCCCTGGTGGGCTGAGCTGGCCACACACACACACACACACACACACACACACACACACACACAATAAATAAATATTTTAAAAAATGCTTTAAAAAGACAAGGTCTTGCTATGCAGTTCAGGCTGGCTTTGAACTCAATGATCCTCTTGCCTCAGCCTCCCAAGGGGACTGTGATTACAGATATGCACCAATATGCCAAGCTTCAAAATATTTTTACAGGCCAGGGATGTAGCTCACTGGCACAGCACCTACCTGGCAAATGTGAGGTCCTGAGTTTGATTCCCAGGACCAAAAATAAAACAGAAAAAAAAAAAAAAAAAAAGAATACTCCAAAATATTTTTGCAACTAAAAAAGAACAATATTCAAAACTATTTTGGGAAAAAAAGAATAAAGTTGGAAGACTCATAATTTATGATTTCTACATTTCTAATAAAGGCTTCGGAATTTAAGACTATAATGTAGGGTTGGAATGGTGGCGCATGAGTATAATCCCAGCACGTGGGACTCTAAGGCAGGAAGATCCCGAAGAGCTCAAGGACAGCCTGAACTACATAGTGAGACCTGTCTCAAAAAAAACCTGAAAGGGGCCGGGGAGATAGCTCAGTGGAATAAGCGCTTGCCTGGCAAGTGCAAAGGCCTGAGTTCAATCCCCAGTTCTGCAAACAAACAAACAAACAACAACAAAAAAAAACCCTGAATAAAGGGCCAGTGAGATAGCTCAGCAGGCTAAACAGCTGCTTAGGGAAGCGCAGGGACTGGAGTTTGATCCCCGACACCACAGGCAGTGCTGGCCTCACCCCCAGGTACACAGAGCAAGGCCACTGAATTGGGGCGTGGTGGCACATGCCTGTAATCCCAGTGCTGGGGAGGCTAAAAACAAAAGGATCACTATTAGTCTGAGTTGTGTAGTGAGACCCTGTACCAAACACATTAAAAAAAAAAAAAAAAGCCTAAAAGAAAGCACATGGGGGTGGGAGCCCTAAGACTGTAATATGGATGAAAGAATAGACACACAAAAAAAATCATCACAGAAATGAGAGTCTAGAATCACAATCAATGGATTTTTTAAAAAAATGTATTTAGTATAGGGTCTATAGAGTCTCACTACACAGATTGGACTTGTAGTGGTCCTCCTGTTTTCAGCCTCCTAAGTGTGCTAACATGCCCAGTCTCAGTCACTGTCTCAGCACACTCCGGTGGCGGAGGAGAATCAACTGATTTTTTTTTTTTTTTTTTTTTTTTTTTTTTTTTTGTGGCTCGCTCAGCCCACCCTGGGTGGCGCCAGGGATCAAACTGCAGTCCCTGCACTTGCCTAAGCTTGCTTAAGCAGGTGCTTTAGAGCTTTAGACCACTGAGCTATCTCGCCGGCTCCTCAATTGATTTTTGACAAAGATGACTTTACAGAATTCAAGGCCAGAGAGCCTGCAGGTGAATCAAGAGGATCAGTTTATTTGCCCAGCTTGGCAGAGTTGTGTCCAAAAAGACTGAGCGCTGAACAAGGGAAGAAGCTCTCGTTTTAGACTTTTTTTTTTTTTTTTTTTTTGGTGGGACCAGGGATTGAACTCAGGACCCTGTACTTGCCAGGCAAGTGCTTATTCTATGGCACTATCTCCCCAGCCCCTTCATTTTAGATATTTGGTCTGTAGAGGCTGGCACAGAACTGGAAGAGGGAGTGCCAGCAAGGTTATAGAAGCAAGATATAAGCAGTCATGGAATCAGTGACAAGTTTATGACCAGCCTTGAAAGAAGACAGGTTTCGGGGATTCCAGGATGTTGCAGGACTCTTTACAGGAGCTTCGTTGTCAGCCTTATCTGTATCTCCTAAAGCAAAACAGATCCCAAGATGTCATAGAGCTGGTTTTACAGGAGCATGATTGTCTGTGTTATCAGTATCAGAGCAGAGGTCAGCAGTTATACGGAGGAGGATTTCATGGAGGAGCTGCTCAAGGCTAGGAGGAAAACCGGATTTTTCTCTAAATTCTGTTTTCATGCCAAGTGAACTCAGTGGTGAAACAGTAGTCTTTTCAACAAATTGTGATGGGGCAATTGGATACTCGTTTAAAAACCAAGAAAGGATAGCCAGGTACAGTGGTGTATCTGCTGGTCACCCCAGCACTCTGGGAGCCTGAGGCAGGAGGAAACCAGCCCGAGCAATTTAGCAAGGTTCTCCCTCAAAATAAAAAAGGATGGAGGATGTATCTCAGTGTCAAGGCCATGAGCTCAATTCCCAGAACTACAAAAGTTAAAAAAGAAAGAAAGAAAGAAAGAAAGAAAGAAAGAAAGAAAGAAAGAAAGAAAGAAAGAGAATTAAAAAGGAAACACAAGCTGTAACAAAACATACATGCAGTCCAGCTACACAGGAGGCTGAGGCGGGGTCTCACTGTGTATTCCAGGCCAGCCTTAACTCACTATGTAGCTCGGGCTAGCCTTGAATTTGAGGCTATCGTCCTGCCTCAGCCTCCTGAATGCTGGGATTATAGTGCCTGCATGACAAGCACAAGGTCCTGAGTTCAACTGCCCGTACCAAAAACAAAAAAATACCGAAAGAAAAATGACAAGTATAGTCCTTTGGGTAATATTGATTAAATGGGGACCAAAGGGGAAAACAAGTCATGTGGGAAGTGCACAGGGGTTGGACAAGAACTTTCCTGGAAGGGGTGGGTTAAGGAGGTGTGATCCTCCACCCCAACATAATTGATGCCTACTTAGCATATCAATAAATGCTGTTCATGGCTAGGGGAAGCTTAGGGGTGAGCAGTTCCTCTTTTCTTGAAATCCTGGCCTGCAGTGAATGTGCTTCTAGCCATAGCTATGCTCCACCCTGACCTTTCCAGGACTCAGCCATGTCTGACTGCCGACAATATTTCTAAATAACTTAGCTATAATAATCTGACATTACATGTAGTATGCATAGATTGCAGCACCACTGTGCGCCTCATGAGCACACAGAAGAAGAAAGGGAAGTGAACAGAATTTGGGTGTGCTATGTCTCCACCAACTCCCCACAATGAATGCACTGCAGGAGCTAACAAAAATGCCAATGAAAACAAGCAAATACACAGAATCACCATGCCTATTAAAGTATATATTAGTGTCCAGACATGGAGGTGCACTGTAAACCCAGCACTTGGGAGACCGAGACAGGAGGATCACTGTGAATTTGGGGCCAGATTAGGCTACACAGGGAGACCATGCCTTAAAACAAACAAGCAAATAAACATTATATAGAGCCTGCCAAAATCAATCAATCTATCTATCTGTCTGTCTGTCTATCTCTAGCTATCTGATATACAATATATTTTACTACAGCAACTCTATAGACACTAGCCACTCCTGCCTGTCCCGTTGACAGGGTTTCTTGTCCTTGATGTACTAGTGCCTTTTTCTGGATCATTTATTTATTTATTTATTTATTTTTTGCCGAACTGGGGATTGAACTCAGGCCCTTGCACTTGCCAGGGAAGTGCTTATTCCACTGAGCCACCTCCCCAGCCCCTTGGATCATCTATTTAGGGACCAACTGATTTTCAAGTTTCTTTCCCCTGGGTACACAGGCTATATGCCTGAGAAGGCCCAGCCTGGGATTAGCACCCACACTGCTGTAACCCTGGTCCTAGGAAGGCTTCCTCGCTCCTAGATCTTTTGTACCCTGCTCAGTCCTTCCCTCCCCAACTGCTGCCTGATTGGTTAATTGTGTTTAACAATAACCTGGGACAGAACTTTCTCCACCAATCAAATTCAGTCCAAGCCTCAGCCCTCTTGGGGCTGTTCTGATTCCTTTAGGGCTCTTCTCAGCTGTCTCTTGTCTCTGGCAAACTTCTAGATGGTTAAGGGTCCGTTTTTTCTGAGTTCCCAACCTGATAGCTAATCACTAATTGCTTATCACCACTGTCTCCAAGTCTCCCAGAGCATAGACCTACAGGCCTGAATTTCCCCAGGCTGCCCCTGATAATAGAATTCCTTGGGGAGACAATCCTCTCTCCCAGCATAAAACTCTGGCACTAAAATGGGGTGGCCCACATCTGTAATCCCAGCCCTGGGAAAGCAGCTGAATGTCTGAGGCCAGTCTGGATTGTATAAGGAGACCCGCCTCAAACAAACAAAAAACACTTTGTCCCACTCCTCTGAGGCTGGGGTTTTCTCCCAACAGGGCCCAAGGGATCCCCCTAAGCAGAGATGGGAACCTTGACTTACCTCCCACACAAGGCAGGGCATAGGTTTGAAGCTTTCCATCACAAGAATTTTTGTGCGGGGAAGACAGCGGTCTAAGCACCACTCTAGCAAGCTCAAGGGCCTAGGTTTGATCCCCAGTACTGAATGCCTGGTTGGCCTTGAAAATGGGTGTGGTGGCACATGCCTGTAATCCCAGTGCTGGGAAGGCTGAAACAGGAGGATCACTATGAGGATTACAAGCCTGAGCTACATAGAGAGATCCTGTACCAAACAAATAAATAAAAGAATTTAAAAATGTTAAAGAATTTTTTTTTCAATAAGAGGTATAAGGAGGTAAATTTGATAGAATTTAAGTGCAAACTCAAAAGGATTTTTTCTTTTCTTATGTATTTAGTACAGGGTCTACATGGTCTCACTATGTAGATTGGACTCATAGTGATTCTCCTGTTTTCAGCCTCCCAAGAGCTGGGATTATAGGTGTGTGCCACCATGCCCACCTGGTCTCAATCACCTGTCTCAGCGAGCCCCTGGGGCAGGTTCGGCTCAGCATGGCACTTCAGTCTGCTGAGCTATCTGGCCAGCCCTGCCCACTCAAAGGAAACTGTAATCCCGGTACTTGGGAGGCTGAGGCAGGGGGGTTGAACAAATTTGAGGCCAGCCTGAACTACATAGTGAGACTCTGTCTCAGAAAAACAAACAAACAAAAGAAACAGTGGAAAGAAGCAAGCTAGTCAGGAGCTGGGGTATTTATGTGTTTTGGGAGTGAAAAATCTGTGGAATTTGTGAAGCTATACAAAGTTAGGCCTTTGTTTACAGAAGAAATTCTGCCCCAGGGCTAAAGATAATGGCTCCCTTCACAGGGGGAAGGGTGGCTGAAAGGTAGGACCCAGTCTTTTGTAATTTTTAAAAATGGGTGATCTAAGACTTTTTGTCTATGAACATTCTTTGAAATTTGTCAGTCTTTTTATTTTAAACTCAGGTTTCTGCCCTTGAATTTATCAGCCAAGCAAATTTATGGATTCACATTATTAAACAGCTATATATATACTTTTTAATTTT
>NW_004524602.1:2843415-2859871 GCF_000260255.1 Octodon degus
CATGTGGTGCTGGGGGATTGAACCACGGTCCCTGTGCTTTGCTAAGCTTGTTCTAAGTAGGTGCTTTAGACCACTGAGCCATCTCACCAGCCCAAAACTGCTATTCTTGTAATCCCTATAGGGTAGTTGTAGTTTTGATATACAGGAAATGGGAGATGTCAGATAATCTGGAATTCATGTTCCCCAAAGTTGAACAATGAATTCTAAGTAACAGTGGGGTTTAAGAGTAGGAAATTTGGGGGCCGGGGAGATGACTCAGCAGAATAAGCATTTGTTTGGCAAGCACAAGGGCCTGAATTCAATCCCTGGTTCAGAAAAAAAAAAAAAAAAGAGTAGGAAATTTTGGGACCGGGAGATAGCTCAGTAGAATAAGCTCATCCATAGCAAGCACAAGGGCCTGAGTTCAATCCCTGGTTCCAAAAAAAAAAAAAAGAAGAAGAAGAATAGGAAATTTTATTGGAGAGAAGGAATGGGAAATAGGAATAGAATAGGAATAGTTCCTGAGACATAGGAAGGGTCCCCTATGGGTCTCTTCTCAAAGGAAGGGCCCACTTCTGAAGTGAGCTCACTTCTCAAAGGAATTTTATTAGGGGTCAGGGAGATGGCTCAGTGGAATAAGCGCTTCCCTGGCAAGTGCAAGGGCCTGAGTTCAATCCCTGGTTCTGGGGGAAAAAAAAAAAAAAAAGAATTTTATA
The DNA here is from genome assembly GCF_000260255.1 of Octodon degus. Taxonomy (NCBI): domain Eukaryota; kingdom Metazoa; phylum Chordata; class Mammalia; order Rodentia; family Octodontidae; genus Octodon; species Octodon degus. The sequence goes on from NW_004524602.1 coordinate 2,844,111, forward strand.
GTGGAGAAAAAATCAGGTGGAGGATATAACATGAGTCAAAATCATGATCAACCAATAAGATTACAAGTATAGTTGCTTAGGTAATATTGGTCCAATGGTAGAGAGACCACATAGATGACATCATTAATCTAGTCTTATTTTTATTTGTGTGTGTGTGTGTGTGTGTGTGTTTAAAGGCCATATTAAAAAAAAATCTTTTATTGAGCAGAACAGACAGCTCAGTGGTCTAAAGCACCTGCTTAGGTAGGCAACAACAACAACAAAATCCTTTATTTATTTGGTACAGGGTCTCACTATGCACCAGTACTGGGAATGGAACCTGGGTTCTTGCACTTGCTAGATCACTGAGCTATCTCCTCAGCCCTCTAGTTTTACTTTTAGTCTTAGTAGTCTTGTCTTAGGGGGTGGGAGAGGATGGCTGACCACTAAGGAGATACTGGGAAATCTCAAGGAGTGATACCAATAATCTCAAACTTCTGCTTATCCCTAAGTCATTGTGATTCTTACCTTCAGATACTAGTCCAGCCACAGTCTCCATGAGTTTCCATTTCTGCACTGACTTCCTCAAGGGCCCAGCCCTTGAGTCCTCACTACACAGGCTGCCTGAAATATTGCCTTCTAACTTATCTGTATATGATAGTTTGATGGAGCAAGGGATATAGCTCAGTAGGACAAGCACCTGCCTGGCAAGTGCAAGGTCCTGAGTTGATTTCTGGTACTAAAATAAAAAAAAAAAAAAAAAAGAAAGAAACTATCCTAGGACAGAGTCAGGTGTGGTAGGTAGCACACTCCTATAATCCTAGCACTTGGGAAGCTGAGTTCAAGGCCAACCTGGACTACACAAAAAGACCCAATCTGTTGGGCTGGAGATAGTTCAGTGGTCTAAAACACCTGCTTAGGCAAGCTTAAGCAAGCGCAGGGACCACGGTTCAATCCCTGGCACCACAGGCTGCACCAGCTCTGTCCCTAGGGCTGGCTGAGCCTGCCACAAAAATAAATAAATAAATAAATAAGGCCCAATCTTTAAAAAAAAAAAAAAAAAACAAGAATAAAATTCCTTGGGCAAAGGGCCTTGGCAGCAACCCATTTTGGGGTTGCTGTTTCACTGTTGTTTTTTTTTTAATTATTATGTTTGTTTATTTATTTATTTATTTATTTATTTATTTATTTATTTATTTGGTACAGGTCTTGCTATGCAGCTCAGACTCATAGTGATCCTCCTGTCTCAACCTCCCCAGCACTGGGATTACAGGGGTGAACCACCAAGCGCAGTTTCAGTGGCCTGCACTGCAGCACGGCATGTGGTGCTGGGGATTGAGCCCAGGTCATTGCGCTTGCCAGGCAGGTGCTTAGACCACTGAGCTACCTCCCCAGCCCATTATTATGTATTTAGTACAGGGTCTATAAGGTCTCACTATGCAGATCAGAGTCATAGTGATCCTCCTGTTTTCAACCTCCCAAGCACTGGGATTACAGGCATGCACCACCATGCCCAGTCTCAATCACCGTCTCAGTGTGCCCTGCAGTCTGGGCCAGCATAGCATATTCGGAATAGCTCTAGTGGTCCGAAGGGATTGCTGTTTCTTAGGAGCCTTCTCCCAATTTTAGTGTATGCGCTGCGAAGCAAACACAGGAACTTTTTCTCAATAAACCTTTTCCACTCCTAACCTCCCTTGTCCTCACATCCATTTTTCATTAACAGGAGATAGGAACTCAACATAGCTGACATCTAGCAGGCAAAACCCCTTTTTTTTTTTTTTTTTTCCAGAACCGGGAATTGAACTCAGATCCTTGCGCTTGCCAGGCAAGTGCTTATTCTACTGAACCATCTCCCCGGCTCCCTGAAGTCACTCTAGGACGACAGTGTCTTTAAGGGATCATGAGTGTAATGAGCCTAGAAGAGAAGCATGAACAAGCCCTGCAAGTACCTGCTGGGAACCTTGAGCGACTTTGTGTCCGGAAGTAACTTGCTGTCCTTGTACTATTTTTAAGTTATGGTTTTCCTGTGTACTTTCTACCTGTCTTTATTTCTTCTTCCTCCTCTCCTCTTTTTCCCTCCCCTCCCCCTCTCCTTCTCATTCTTTTTCTTTCTTTCTTTTTTTTTTTTTTTTTTGAGATACAGCTTGCCAGTGTGTTTCAGGTTGGCCTTGAACTCATTATGCAGCTGAGGTTGGCTGTAAATTCGCTGTGATCAGCTGGGCGTGGTGGCACACATCTGTAACCCCAGCACTTAGGAGGCTGAGGCCGGAGTCCTTGCAAGTTCAAGGCCAGCCCAGGTGAACTGCATAGCAAGACCTTGTCTCTGAATAAGTAAATAAATAAATACAAACAAGTACATTCACTGGGATCCTCCTGCCTCAGCCTCCCAAGTGCTGGGATTATAGTTGCGACCACCACACTCAGTGGAGTTTTGGAAAATTAGTCTCTGGAGTAAATGGCACCGTGGCTCTGGCAGCAGATCCAAAAGAATGATGCTCGGAGGGGAGGTAGGGCCAATCTACGATGGATCAGTGTACAAATGAGGGCTCCACAGGGGAGTGGGGTTTTTCATGGCTGTTTTTTCAAACTGCTGCTTACGAATCTGGTTCTCCAGCTCCATGGGAAGTTGGTCTGGGCTGGCGGTGTGTGCCATGGCTGTGCCTCCACAGGATCCCCATCCTGGTGCCTGTGCCAGCCCCTGAAATCAGAGCCTGCTGTGCGGCCTCACAGTGAGCTCAGGACCTGCACAACTCTGCCTCATGAGCTTGTTGCCCAGCCCTTCACTTTGGCCTGCCACCCCAAGCCTTACTTACTACATTTTTTAAATAACTCTTTCCCCAGGGTTATCTCTGTCCTGCCTTTCAGTTAATAACAGGGCAGATGGTAAATCTCAGTTGTCCTAGTCTCCTTATCTCCCCAGTCCTCTTATTTCAACTCCAAGGCTTTCTACTTTCCTTGAGGTTTATCCTTTTGCCACTCCCTCACATTTTCAGTGTCTTCCCTGTCTTCTGAGGTCCCTGTCCTGCGGCATCAGTTCTTGTTTCAGGGATGCACGTTTTGTATCTCTTCTAATGATCTGGTCAAGGAGAGCTTCTTCAAAGTTGCTCCTTCTCTCTGATCATTTCAGTCTGCTTTGCCCACTCTCTTGGTTTTTCGCTGGTGGGACGCCTGTTCTGAAGTCAGTTCATGGCGGCAGAAGAGATCAAGAAGGGAGGGAGGAGGGAAGGGAAAGGGAAGAGAAGGAGGGGGAGGGGAAGGGAGGGGAGGGGAGAACCCAAACCAACCTTTACACCTTCCTGCTTTGCCCCTCTGACCAGTGGTGGTCTCTGCCACAGGTTGAGCCCAGGCTGCCCACCCTCACAGGCCAATACTCACAAGTGGAAGATGGGGGAAAAGGATCCAGTCATTCATGGCTGATCTGGAAGACAGAGGGGCTCAACCACAACATTCCATCTTAGGGGCTCAAGGAACCGAGGGGCTTCTGTAGGGAGGGAAAGGAGGAGCAGGGCAGGAGGCCACATGAGAAGCATCAAAGAGGCCTTCTCTTTCCTTCTGCAGAGCACTAGAGGCCCCATTTTTGTTTTGTTTTGTTTTTGAAGAGGCCCTGTCTTACTGCGCTTGCTCCTGTGAGTCAGATAGGAGAAGAGGCCCTGAGGAAGGGTGCATCAAAGGTATCCCTCACTGAGCAGGCTCTGTGGAGCTGAAGATTAAGTAGATAACCTCTTGGTGTGTCTGTAAGGCTTCTCTTCAGGATTTAGAAAGCTAGGGAGGGACAGAACTCCAGCAGTAGGATTGGGAAGGAGCAGCAGCCTTGCAAGGGCAAAGGGCAGGGACAAGAAAGACAACTCCAAAGGAGTGTCCCTGCACATTCTGTTCTCAGGGAAACTGGATAATAACACATCCCACCTCCTAGCAGGAACACTAACAGCTCGCTTCCCCTGTCAGAAGTTGGCCTAACTGGAGATTACACAGTGAGTGAAATAAGCTGGACCCAGAAAGATAAGTTCTCCCAACTATGGGGAATCTAAAAAAGAGCATGAGAGTGAGGGAGATAGCTCAGTGGTCTAAGTGCCTGCCTGGCAAGCGCAAGGACTCAGGTTTGATGGCTGGTACTGTGTACCTTGCTGCTGAGCCTGCTACCGAAACTGGGCATGGTGGTGCACACCTGTAATCCCAGCGCTGGGGAGGCTGAGAGAGGAGGATCACAAAAAACAATAAAAATAAAAAAGATCGGGCCAGTGAGATAGCTCAGAGGACTAAGTGCCTGCTTTGGCAAACACAGGGACCAGGGTTCAGATCCTGTGCCACCGGTTGAGCCCTGACAGAGTCCAGGCGTGGGATGGCTTACCCTGTAATCCCAGTGCTGGGGAGGCTGAAAACAGAAGGATCACTGCAAGTCTGGGCTGCATAGTAAGGTCCTATATGAAATACATAAATGAAAAAAAAAAAATGACAAGAAAGGTAGGAGATTGAAAGGTAGGATGCCTGTTATCCCAGCACTCGGGAGGATCTCTGAGAGGCTGAGGGCTCTTTGGGTTATACAGTGAGTTCAAGGTCAGCCTGGAACACTCAGCGAGAACTTACCTCAAAAACAAAACAAAAGAAAAAGAGAGAAGAGCCTTGCTAGATAGAGGGACTAATAGGACCAGGAGTGGGGGATGGGGTCCCTACAGATGGGGTACTGCTGCTATGAGGGCTGAGGAAACCACTCCCACTTGAGCTCAGGCTTCAAGGCCGTCCCTCCAGAAATCACTCCCTGCACTCCCCTGAGACCCGGGAACTCCCTAGGAGTGTTTCTATATAACCTCAGATCCAAGCACATGCAAAGCCTTCTTCTACTCTCTTGTTCCTGAGCCGCAGATCCTGATATGTCTGTCCTTTCCAGGACAGCGCTCATGCGCCATTGTCACCACGCTGTTTCAGTCCCCACTTTTACCTCCTTCCTCCAGCCCAGTGCTACCTGGAAGGGAAGTGTTATCTAAAGCCTTGGAATGGGGCCTAGCTGAAATTATTCTCCTGAGTTGCTTCATGATTAAAGCCCCAGGGGCCGAGGAGATGGCTCAGTAGAATAAGTGCTTCCCTGGCAAGAGCAAGGGCCTGAGTTCAATCCCTGGTTCTGCAAAAAAAAAAAAAAAAAAAAGATTAAAGCACCAGAGGGCCAACCAGATAGCTCAGCGGACTAAAGCGCCTGCTTAGGCAGGCGCAGGGACTGTGGTTTGATCCCTGGTGTACCATGGAGTGTCAGCCCTGTCCCTGGGGTGTGCTGAGTCAGTGAGACTGGGCATCGTGGCATTTGCCTGTAATCCCAGTGTTTGGGAGGCTGAAAACAGGAGGATGTCTACGAGTCCAATCTGTGTAGTGAGACCTGTAGACCCTGTATTAAATACATAAAAATAAAATTAAAAAAAAAAAAAGCCCCTGAGGAGTCACTGACCATCTCAAAAGGACAGGAAGACATTTTTCAATTCCTAAGTAACTTCTAAGTAAAATGCTGATAAGTGGCATAATTATCCCAGTTCTCCAGACCCCAGTGGTAACTCTTGGGTACCTAAAAATGAATCCAAACTCACTCTTGGAGCAGAAGCCTTTGTAGCACCGACCACCTTCTTGCTCAAAGCTATAACTCTGCTTCACAGCCAACTGCCCAGACTACTGCACAGCCCATGCATCTGGACTGAATTTTTTCATTAAGGGCACGAAGAGCCAAGGACTGAGGAAGTGAGGTTACCAGCTCCTTCCTGGGTCATACTTCATCTTCCCGGTCACTTTGTCTGCACTAAAACTCACTTAAAGGCTTAATTCCTCATTGTGGCAGTGTTGGGGGTAAGCCTGGTAGGAGGTATTTGGCAAGGGGATAGAGCCTGTAAGGCTGGGCTGGCACCGTGCACAGAATTTGCAGTCTGGGGTGACTAGATTGCTTACTGCAAAAGCCGGCTGTTCTTGGCAAAGCTTCCCCTTATGTTGGTGCAGACCTGATTGCTCCTCCACTTTCTGCTGAGCACAGAGCAGCACAGGGCCCCCAGGAGAAGCCAGGCAGGTGCGGCCAGCTGACCTGGAACTTCCAGCCTTCAGAAGTGGAGCTCAGTAGACCTCTTTATAAATTGCCAATGCCCTGGGTGCTCTGTTAGAGGAACAGGGATAGGCTAAGATACTGCCTTACATGAGGGTACCAGCAGAAACCTTTGTTTGCTGGAGACAAGGTCTTGTGCTGGCATTACAGGCACGTACCATCAGCTTATTACACATATATGTAATTGCATATATATGTAATTGTTTTATCTTATTATTAATGTGAGGATGCACCTGGAGATCAAGACTGGGAAAGGCTAGATTTAATTTCGTCTAGATATAAGTAGGCTGAAACGATAGCGATAACAAATATCTGGAGGGTGGGCTAAGTATATATAGGGTTTGGGGTAGGGGGTTGTAGTCCCAAGGAATTTGGATGGAATGTTTGAGGTCAAATCTGCAAGGGCATCAGCACAGCTGTGCATATAAAGCTGGGTCTTCTGGAGGTCCAGGAGACTGCAGGTCCAGTCCTAAATTTCTTTATGGCCTTCAGTTCTGTTTGCTGAGGGCAGTATGGATTCCTGTTGTTTGTAGAGGGTACCATGTCTATTGGGAAGGTTTTTCTCAGTCAGATCTGACAGTTATTTGCTACTATTGATCTCTTGTTGTGCTCAATCTATAAATTAAGCACTGCCATAGGTTAAGTATGCATGGGGTGGGGGACGTAGAAAACACAAGTCCAGTACTCTGCATCCGTCCACTGCGTATCAGTCACCTTCACTCAATGGGATGAAACACCCGACACCTGCTACTTAAGGTAGGAGAGGCTACGTTTTGCTCACTGTTTCAGAAGATCCATAGCATGGCAGAAACGTCAGGGCGGAAGGGTGTACAGAGCAAAGTGGCTCAACCCACTGCAGCCAGGAAGCAAAGTTCAGGGAAAGAGAGTCAGGGACCAGACACAGTCCCCAAAGCTGGAACCTCACAACCCACCAGACAAACCCACAAGTGTGTCTCCCTAATCCAGGTATCTCTGGAACCAAGAGAGCTGACAACCAAGCCTAGCTATCACATTCTATTGCATGTCAATGTGACACTGATACATATTTCCTTAAACCACACTTAGTCTCCACATAAAGATATAACAAGGCCAGAGTTCTGTCTAACATGAGGTGAACTTTGCTGAATGCAACCAAAATCACATTAATTCCCTCCAAGAATCTCAGCAGTCCCAGCACTGCTCAAAAGCCCAAGTCTAAAGTCTTCTCTAAGGGACGGTGAGATAGCTCAGCAGACTAAGTGCCTACTTTGGCAAGCACAGGGACTGGGGTTTGATCCCCAGCACCACATGCCTAGCTGGCCCCACCCCCGGGGCACACTGAGCCTGCAACTTAGACCAGGCGTGGTGGTACATGCCTATAATCCCAGCACTGGAGAGGCTGAAAACAGGAGGTTCACTACAAGTCCTAACTGTGTAGTGCGACCTTGTACAAAATATATAAAATGAAATAAAAGCAAATCTTCTCTAGGGCCAGGGATACTGCAGCTCTATGTCCAGCACTGGGACAGGTTGTGGTGAGGTACATAATCCAAAAGGCTTGGACAGCTCTACTCCTATGGTTTTCCGGGCTGCAGCCCTCATGGCCTCTCTCTTGGATTGGCTCTGCCCACTGCCTGATGTTCATGGAATATTTCCAACTTCCTGTGTCTCTATAATAGCTTTGGCTTCTTTCCTACACTTCATTTATCACCCTCTGGGAGGCTCCTGGCAGGGACTGTGACCCTGTTACACCACATCACCTAGTCTCCCAGACCTTCCATTGAAATTTGGCTGGAAGCCTCTGAGACCCCACAACTTCTACAATCTCTCTCTCTGAAAAACCCACACCAAAATCTGCTACCAGCAGTGCTGTAGCTGGGCCCCCTTGGAAAATGACTGCAGTAGCCTCTGAGAGCCAGATGACTAAATCTGGGGCACTTTCTTTGGCAGCTCTGAGTATATAGCCCATTATACGACTGTCTCTGTCTCTCTCTATGCCTCTGTCTCTTTCTCTTCCTTTTTGCACTACCAGAGATGGAACTTGGGACCTTGTGCTTCATAGGCAGGTTCTTATGCTGCTGAGCTATCTCCCCAGCCCACTAGGACTCTCTTTTTTTTTTTTCCTAAAACCGGGGATTGAACTTAGGTCCTTGTGCTTGCCAGGGAAGCTCTTATTCCACTGAGCCATCTCCCCAGCCCCCTAGGACTCTCTTCTTAAAGCAGTCTTTCAAAGGAATTTACCCTTTACAAGTTAAGCCTGTGCTGGGTGGGGCCTGGCCAATTCCCAACATACCCTTAGTGATACACCAGGAGTCCTGGACTGTTATCTCCAGTAGGTAAGGTGGACAGTGTTCTGTACACATTATCTCAATTCTCTCAGTAGCTCCTTCAGGAAAAGATGTTAATACAGATGCAGGTCGGAGAAGTGAGGTCCTAAACCAAGGTCCACTGCTAGTGAGTGGCTGAACTGGCATTGGAACTAGATGCTGGCTAACTTCAGAGTTCTCTATCCTTACGCACCCATAAGATATGGAGACAAGAGAATGCTAGTCAGTCAGTAGCCCAGATCCTTCTCCAGGTTTATTTGGCAATGCCCTTCATCTCTGAGACCGCAAGGAAAGATAAGTCTACTACAAAGTCATTTTTCTTTATTTTCCAGCACTCTCAATCTCACAGGATGGTGTATGGGAATCTGATCATCTTGCCACCTCTGTATGACATCTTGTCTCTCCACCAAAGAATGTCCAGGGCCACCAAGCCAGTAATCTCCAGCCATGGTGTTCCCAAAACCAATTCCTGGGGGAAAAGAGGAATCAAGATCTCCCAGTCCCTGAGTTCCCCTCCCAAGGGAACAAGAACAGCCTCACTGGCTTGCTGTGCTCATTCCAGGAAGCGATGAGGAGGGATCCCAAAAAGCAGGCATCTGTTATTCAAAGAAGGTGGGGCCTGAGCCCTCAGTCCAGTCTGGCCTGGAGCAGGTCAGGTCCCTGGGAAAGCTCCAAGCAGACACAGGCCAGATACCTTCTCAGCAAACACTGGAGCCTTCACCAGATTCAGCTAACCTCCTCTTTCCTTCCAGCCTGAAAACACACTGAGGCAGGACAATGCCCATAACAGAAGGCCAAGTTCAACACTAGTGGATGCTACGATGCTGGGAGAGGACTTCTTTCACTTTATCCACAATGGTCTCCACCTCCGCCATGGCCCCTAGACCTGGAAGCAAAGTTCTTCTATGGCCCATGCTTGCCCAGGCACCCCACCCAGTGACCTAGAACAGGTGTGAGGAACCCTTAACTGCATGTGCCAGGCACTTGACATCATCACCCACCTCATCTTAACCTTGGGAGATTTGAGCTCCCATCTTCCAGCCAAGAGAGGAGAGCCACAACAGGCCAGAACGATGACCCAAAACTGAGCCCCTCCACAGCCTGGACTATGGCCCGCCAGGCACCCACCTTGGTCTCCACACACCAGCTTCTTGGCCACACAGGGAACTTCAGTGTAGCCAAAGTCCTTCAGCTGGCCCACCTGCTGTGCAGTGATCGGGTGCTCCCACATGGCTGTGTTCATGGCAGGGCAGAAGAGCAAGGGCTTGTTGCGGTCCCAAGCCCGAATGACACAGGTCTGGGAAGAAGGGGCGTCCTGCTGTAGGGCTGCTACCCCCTCCCCAATCCCTCCTCCCACGATCCTCCCACCTATGGCCAGCAGCCCAGGGGTAGGTATGGCATGACAGGACTTGCCTGGCGCCTCAGTCAATCTTCCCCGCTGGCTATCACCTCTTAGGTGGGAGCAGCCCTGGGAAGCAGGGACTGGCTTTGTGGTCACCAGCAAGTGGGGACTGAGTATTCATGGAGGAGAGAGGACCTCACACCAGCTCTACCTCTTTTATTATTTTATATTTTTTGAGACTGAGTGTTACTATGTAGTTCAGGCTAGCCTTGAACTCACTATGTAGCCCAGACTGGCCCTGAACTCTCAGGGACCCTCCTGCCTCAGCACCTGGGTACTGGAATCACAAGTGTTTGCCACCATACTCAGATACCAGCTCTACTGTTGAGTCAAGAAAGCCCTGCTAATTAAAGGCCCAACAGTGACAACTGCCCCTGACATGTTATCTTAGGAAGCTTCGCTTGATCCCTGTAAGGAAGGTACTGCATCCTCTCATGGATAGGTGTTCCCTGAAGGATGCACAGCTGTGCAGGGCCACACCTGGATGTGGATGTGGCCACACAGATCTGTTGCACTGGGCAGCCTCAAGGCTTCCAAAGCTCTCTCCAGTTCTCCCAACCAAATCACAGGCCAGGGCCCAACTGGCTTACAGAGCTCAACACTGGGCCTTCAAGTCCTGTGGATCTGAGTCCTCATCTCTTGTTGCAATGAACTAGGCAGGTCATTTAACGCCAGGACCCCAGCTGCTTTGCAAACAGCCCCCTCCATAGATGGCCATGAACTGAGGTGTGACTCTGGACAGCTCCTGTCTGGGCTACAGACGCAGACTTGCTGCACTGGGAGGCCTGCAGGACATGGGAGCTCCCCAGAGAGACAGGGTTGGAACCTCCTCCCGGAAATGGAGTCCATCTGGGAAAGGAGGGAGAGCCCAGGGCATGGTGCTGGGAAGGGGCCACTGCCTGCCCTTCGCGGGGCGGCCTCAGCGTCTGGCTGCTCACATCAGAGCTCTGCTGCTTTCCCACCAAGTTCTCTCAGTGCACACCCAGACTAGCAGTGGATAGTTTCACTAACACTTCCTCTTGGCCCCAGGCCACCTGCTGCTTCTTAGAGGCCACAAGGTCCCTGGAAGCCCCTGACTGCGCTGGGGGGCAGGGCCAGGCTGGGGCTCTAAGCAGAAACGTGACAGCTCCGCCTCTCCTTGTGGAGTCCCAGCACTTCCTGAAAAAACCGCAGCAGGAGGGAGGACAGGGCCTGGTTCCCACAGCCAAGGGGTGGGTGCAGGGCCAGCACCCTGGGTTGTGCCTTTGGGAATCTGCTAGGTGGGAGGCTGAATCCACACCCCCAGACCTGTAGCCTAAGGCAGTCACCTTCCTTTCCTGCCTCTGACTGCCAGCCATGGGCCATACAAATCTCAGGGTACCATCAAGAAAGGATGAAAAGGAACAAAGCTTCCTCTCATGGATGGATGGGACATCTACAGAGAGAAGACAAGGAAGGCCACACATCAAGGGTACCAACAGCTCAAATGCTGTACCATCTGAGATGCTGGGAAACATCTGTGCTTTCCAGTGAAAGCTTTAGAAGCTAAGGTGCCTTCTGGGAATGTGTCCCACTGCCCAGCATCCCTGGAGGAGAGAACCCCAAGATTTCAGGGGTGATGGCTGCTTCAAAGAAGAAAGGGAGGGAGCCAGGCAGATGGCTCAGTAGAATGAGCACTTCCTTGGCAAGTGCAAGGGCCTGAGTTCAATCCCAGGTTTCACCAAAAAAAAAGAAAAAAAAAAGAAAGGGAAAGCAGTCCAGGCTCCTCTCTGAGGCTGGTCTGTGCAATCACAAGGTAGGGCAAGTAGGGGGCTTGGAGCAGTGGTGGCCCGCACTCGCTCTGCTCTGCTTCCTCTGTCGGTGTGGCAGGGCCTCAGCTGTGCCTCCTCCCCACTCCCAGCCATGCCATCTGGTTGAGCCGCTCTAGTCACCCTGTGCTCCTGTCACCATCAGGCTCCCTGAGAAGCATCACAGGAGCCCACGGACAAGCAGCCAAGAGCACCAATCCCACATCTGGCCCTCCAAATCCTGACCTACTTTGGGATTCACCCCCATCATCTCACCAAACTCTCAATGATCTGCAGAAGTAAAAGTTCTTAGGGCCAGCCAGATAGCTCAGCAGACTAAAGCGCCTGCTCAGGCAGAGTGCAGCAGCAAGGGTTTGATCCCCGGCATGCTGTGCCAGCCCCACCCCAGGGGCGCACTGAGATGGTGATGGAGACTGGACATGGTGGCACAAGCCTGTAATCCCAGTGCTTGGGAAGCTGAAAACAGGAGAATCATGAGTTGGATCTGGGTAGTGAGACCCTGTAGGCCCTGTACCAAATACATAAAAATAAAAATAAAGAAGTAAAAGTTCTTTCCCACAACATGCAGGCCCCATTTATCCAGGATGCCCAGGCCTGATTGCAGCTATCAAGGAGCACACCACTCTCCAGGGGACAGTCTTCTCCTGCCTTCATGAGGATCAAACCCCATCTGTCCAGACTAAGCCCTGCTGAGGTCATCAGTGTGACTCAAGAGGTGAAAGCTCAATAGGTGGGGTCTAGTGATGGAGACAGGAAGAACAATCATTCCCAAACCTTCCCTGGATGCTTTAATAAGCAAGGAAGTTTCTCTTGGAGGGCTATTATTATTATTATTTTTTTTTTTTTCAGAACTGGGAATTGAACTCAGGCCCTTGAGCTTGCCAGGGAAGTGCTTATTCCACTGAGCCATCTCCCTGGCCTGGAGGGCTGATTCTTACCCTGCATAGTCAGACATGTCCCTCTCCTCTTTAAGTGTCCTAATACTACAGAAACTGAATCTGGACCCTAGGGCTAAAGCTACGACACAGCCCACTCTGTGTGAGGCAGTGGGTGCCTGTATTAGGTTGCCCCCCATGTACCCGGTTCCCTGGGACAAGGCAGAGGAGGAAGAGCAGGTTGAGGACTGCCCATGACAAGAGATGAAGGGAGTCAGGGACACTGGACACCCCAGTAGCACCATGGCACCCAAACCATCCATCCACTGGGCTGTGTCTTCTGCCTGGACATCGGGTGGCACAAGTGTAGGGGGCAGGGGGACTGCATTGTCCTGAGCAAACCTGGGTCCCAGTGACAAGGACACCTGGGGAGGGATGAGGGTGCCAGGGAGTCACTCACAAGCAAGTTGTCACAGATGCCACTGGCCACTTTCCCCAGAGTGTTGGCGTCTAGAGGAGCCACTAGCATCAGGTCTGCCCATCGCCGCAGTTCAATGTGCAGAACCGGGTCAGAGCGGTGCTTCCACATCTGGGAGGGAGGAAAGGGTCACAGAGAGGGCCATGTTCACTGTGGACCTGGAACCCAGAGGGCCGTATGACCTCCCACCTGAGTCACTCCCCCCTCCTTTTCTTGATTTTTTTTTTTGCGGAACTGGGGATTGAACTCAGGCCCTTGCACTTGCCAGGGAAGCGCTTATTCCACTGAGCCAACTCCCCGGCCCTATTCTTGGTTTTCAGACAGGATCACACTGTGTAGTTGAAACTGGCCTCCAACTCACAGCGATCTTCCTGCCTCTGCCTGCCGGAGTGCTGGGATGACAGGAGTGCAGCACCACACCCAGCTACACATCATCCCTTCCTGTAGCTAAACTGGCAAGCAGCAGTCATGCAGCCGCAGCCCAACAGAATCCAGGCTTGAGGAAACAAACACCCCTTGTCCTGCCGCCCTATTCCCTTTATGGTCTGGTTTTCAGAGAGCTGACATCTGGCAGGGAACCCCGGGCAGGCGGCTGCAAGAGGTGGGAGGCTTGGGCTGTCCCAGCCAGAAGGCTGGGGGTGGTGAGAAATGGAGGGTTGGGGAGGGGCACAGAGCCTGCCGGGGCGCCCAAGGCTGGGAATGTTTAGAAAGCCTGGCAGGGAGGCCCACGCTCAGCAGCCCTGGGAAGCCAGGCCTCACCACAGCCACATGGCCAGGGTGGTGGGAACAGAGCGCTCTGTGGTCTCATCAGCCTGATAAGCACAAGGACGCTCAGCCCCAGGCAGCCAGCGCTGAGCTCTGCAGGACGGAAGGGACAGTGGAACCGGACAGATGTTCTCTGCGTCACCACTGCCCGCTGACTCAAGCCCAGCCCATCTGCTCTGGCTGCCAGGGCCACAGGCTGCAGGAAGACAACTGTCCTGGCAATGGACACGCCATGGCTCTCAGCCCAGGGCCCAGCACTGACCTCCCACTCATTAGTGTCACTGTAGAGGGTGACAGGAACGTCCTGGGGGCTGTAGAAATGCTTGGCTCTCTCGGTTGTGACCACTGTGACTTCCAGCTGTCACCAAGAAAGGTGGGGAGAAACTGTTACTGGAACCACAGGCTCAGAGGCCACACAGGGCTGGGCAGGCAGCCACTGTCCTTACAGGCTGGCAAGGAGGGGACTTCCCCACCTCGGGCCCAAATGTTTGCACAGCGAATTCTGCTGTCACCCAAAGGTCAGGCCCCACCAGGTGCGGCTGTTTCACTTCCCCATGGCGGTGGCCGAGGGATGAGTCACCAAGTGCCCAAGTATAAAAGGCGGCAGGCATGGCCACTCTGCAGTAGGCCTGAGGCAGAGGCCTGAGATGGCAGGAGGGGAACTAAGGCAAAGAAGCCACAAGAGGCCCCAGGGGACAAAGCTGCTGTCCCCTCACTACTTCCAGGAACAAGTCCTTTAGGCTGCAGGCAGGCTCAAGCCGTGGGCCCACAGCACCCCCTTACAAAAGTGGGCAGTCCTGAAAAACAGAAACAAAGCATCAGACTAACGAGGCAGGAGGTGCAGGAAGCCACGCCCGAAGGCACCACTGAGGCAGGGGAGGTCATTTGTCCTGGAGGAGTGACCAAGGCTGATTCACAAGAGTCGCTGGCAACCAGTGCAGTGGCAGGGGCAGCCTGCAGGGACACTGCAAGGCCTGCACAAGGTGCTATGTGTTTTTGAGCTCATACAAAAACTGGAAGTTTTCACTTGGGAAATTCAATGTCCTGGCTTCTGCACTATATAGAGAGACCCTGTCTCAACAGCAACCCCCAAACCTAAAACAAACAAAATAAATACTCCCCCAAAAAACAAACAACAAATAAAAAAAGAAAAAAATCAAAGAAGTCCACAAAACAAAGGAACCAGAGCCAAGCACAAAATAGGAGAAGGTTTAGGTACCAGGGATTGTCTGGTTCTAGGCATTGTGGGTAGGCAAGCATTCCACCACTGCTGTCTCCAGTCCTTTTACCTTAAATCTTACTGAATTCCCCAGGTTGACCTGGAACTTGCAATCTTCCTGCTTCAGCTCCCGAATAGCAGGGACTACAGGCATACACCACTATACTCTGCTACAATGAATTTTTTTTTTTTAAGGCAGTGTTCCTATGTAGCTCTGGCTGGCCTTGAACCCACTATGTAGCCTAGGCTGGCCTTGAATTCCTAGCAGTCCTCCTGCCTCAGCCTTCTGAGTGCTGGGCTCACAGGGGTGCATCATCCTGCTTGGATGAATCTTTCCTAAGTAAAGTTTTTTGCTGGTTGTCAACAGGCTGATCATGTCTTCAGTCAGTCTTGGAGGCGGTCCCAAAATTCCGTCAAAATATCACCTGAATCCAAAAATACCTTGCTTCATCCCCAACTAAAATTGATGCAACTCATTGCTACTGAGCCCAACACAGACCCTGTGACAACCACTTCTGGAATGCTTCCTATGCATGCATGAGCCTGCATTAGCCATCTTGAGTCATAAAAAAGGGGCTAGGCATAGTGGCCCATGCTTGTAAGTCTTGCCACTTTCATTTTTTTTTTTTTTTTTAAATGTTTCTAGTACAGGGTCTACAGGGTCTCACCACACAGATCAGACTCATAGTGATCCTCCTGTTTTCAGCCTCCCAAGCAGTCAGCATGCCCTGGGGGCAGGGCCAGTGCTGCACACTGAGGATGGAACCCTGGTCCCTGCGTCAGCCTAAGCAGGCGCTTTAATTCCCTGAACTATCTGGCCAGCCCTACTTGCCATTTACAAGACTGAGGCAGGAGAATTTCTTTCTTTTTTTTTTTAATT
>NW_004524602.1:2860076-2860566 GCF_000260255.1 Octodon degus
TAGCCATCTCGCCAGCCCAAGAATTTCAAATTCAAGATCAATCTGGGCAATTTAGCAAGATTATGTTTCAGGACTGGACATGGTGGTACACGCCTGTGATCCCAGTGCTTTTTTTTTTTTAATTTAGGGTAGGGTCTACAGGATATATAGGATCTCACTACAAAGATCGAACTTGTAGTGATTCTCCTGTTTTCAGCCTCCCAAGTGCTGGGATTACAGGCACAAGCTGCCAGTTCCCAGTGCTTGGGAGGCTGAAAACAGAAGGATCCTACAAGTCTGATCTGCATAGTAAGACCCTGTACTAAATACTTTTTTTTTTTTTTTTTTTTTTTTGCGGAACTGGGGATTGAACTGAGGCCCTTGCACTTGCCAGGGAAGAGCTTATTCCACTGAGCCATCTCCCCTGCCCACTAAATACATTTTTTACCTTTCTTTTTTTTTTTTTTTTTGCGGAACCGAGGACCGAAACCAGGGCTTACAGCTTGGTAGG
>NW_004524602.1:2860666-2881751 GCF_000260255.1 Octodon degus
TTTTTTTTGGCGGAACCAGGGATTGAACTCAGATCCTTGCGATTGCCGGTCAAGCGCTTATCCTACTGAGCCATCTCCCCGGCCCCTTTTTTTTTAATGGAACCAGGGATTGAACTCAGGCCCCTGCACTTGCCAGGCAAGCACTTTAAATATTTTTTTTTTTAAAGATTGTTTCAAAAAACATATAAAGGGCTGGGAATTTAGCCCTTTATAGGTAGGGTATTTCTAGGTTTAATCTCCAGTATCACAAAAGATAGAAAAATGATAGAGGAGGGGATTACTCCCATTTCTCACCTCTGCTTATGTCATACTGGCCTTCACCCTCAGATACTAATTCCAATCTTTTCTTTGTTTGTTTTCTTTGGTGGGGTGATTGAGACAGTGTCTCCTATGTAGCTCAGGCTGGCCTTGAACTCACAGCAATCCTCTTGCCACCCCACCCCCCAGGGCTGATAAGGAAGACAGCTGATCCTTGGTGTTCTCATGCTGCCTCCCTGCAGCACAGAGGGGTCTTGGGCGATGCAAATAGCCTGTGCCAGGCAGGTCCTCCAGTGTCCCTCCCTGACCTAGACAGGCAGCCGCATCCTCGGTTGTGACCTGAGCAAACAGAGGACAGGCCCAGGCCAGTTCTTCTGGTTTTTGACGAATGCCACTGGATCCAACTCATCAGCCCTCTGGCTTGGATCTTTCATCATCATTCATCTTAAAGGCCTGGGAGCCGAGGGGTGGGCCCTGGGTCTGCACATGTTAGAAACGGGGTGTCATGCTACAGAGGTCCTAGGTCATCCAGACGATTCAATCATTCATTTAAGGCAGAGTCTTTCCCAGGCCTCCTCCATTCCTCCTGTGTCCTTGTGGAAGCAGACGCAGAGCTGGGCACTGCAGGGTTCCTAAGGGCCACTCCCCACTGGGTCCCTGTACAGATGCCAGGACAGTTCTGCACCTAACAGTTCTATCCACAAGTTCTCTGTACAATAGGCCTGGAGACAGATCAGATCTCATTATATCAGCTCCCTGAATTTTGTCTAGCAGTTCTAGAAATGACTTCTCAAAACGACTCCATGAATCTAGTTTTCTGTTCTCTGCTGAAGAAACAGCAAGGATCCTGATCTGGCTGGGTGTGATGGTACACACCTACATTCTCAGAACGCTGGGAGGCTGAGGCAGGAAGACTACAAGTTCTAGCCCAACCTGGGCAACTTAGGCCTCTTCCATGGCTGCCTTCTTGCCTGGCCTTGCAGGCTGCAAAGGGATACCAAGGCCATTGCTGTCCAGAGCCAACCTGGGGTACTGGTGCCAGGACCCCACAGAAAGCTTCAGGACACTGCTGGTAGCTTTTTTTTCTTTTTTGGCAGAAACAGGGATTGAACTCAGGCCCTTGCACTTGCCAGGCAAGCACTTATTCTACTGAGCCATCTCCCCGGCCCCATGCTGGTAGCTTTTCTCCCTGGCTGACAGTTCATAAGGCTTGTGGCTAAGTCCACCCTTCCTCGCTGTCTGCCTCTCCTCCAAGCATCCTTGGCTGGGTTGAGGGTGCTCCAGGGACACCAGGGTGGTCAGGAGCATCATAGGCCAGAGCTGCAGAAGCACCTAGCTCCCAGCCAGCACCTGCTGCTCCCCGGTTGGGCAGACCTGGGTGTCCTGGAGGGAGGCTTATGTCTGGAACACAATGCTCCTGAGGGTGCCCCAGACGGGCCTGGGGGCTCAGCACCCAGGGGTGTGGGGGCCACCCCCAGGGGCCAACACCAGGCAAGCCTGGTATATAGACAACTGAGTTAGGTAGAAATATTCTAGGCAGTCAGACAGGGCTGGGCCCTCAAGCCAGGCAGTGTAGATGATAACATAACAACTGTGTCTGGAAGCTGAACCACTGAAGGCCAGGCCTCAAGATAAAGACAGAATGACCAGGTCTACATGCCTCCCCAGGGAATAAGCAATAAAGTGAAGATTATTCTGTAACTGGTATCACTTGGTCCAATAAAGTTTAGATAGCCATCAGGCATCAGGTGGGCAACAAGGCCCTCTTCATCCATGCCTTCCAAAAAACCAATCTTTTCTTTTCTTTATTTTTTTTGGCGGAACTGGGGATTGAACTCAGGCCCTTGTGCTTGCCAGGGAAGCACTTATTCTACTGAGCCATCTCCCCAGCCCCAAAGAGGCTGCTGGGTTTTTTTTTTTTTTTTTTTTTTTTTTTTTTTTTTTTTTTTTTGCGGTACTGGAGATTGAACTCAGGACCTTTACTGAACTATCTCCCCAGCCCTTATTTATTTTTTAATGCATTTGGTACAGGGTCTCACTACACAGCTCAGACTCATAGTGATCCTCCTGTTTTCAGCCTCCCCAGAGCTTGGATTACAGGCGTGCACCACCATTCCTGGCCTTGGTGGCCAGCTCAGTGCACCAGGGGATGGGGCCAGCACAGCATGTGGTGCCCGGTCCCTGCGCTTGCCAAAATAAAATCTTTGTTCTTTCCATACACACTTGCTATGTGACCGGCTTCCCCAATGGATCAATATTACTAAGTGGCTATGCTTATAATTGCATTTGTTGATCACAGTTCTGACCTGCGTTGTACCCACCTCATGATTTTGCTCTACACAACTTCCTCTGTGAAGTGGGGTTCACAGCAACTGACTTCAGGTCCCCTCCTGTCTCTCTAAAACTATCACTCTCAATAATTTTTTTCTACAGTTAACCTTTGATTTTGGGAAACACAAACCTAGGGTATCTGACACACAGCAGGTTGGGAGTTATATTTCCCCTGTATCACTGGGATGGACATGGTTGGCACGCTGCACAGGACCCTGCAGCACCAAGCCAGGGTGATGAGCTATCTCCTGCAGGATGAGAGAGACGGGGACCCACACACGGGCAGGGGACAGGAGAGGGCACTTGTTTCACTAGCTCAGACATCAGCACAGGGAGGCGCGTAGACAGGAAACACATGCTGTCAGTGCTTCTTCTAGCCCTGGTCTGTGTCTGGCCACTGGCACAAGAGGCAAGGGTGATCCCTGTGCCCCATCCCCAGCCCACATGTGTCCCCAGGAGGCCAGACAGGGGTTCCTCCTAGCCCAGTGCGCTCTGTCCTCCCAGCTGGGCACCTCCCTCCCGGGGAGCTGGGTCAGCACACCCCCGGCACAGCTGCAGGGGCTGGAGGAAGTGGCGGATGCTGTCCCCCAGTTCAGCTGCCCATCTGTTTCCTGGGCTAGGCCTCCTGTCTCCACATACCCAACAGGAAAGCCACTTGCTCCGGGTCATGAGAAAGGAGTATGTGGTTCCCGCCTTCCCAGGAGGTAGTGGCAGAGGTGCTGCAACCCTTCCAGGCCTCCCATGCTCAGGCTCCAGCCAGCAGCTCCCACCCACGGTTCTGGGCACAGGAGGTGGCAGCTCCTGGCAGCACCGCCCCCAAAGTACTGTGCCCAGTCTCAGAGCAGCCCCCAGACCCTGCTTATCCAGGCCTTGGGGTGGAGTGGGGGTAATTTTTGGGACAGAAGTTTGAGGAAAGCAAAAAAAGCAAAATAAACCTTCCTGGCCCCAGCCAGTGGTCTCCATGTGTTCATCTGTGGGTGAGCAGCGCCCCCTGCTGGGAGTGTCAGACACAGTGTCTGGGACACACCACATAAGGTGTCTGAAAATCCCTGTAAGGAAAACACACAGGGAGGAGTACCCTGTGGCAGTGGAAAAGGGGCCTTGGGATGGGAGATAGGAGGGCAAGCGGGGGGAACGGAGGTAAAAATGACTTAGATTCCATTATATGTACATGTACCAATTCCGCACAATGAATGCCATTATGTATTACAAACATGTACTAATAAAAAATAAAAAATTTTAAAAAAGAGAGAGAGAAAGAAGAAAACACACAGCCTAGGCCCAGACACTCCAAAAACCTACTGTCTTTTTTTTTTTTTTTTTGCAGAACTGAGGATTGAACTCAGGACCTTGCGCTTGCCAGGCAGGTGCTTATACTATTGAGTTATCTCCCCAGCCCCTAACCTATTGTCGAATAACACAAATAGAGTCCAATATGACCTATGTTTCCCTGTCATGAGTCTAAAAGGAGAGGAGTGGCCAGGTTGGGCTTTGAAGGTTCATGATTCCGGCACTTTGGCATTCTGGAGGGCTGAGCCAGGAGGATCACAAGCTACAGCCCAGCATGGGCAACTTAGCAACTTAGTGAACCCTGTCTCAAAAAGGGGGGTGGGGGCTTGGGGACGTAGCTCAGCAGCACAGTGCCTGCCTGGTAAGTGCAAGGTAGTGCACCTACTGAATTTGATTCCCAGTACCAAAAATATTTACAAAGGGGATAAAACTCACTGAAAAGGTCCTGGATTCAACCCCTAATTCTACAAAATAAATTAGAAAATTAATAAAATAAAGCAGGAGAATACAGCAGTCTAAGTGCCTGAATGGCAAGTGCAAGGTCCCAGGTTTGACCCCCCAGCACTGTATGCTATGCTGGCCCTGGAACCCCAGGCACTCCGTGCCAGCCACCAAAACCAGGCATGGTGCCACATGCCTGTAATCCCAGTGCGGGGGAGGCTGAGCACAGGAGAATCACTATGAGTCTGATCGGTGTAGCAAGACCTTGTACCAAACAAACAAGCAAACAAACAAATAAATAAATGATTTTTTTTAAAGGAGGAGGATAAAACCATGTGGGCTAGTGAGGAAGGCTTCTGCGTGGGCTCTGAATTTGGGGGGAACAGAAGGAGCAGTAGGGCCTGATGGGGTCTGCCCCAGGACAATTCATGGGGCATGGGGACCACAGGGACACAGACTCCCAGGACTCTGAGGCCAGACCAGGAAGTGGAGCCACTGCTTGGAACTTCTGCCCCAAGCCATATGCTACATGTCTGTATCTATATCTATATTTATATCTATATATTTTTATGCATTTAGTACAGGGTCTGCAGGGTCTCACTACACAGATCAGACTTGTAATGATCTTCCTGTTTTCGGCCCCCTAAGTGCTGGGATTACAGGTGTGCACCACCACATTCAGTCTCAATCCTGTCTCAGTTTGCCCCAGGGGCGGGGCCAGCAAACCTGGGATTGAACCTGGTCCCTGTGCATGCCTAAACAGGCACTTTAATCTGCTGAGCTATCTGGCCGGCCTTCCAAACCCCATAAACCCCATATATAAAACCAACTAAAGCTGAGGTTGCCTGATCAAGAATAGGGGGCAGAGTCCCTCACCAAGCTCACAGTGGTGGCTCAGGGGAACTCTCTGAACATCTGAGCCAGCAGTTTGAGAACAGAGCCTCACACCACAACCAGGAGCCCAAGGCCTTGGTGCCTATGATGGATGGGGCACAGTGTCCACCAAAAAGGGACAAGGCTACTTTAGGAGAGGTGAGAAGGGTGTTGGCCCCTCCTCTGTGGGTCCTCAGGAACTAGAGTCAGGGGAAGGGCACCCAGGCCCACAGTCATGATCTCCCACACCATGAAGCTAACCTAACTTGCGCATCCCCTGTGGGGGTCTCTGTCCCATGAGTGCCCCATGTGCAACCACATAGGGGACCTGGACAGACGCTACCATTAGGAATAAACCACGCACTACAGAGGAATGAGCTGGCCACTAACTAGCTGTCCAGAGGGGATACTCACCCCAGGAACATCCAAAAGCCTCGACACCAGAAGAGGCAACTTCAGGGCAGCAACACTGCCAGTGACACCAACGAGAATGCGGAATTTTCTCTCCACCTGGGGTCTGGTGGCTGGACTGGAGGCTCTTGGTTCCATGTGGCGTCTGGTGCCTTTGGGCTCCTTGAGCCCACAGAGCAGGGGCTCCAAGAAGTAATGTGTGACTCAGGAACTGAAGAAGAACAGAGGGTATCCCCTGAATTCATGTGTCCAACCAGGAAGCAGGCAGGGCACTGGCATGAGACCCACCATGAGCTAGGCTGCCAGGGGATAAGCAGCCCAAGCTTCTGGCTGCTCTTATCATGGACAGCTAAGCTAGACAGAAATTAGTAGGCAGTCAGAGAGGGATCAGGCCCACAAGGGAGTCTGTGGAGAGGATAAGACATAAAAAAACTGTGACTAGGGGCAAATTTAAAGAAAGCCAGGGGGCCAGAGAGATAGCTCAGCAGTCTAAAGCACCTGCTTAGGCAAGCTTAGGGATGGAGGTTCGATCCCTGGCACCACATGCCACACCAGCCCCGTCCCCAGGTTGGCCTGAGCCAGCCACAAAAATAAATAAATAAAGACAGCCAGGCCCGCAGACCTCCCTAGAGCTAAACAGTGCCCTGAGATTGTACTCTAATTAGCACCACCTGACCCAGTGAGCCCAAACAGGCTACACAGGCAGGTGACCAGAACACCCTCACCCACACTCTCATCCCTTTCCAGGGATGCCTTGGTTCTATGTCAGAAAGACAGATAAAGGGGGTGGGGAGAAGGCTCAGTAGAATAAGCGCTTCCCTGGCAAGCACAAGGGTCTGAGTTCAATCCCTGGTTCCGGAAAAAAAAAAAAAAAAAAAAGACAGATAAGTCAAGGTTAATATTGCCCATCATATATCCATGCCAGGTGCCTTGCTTCCCTATTGGATCAGTAGTAGCTAAGCAACTATACTTGTAATCCTATAGGTTGACTGTGGTTTGACCCATGTTGTGATTCTGCTTATAAAACACCCTTGGACAAAGAGCCTCTACTGCAACCCACGTTGGGGACCACTCTTGTCTCTTAGGAGCTTTCTCTCAATAAACCTTTCCTACTCTTAACCTTTGTTCCTTAAATCCATTCATTATCAGGAGATACCAATTTGGAGCATCTAATGGTTGGGAGTTATTACCCTGTGACACTCACAGTGGATAACAAAGTCAGCCCTGACCATAATCCCAGAGGTTGGGAGACTGGGGCAGGAGGTTCACCTTGAGTTCAAACCCAGTCTGAGCTACACAGTCTGAACTACATATCGAGACCCTGACTCAAAAGAGGTCTGAGCTGCACAAAGAGCGATGGGCAGGCTGGTTACAGGCCTGAAGAGCGTGATCACTGGGGTCCCAGCTAGCAGGTGAGCTGCGGCTGGAAAAGTGCAACCTCAGCGCTTACGAAAGACAGGGACAGGGCCGCGGTGGAGCTCAGCCTAGTATGCGAGGGCTTCAGTTTGATCCCAGGCACATGCAAACACACACACACACACACACACACACACACACACACACACACACGGCCAAAGAACCCGAGAATGTGACGTCAACATCTCTTTCTCTGAAAGTTAATTCAGGGCAGAGTTAAATAAAAGTTTCAGGGATGCAAAAGGCTGAAGGGGCAGAAACTGCGTCCGACAGAAAGGGTGAGGGGCCGGGGTCTCGTGCAGCACCAAGCGGAAGGAAGTGGCAAGCAGGGTCTGAGCCCCACGGAAGCTGGGACGTAGCTCAGAGAAGTGTGTGTGTGTGTAGACGCGCGTGTTGTTCCGCTAAACGCGCGCGCACACACACACACACACACGCACGCACGCACACATACACCACAAACAGCTGCGGCTGCCGCTCCTGCCTTCCACCTCCCTCCTCAGCTAACTCTGGCCTTAGCTAGTTCACCAGCCCCCCAACACTGCTCACCCCGCTAGAAGCCTTCAAGGGAAGGCCCAAATATCGCGGTACTTCACTCGTCCTTCCCAGAGATGGCTAAATGACACGCAGTCTCACAAGAGTAGTGGGCCGGGCTCAAGGCTGCACAGCCTGCTGGGAGTTGTAGTCCACTTCTCGAAGGCAGGGTTGTGTAGTCCACTGGGTGACTTTTGACACAAATCCTGGCTCTATTCTTTATATTCTCTGGAACTCTCACCAAGGCCTGACCTCACTGCCCAAACTCCTCTACCCACTCCGTACGTTCACAGTATCCAGGACTCAGGCACTTCACAATGGGTATTTACCAAGTCTTATCTGATAAATGAGGTGCCACTGTTGGGGGGGGGGGGGACTGACCACAAACAGGGACACAAAGTCTAGCCCAAGGTCCTCTATGAGGAAGAAAAGGGTCCTAAGCAACATGTCTCGCAGAAACATCTCTCTATGAGAGATTCACTTGAGGTGAATTTTCCAAGTTGACTAAGGCAGAGGGCCGGAGCAGCTCTCCAGGCAGAGGCCACAGCACTGGGCAAAAGAAAGTGGCGGGAGAAGGAATGGTGGGTGCATTTCCTGCCTTCATTGTCCAGCCCCAGGATCTTTAGTTCACGAGACTACTCAGCCTACAATGGGGTCCCAGCATGAATAAGCACTAAGGGGCTCAAGAGCTCTTCTACCTTGTCCAAAGAAGCCACCTTTAAAAAAAAAAAAAATCATGGAAGGGTTTTTGTTTTTGTTTTTTGCGGAACTGGAACCGGGGATTGAACTCAGACCTTGGCTTGCCAGGCAAGCGCTTATTCTACTGAGCTATCTGCCCAGCCCCATGGAAGGTTTAAAAAAATTACAAGAAAAAAAAATATATATAGAAGGTTTTATTTCATAAAAAAATGCCACTACTTAGTATTTTGCTCTTCTGGCTCTTTTTTAAAGCTTTGAGTAACTTACAAAAAATTTTACAATCTGGTCTCTAAGGCAATTAACACAAGCTGGTATGCTGGAATGGATAGGAGCTCATTTAAACAAAAACTTCAAAAAAAAAAAAAATCTCACAAGTCAACGGAATTCTGCCCCATTTTAGGTCCAAATGAATCAAGCCAACCTATTCTTCGTCTTCCCCAGACATTCCTGAGCACCTTTCCACATTTATTTTCACATCACTTGAATTCTGCAATCTTATCAACCCCCTCTTCTGTAAACCCTCAAAGCTGGCTCCTGTGTGCACACCACTTCACAAAACAGGCTTTTTCCTTTTGGGGATGGGAGGTGCATTTGAGGCAGGCCCTCACTGTGTAGACCAGACTGGCCTCCAACTACATGTGATCCTCCTGCTCCAGCCTTCTTAGCACACAGAGACCATCTAGACCTCAGTGACAAACCTTTTAGAGAGGAGCACCCAAACTGCAACCCAAAACCCATTTATTTATTGCGAAGTGCCAACACTACAATTAAACCTAAATATGGAAGTTTAAGCTTAGAAAAACAACTCATAGCCTGGTATGGTGCTCCATGACAATAATCCCAGCACTCAGGAGACTGACGCAGGAAGATTACTGTGAGTTTGAGGCCAGTGTGGGCTACATAATGAAGTTCAAGTCCAGCCTGCATGACAAAGTGAGACCCTGCCTAAAAAAGAAAAAAAAAAA
This sequence comes from Octodon degus, assembly GCF_000260255.1. Taxonomy (NCBI): domain Eukaryota; kingdom Metazoa; phylum Chordata; class Mammalia; order Rodentia; family Octodontidae; genus Octodon; species Octodon degus. The sequence continues at coordinate 2,869,882 of NW_004524602.1, forward strand.
TCTTTTGTTTCAAAAGAAAAAAAGAACAATGAGGCATGGTGGTGCATGCCTATAATCCTAGCAATAGGAAAGCTGAGGTAGGAGGATTGCTGTGAGTTCAAGACAGCCTGGGCTACAAAGTGAGCTCAAGGCCAGCCTGAACTGCATAGCAAGACCCTGTCTCAAGAAAGAAAAAAAAAAAAAAAAAAAAAAGCTTGCATGCCATGGGTTTACCACCAGTTTACACCAAGGCAGCCCTGCCCCAAGTCCCTGCTGCCTCCTGCCTTCTCAATAACACACTCCCCTCTTCCAGTAGGCAGGAGCCTCTGAGAACTGTAAGGCCTATCCAAGGCCACTTCAGAGAAAGAACCATGCAGAAACACGTGACATTGGTGCCAGGCAAGGAGTGACAGGGTTCACAGCCACCCAACCGCCATATACCTGCCCTGCAGCTACAGCAAGGCTTCATGCAGGCCCCCCATTAAGACACATGACACACAGGACACATGTTCCCCTTTATTACAGTTCACTCAGTTACCACAGATAAACATGTTGGCTTAGGCAGGTCAACTGCCAGCCAAGGAATGGTCTGTGTCTCCCGGAAACAAGGAGGGCAGTGGGCACCAGGAGAATGCAGAAGCAGGCCTCTGGCGGGCCCCAGACCTGCGGATCCCAGAATTGACTGGACTCTCCTCCCACTTCCTGGGCTTAGGTTCCCTCCCAGGAAGTGCATAGTTGCCAGGAGATGCAGCATCCTAGGGTCTGAGCGAGCCAGGCCAGGTGCAGGAGACAAACTTTCCCCAGGGCAGCGCCAGGCCTGGCCATGTAGGTCTCAGCCAGGAAAGTGGAATGGGACAGGAAATTGATTAGAGGTGGCATTCAACAGATCAAGAATGCTAGGCTGGCAGCTGGAACACAGCACTCCAGAATGACCAGAGGGACAAAGAGAAAGAGAGCTAGAAGTCTGGGTAAGGGGAAGAAAGGAGAAGGGCCTGGACCTAGAGGCTGGGATAGCTGCTCTCCAGAGAGAATGGCAGAGAACCAATCACAGCATGGGGCTCAAGCCTGAGGGACATCAAGAAGAGGACTCTGCGAAGGCCCTGAGCTTCTCTCATAGGGAAGAGACACCATGGAAGATCATGCTCTGGATGGCCTGAAAACCCGAGTACTGAGCTCCACGTGGAGCCAGGGGCTACCCAGCTAGCCCACCGGGCCTCTGTCAGAACAAGGAGGGTGGGGACAGGCACCTGCTCCCTAGGTGATCACCCCACTCCCACCACCCTCCCTCAAAGCAATAGCCACCCCCTTCTTGGAATAGAACAGCCCCAGTCCTAGACTCCCTCCCTGGAAATATGGTGAGGAAGGACCAGGAACCAAATCCTGCAGGCAAAGAAGAACAACTTAGCTGACTGCGGAAAAATGGAGCTAAACTAAATGCCCCTGCCTGCCTGTCTCACCAGAATCCCTCTTCCGGCCTTTGTGCTTTCAGTCCAATGGCACCTGGCACTTCTTCCTGGGTCAGAATGCAAATGCCTAGGGCTGCCCCGTGGCCAGGAGCAAGTGGGGCAGAGGCGTAAGCTCCTCTCTTGAGAGCCCTGTCTCACTGTCCTCTGAGTTCCCCTCCCTCCTGCCAATCCAGCAGGAAAGCTATGCTTCTAGGAACCCAGTGGTCATGCAGAGACCCCAGAAGCCTTGCAGGCCTAGGTCGACCAGGCCTCTGCCAGGGACCCATGATTATTTACAGTTTCTGCTCCAGTTTCAAGGTACAGGTGACACCTACCCAGAGAGACCCAGCTCTTCAGAGAAGGCAGAGGGGGCATGAGGAGGTGGCAAGGGGCGTGCTCGAGAGGGCTGGAGGCAGAGACGGGAAAGGCACAGGAGGGAAAGGATGAGCCTGCCTCTGCAACCAAACTGAGAGCCAAGGAGACCAGGCCTACATTTCCTTTCCTGGGACCCAGGCACCCCTAAGGGCTCTGCATGTCCCACTGTAAGCATGCCACATCAGCCCCGGCTTTCTGGAGCTGGCTTTCTGGAGCTGGGAATCCAGTCATACTGGGAATCTGAGCTCAGTCTCAGAGCAGATACAACTAGGACACAGCCTCAGAGGGACAAAGAAAAACACCACTCAGGGAAGAAAGACCCCAGGGAAGGGAAATGCGCAGGGGATCTGAAGGCAGGGAGGAGACAAGAGGAGGAGCCTGGATGGGTCCCAAGGAGCAAGGGGAGATCCTGTTTCTTCTCAGCAGGACCCAGGTGGAAGTGGATTCAGCTTCAGAGCCTGCAGAGGGCACAGGTGTTGCAGGAGTCCTGGGCCAGGGTCAGGCGGGTGGCATGGTGGAGGGGGCGCTGGTTTGGTTCTAAACATACATCTAGCACCACGACAAGAGACCTCCACTGCACTACTTCACAAGGGGACAGGAACACGGTGGTCATGGCACGGGATGGCTCCACGTGCAGCCTATGGCTCCGAGAGGCGAGCGGGGACAGAGGCAGACAGATAGATACAGAATATATATATATATATATATATCTTTGTACAAAGTAGAGGGAAGAGGAAAGGAAGAAGGGAACCCTGCTTGGTCACCACAGCTGATGTGGCTTGAGCCCCTGTCCCATGCCCTGGCCCTGCCTCTGAGTGGGTGTGGCAGGCTCACATCTCATTGGAGTATGTGTAGCTGGGGGTGGCAGAATACTGGGGCTGTGACTGGCTCATAGCCCCCTGGGCTGCCCCCATAGCTGCATTCTGGGCTGCCTGCTGCACGTGGGGGTTCTTCCATGCACCCGTGGTCCATTCCTCCTGTGCTTTGCTGAAACTCCCTCCACTGCCCCGGTAGAATTTATGAACCTGTTAGAGGAGAAGCACAAGAAGGGCTCATTAGGGCCGGGGAGATGGCTTAGTAGAATAAGCATTTGTCTGACAAGTGCAAGGGTCTGAGTTCAACCCCAAGTTCTGAAAAAAAAAAAAAAAAAAAAAAAAAAAAAAAAGCGCTCATTACCTGGGTGTAGTGATGCACACCTATGATTATAGCACTTGGGAGGCTAAGGCAGGAAGATCCCTTTGACTTTAAAGCCAACCTGAGCTCCATAGTTCAAGGCTAGCCTGAATTACATAGCTAGGCCCTGACTCAAAAAACTAAAAAAGAGAAATGTCTGCCAAAGGGAAGAGGCAACCCACAGCTCCTCCAAGAAACAGATGGGATCCATCTACATCTCTCCCTCCGTCCCCAAGTACCATGCAGGTACAGCAGATCTGGCAGGTAACTCCAGAGGGATTGACCTGGAGGACTAAGAAATGCATCTGCTCACAGTCCAATCCCAAGGCCACCCACTCCCCTCTGGGTGGCCACATACCATGCTGAGGGCGATGAAGGAGAAGACGGCCATGACCGTGAACATGATGGTGGGGATGAGCATGACCACGGCCGAGCCAATGTTTGTCCCAAAGAAGGAGATAGTTGCGATCCAGCCGCTATGGAGAGAGGCCAGCATGGGTGGTGTGGGCACAGGGGACCCAGGAGCCCATGCTACAGCTAAGACCACCCTGCCACCCCAAAATCCGTGTCATTGACACACAGTGACCATCTCATTGGCACCCAAGGCTGGCCAGTGGCTAGGGGAAGACCCCTATGCAGGCTTTCCAAGAGTGTGCGATGCTCCCAACCACCCACTGCCTGGCTCCTGTTCCCCTCCAAAGCTACTCCCAATCCTCTCACCCATACAGAAACCGGCCACTTGGTGTCACCTAGGCCAGGCAGCTCAGCACCTTACACTCCCATCCTGCCACCCCTACTGATCCAGAGCAACCCCACTTCTTACCAGACGCCCCAGCCTGGGATGCCCACAGCCTGGATGATGCTGATGACCAGCTGCGCCATAAAGGTGAAGAAGAACGCCATGAAGCTGAAGGAGCTGTCAGTTCTGCAGCAAAAAACATGGTTTCTGGCACCTGGAAGAGGGCCAGGGCTCCTCTGCCTCCAAGAACCCCCACGCCTTCCCAAGGATAAGTGAATATATAATGAACAGAGGACGTGCAGAGACCTTAATCAAGAGGCCAGAGTGGAACCCCTTCATGGCCTTTGAAGGCATCTGTGTGCCCAGCTATGTAAATGACATTGCACAGGGTTGGGGCTCTTTGTGTATGGGGCACACATAGGCCCTGTGGGCACAGAAACAGATGGCAGCCCCATTATCAAGGGGATGGACAGCCTACTGGCATCAAGCCAGCTACCTTCATGGGGACACAGACCAATAGTTTCATAGGCTCAGAGAGAGCAAATCCCTTTGGCACTAGAACGGACACCTTGTTGGCACCAAGATAGTAGCTAATTGGCACATAGATAGTCCTGCTGGCAAACAGATTTAAGCTCCCATTATCATGGAGATGGATAGTGACTGGCATCAAGACAGACAGCCTTATTGATAGAGTCAGTCCCAATGGCACAGACACTGAAAATTCCCTTTGGCACAGAATGGGCATGTACGGCACCAGGACACATGTATGGTGTTCCTTTTGGCACAGAATTGGATAATGTCATTAACACATGAATGGCTTCAGTGGTTCCTGGATGGCTGGCACCTGGGCTGATGATCTTCTTGTACCAATCAGCTGGAATAAGGATGGGAAGCTCCACAGATGAGACAACCCACAGGACAAGTAAACACGTAGTTTCCCAGAGAAAGCTGAGCATAGGAAAAATAGTCTGGTCTCCATGAGGACCCCACTACCACAGGAAGAGGAAGAAGTGAATGAACTATGAGGAAAGTCCCAGCTCCCAGCCCTCTCAGAGAGGCAGGAGCTCCCACGAAGCCCACAGCTAAGGAGGCAGTGGGAGCCAAGGTAAGCAAGAGAAAGCAAGGCTGGGGGAGGGCAAAAGTGGGGGGGGGGAGGAGAGGAAGAAAGAGGGAGAGAGGGAGGGAGGGGGAGAGAGAGGGAGAGAGCAAAGAGAGAAAGGAAAGGAGCTGTGCATGGTGCACATGCCTATAATCCTATAATCCTTGGCACTCTGGGATACTGAGGTAGGTAGCCTGGGCAATTTAGTGACTTAACAAGACCCTGTCTCAAAATGAAAAATAAAATTAAAACATGAATGGCTGGGGATGTAGCTCAGTGCAAAAGTTCTGGGTTCACTCTGCAGTTCTATTCTTTCTTTTCTTTTCTTTCTTTTAAAAAAAGGAATGACAGAGTAAAGAGCTGTAAAGAGACAGCAGGTGGGTACAAAGAGACAGTGCTAGGAGCCTAGGGGAGCACCAACCACTTACTTGAAGGCCTTGTAAATGGGCCGAAACCAGCAGACGTAGGAGCAGGGCGTGAAGAGGATGAGCCAGAGAAAGGCCAGGCCAAAGTTGGTGGCTCCCCCGCCTCCGATCAGCCACGCGAGACAGCCCACCAGGTTCACGGCCAGCGTGACGCTGTTCACTGCAGACCCACAAGCATACACACAAGGAGAGAGACACACACCAGACACACACACACACACACACACATACACACACACGCCCAGAATTCAAACAGAGACTCATAATCAAACACAAGCCAATGATAGACAGGTAGAGAGGTAAAGATACACGCATGCACACGCACGTGCATACACACACACAAACACCCCCCCACATTTATAGATTCATACCCACACAGAAAACCCACATATCATATCAATGAATGCATATGCATACACATGAGACACACACACACACATACACACACACGCACACAATGAGTACAGATGTAAGAAAGCAAGCTGGGAGCCCAGACCAAAGCCCTCCCCACACCCACTCCCAGAGACCTGGGAGCACAGCAGGGCCCAGCAGGCTCCTTTGGAGGCCTGGCCTCGGTGGGAGAAACACTCCTTCCCTGGCAGAAAAGCCTGGGGATGGGGGTGCAGCTCAGGGCAGTACACACGCTTAAGTGGACCAGGCCCCAAGTTCTGTCTGTATGTACAGAGCAGCCTCAGTCCTGGGCCCTCCCAGGGGTAAATCAACCACCACGCTCCAAATGGGAAACATATTACACTTCCCCTTACAAGGCTGGGCAGGGAAAGAAGACAAAAAAAAGCCTTCCTAGGAACTTTCTTTGTGTCCCAAACCACCCACTGTGCACTTCCATGGGGTGCCAGCAGTGGCTGGGACTTCAGTCTCTCTCTCTCTCTTTTTTTTTTTTTTTGGCACAGGGAATTGAACTCAGGACCTCAAACTTGCCAGGCAGGTGCCATGCCACCGACCTATACTTCCAGCCTCTATCATTCTTTAGACTACAATCACACTTCTCCCCTTTAAAGGCCCCTTACTCATCTGCTGTCCCCTGAGCTCCTGCAGACCTGGCTGCACACCGTGTCCTCTGAATACAAAACACAGACTACCCACCAGATGTTCCCTTCTCATATGGGTCACAGTGTCACTGAGTCCAAGCTAGCAGGAGGCCCCAGGAATGCCCCATGTCACACACTGACACTGACATCAGGGTGCCCCTGTGCTTGACCTTGGGCTGAGTGTGCATGATAGTAGGCCCCACACAGGTAGCATCTGCCCCCAGAGAGCCCTTCAGCACCTCAGGGGTGACACACATTCCCTCGGGTCAGAGCCCTGCCAGGTGCCCAGTGAAGACTTAGGAGATATTTATAGGCCTTAAATCCAGCTCTGGGTGAGATCTCCTCAGGGCTAGCATCCTGGGAGCCTGGGGTCAGGGAAAAAGAAGGCTCCCTAAGTTGGGCCCAATATGACCACTGTGCCGATGTACCCATCCTGGGTCCTCAGGACACAGGTGGACGCTTCTTCTTGTGAGGTCAGCTCCATACCCTGTCTTGATCACTGCTCCAAAATCTCCTGGTGCTTTGGGGTCATCCCTGATTTAATGGCTCTGTCCATAGAAAAGATATCAAGTCACCCATGGTTGCATGGGTAACCTCTCTGCCAGCTCTCCTCTCCAGCTCAGAGTCCCAATGTCCCCTCCTCCCCATAGTTACTCTACTTCCTCTCTAGAACAGACTCAAGGACTCGGCTGCCCCTTCTCCTGATGTCTGCCACTTCTGTCTCTGCTGTTACCCCCGGCCAGCTTGGCATCCAGGATTCATTACCTTGCTGCCTCACTCTCTCCCCTGTCATGGTCTGGCCACACTTACCCTAGATGAACATAGCTTCCATCCTACCTGAGCTCAATGTCCCCAAGAAGAAAGGACACTCAGGGAAGCCCAGCAGTGCTATAAATTTGGAAACCTTAGAAGCTAGGTTTCCTTGGAGAGTGTCGCTCCTCTGCACACATACTCTGGACCTCCTCTCCAACACTCCCATCCCCACACCTATACTACATTTGACAGAGAAAGGAATGGAAGTCTTTAGAAGTAACCTCCATGCCTTCCTCCCAACGGTCACAGATGCCCCTCACCTGCCCCAGCCTCTCTTGGTTAACATGCTAGGACATCTCTTCCTCACTCAAAGATCAGCAGGTTTTTTTGTTTTGCTTAAAGGTCAGGAGTTTGTGTGCCTGGCACTGTGCCCTTCCTACCACGTCACAAAGGGCCTAATGTGAAGACAGCCTTTGTTACCACTTCTGGATAATCTTGGGCCCAGGGTGGCAGTTAGGCCACATCATGGGGACAGAAACCAATTGCATTAACTCAGGAGGTGTCTGGGGCTGGCACCCTGCACAGTCAGCCTGCCTGTCTTCCCTCACTTGCCTTCTGAGCAGTTGAACATGACCAAGTGACAACATCCATGCTGATTCCTTTCCTACCAATCTGCCACCAACCACCAGAAATGTGCCCCTTAGACCTATGACCTCAGCATTCTAGACCAGTGGGACTCCAGGCTCAAAGTACAGACCAAAAACCTTGAAGTGACATCAGTCACTGAACCAATGCCCCCTGTCTATAATAGAGACTTACTGCTTGTTTTGTTTTGAGACAGGGTCGTACTATATAGTTCAGGCTGGCCTTAAACTCTATGTAGCACAGGCTGGCCATGAACTTGTGATCCTCTTGCCTCAGCCTCCCAAGTGCTGGGATTACAGACGTGCACCACCACGCCCAGCTGGAAACTACTATTTGAGAAGTGATGTAGCCAGACACACGTCTCCCCAGCCTCTCGACTCCCAGCTGAATGCTCTTCTCTTTAAACACCTTCTAAGAAAAGCAAGAAAAATAGGTTTTGAAGGAAGGACTCTCCTCCAGGTCCAGAATCCTGACATCTTGGCAGGTACCAGAGGATCCCTCGAAAATTACTCCATCAGAAGTGGAAAGGAATGGGCCAAGAAGATAGCTCAGCGGGATAAGCTCCTGCCTGGCAAGCACAAGGTCTTGAGTTCCATCCCCGGCACTCCAAAAAAAGTTACACTACAAAAAGAGCCACCCCTCAATCCAGGGGCTCTGTGAATGAGAGATGGAGGGGGAAACTGAGGTCAGTTTAGGAGCCTGCCCCTGAAAGCAGCCTGCTAGGAACCAAGTGGGAAAAGACTTCCCATCCACGGAAACATCACACCTGAAGCTGATGGACGGCCATCTGCACCCCTGCCCAGTGCCCAGTCCTCCTCCTCAGCCCAGCCTGCCCCGCACTCACACATCCAGAGGTAGTACAGGCGCTTGGTCATGCTGAGATGTTGGGGTGGGATGTCAGCCTCGAAGTCTTGGTAGAAACACGGCTTCAGCGGGATGAACTTGGGCAGCGGCGGAAAGTTGTTCACCTTCTCTGTAGGCCACGCACACCAGAGACATCAGGATGCTCCATGCCCACTGTGCCCCATGCCCCCTCTCCCTATCTGGATGGTGCCAATGTCACCCAGCTGTCCCCAGCTTCCTGAGTCTGCCAAGATGACCCTGAGTCACCACATCCCTGGGTAGACACATGGCTGGTGGACACACTGGGGTAAGGCACCCTCTCTTGCCAGGGTAGTTCCAGGAAGAGGAATAGAATGACTGAGCCAGGAGATGGGGACCCAGCCTCCACCAAACATTCATTCATTCAAGCCACTGTCCCTGCTACTCCTCAGTGTCCCCAGTGGGGTAGAGTGTGGACCAGAGGGTCCCTGAAGTTACTTCCATCCCTAGCATCTGCATCTCTGAGCCCCAGAAACCAGGAAATTTGGGACCCACAGGAAACAGAGCCCAGAGAAGGAACACAGAGGACGGAGGCTGAGCCACCAGTTCTGCTACTCAGTCAGCTGGATAGGAAGAGAAGAGTATTAGCATGCTACATCCTGGTCCCCAGTGCCAGAAACCTAACAGTGGATGAGACAGGGCCATGCTGGGGCTTCAGGGGGCAGCAGGGAGCAGCTGGGGTCAGGAGGACAGACAGAACAGCCTCCAGAGAGTAGAAACACTAGGGCCAAGGAACAGGGCCACCCTCCAGCCCTCCCTACTGTCCTGCCAGCCCCGACCGCCCTTCCTTACCTGCCATGGTGACACAGCTGGCCTGCGGCCTGCCCACACCTCTGTCCTGAACTGCAGGAAGGAAAAACCAGAGAAAGTGAGAATCAGGAGCCCCATCCAACTAGGTACCTCTCTGAACCCCAGGGACGCTGCAAGCTCCCAGGACAAGACAGAGCACAGCACCCTGCAACCTAGCGAGGCAGCTCCTGCACGCAGGCCCCCCGCCCCCTGCCGTCTGCTTCCGGTGGACTCCGGCCCTTTGCTTCAAGGCACAGAGTCCATGCTCAGAAACCAGCCCGCAACAGGAGGGGAACTCGGGCAGTGAGACCCACTCAAGGAAAGCCACAGGAGAGCGAGGGCCCAGAGACCCCTAAAGAGGAGGTCTCGCCCCTCGCCCTGCGCAGACTCCCTCCTCAGACTTCTTATCTGCCGGTAGGGGGAGCAGGTGGAGAAGCCGATGTGGACCTTGCCCTGCTCGCCCTGCGCAGGCAGCGCCTGATAACTTGGGGTGTGATTCAGAACTCTACCTATTATGTTAAAAGAAGGGGTCAGTGCACAGAGGCTTAGCATATATGAGGCTCTGGGTTCCTCACCAGCACCACACACACACACACACACACACACACACACACACACACACGACAAATTTATTTTTTGTTTTAAATATATTTAGTACAGGGTCTATGGGGCTCACTACATAGACTGGACTCATAGTGATCATCCTGTTTTCATCTTCCTAAATCCAATCCCAGGTGCGCGCCACCACGCCCAATCTCAGTGGCAGCCTCAGCGTGCCCCGGGAGCGGGAGCGGGGCTGGCACAGCACGCCAGGGACAGAACCCCGGTCCCTGGAGTCTGCCTAAACAGGCGCTTTAATCTACTGAGCTATCTGGCCGGCCGGACAAATGCATTTTTTGATCCAACAATTCTATTTACCTACAAATAAACAACACATTTCGTTCAGTATTATTTGACATTATTTGAAAACAGACTAGATATTTGAATAAACCAGGTAAATGAAGTTTTTACATAGATGTAAAAAAGAATGTAGGTAAGATCTATCAGCTGCTAAGGAGTGATTTGTGGGGTACACTAAGGTTTTTTTTAAAAAAAAATTTATTTTATTTATTTATTTATTTAGATGGAACTGGAGATTGAATTTAGGCTCTTGTGCTTGCCAGGCAAACACTTACTCTACTGAGCTATCTCCCCGCTGGGTACGCTAAGTTTTAAAAAAAAAGTATAGGGGCCGCGGAGATAGCTCAGTAGAATAAGCGCTTCCCTGGCAAGCGCAAGGGCCTGAGTTCAATCCCCGGTTCTGCAAATAAATAAATAAATAAATAAATAATAAAAAAGTACAAAAATATAAATAGAATATTGGCCCTTATATAAGAAAGGGGAAGAAAGAATATGCATATGAATTTGCTTAGTTTTATAAAAGAAATATGGGAAAAAACAAACCAGAAATTAATGAACTGGGACCTACAGAATGGAAGGACAAGAATGAGTAGACACTTTCTTTAGGTTTTGCTTTGTTTTGTTTTTGAGACAGGGTCTCGCCATGTAGTTCAGGCTGGCCTTGAATTTGTAGTGATTCTCCTGTGTCAACCTCCCAAGAGATGAGGTTACAAACATGCTACTTTTGTACATATGATGAATTACACATTCAGAAACTTAAACCAGAAAAAAAAAAGCAAACTCTCAATTGAAACAAAGAAAAACCAATGAAACTAAACGAACATTAAATTGATAACAAAAAATAAATAAAAATAACTAAATTGTTTTTCTTTTTTGGCAGACCTGGGGATTAAACTCAGGCCCTTGCACTTGCCAGGCAAGAGCTTATTCTACTGTGCCATCTCCCCAGCCCAATAAAAATACATTGATAACACAGCATGTAAGAAAAAAAATTGGCCCAAGTAAGCCTGAATCAAAATACTTTGTGTTTTCTTAGATACGCTTGCAGGTCGATAGCTGGAAGGAAACCTGGAGCTGTAGCAGGCTTGACCGGCACTACTGTACCGCTGTGATTATGGAAATTACAGGCAAGAACAAGTAAGAGGTGTGATGGCAGAAAGCCATGTGTGGTGGGGCATGCCTGTAATCCTAGCACTGGGGAGGTTCAGGCAGGCAAATGGCTGGGCTACATACTGAGACCCTTCCTCAAAGAAGAAATTAAATTTCTTGGTTGTGATAATGGCATTAAAGTTCTTAGAATTGCTGGGTGTAGTGGCACATGCCTATAATCCCAGTACTTGGGAGGCTGAGGCAGGAGGAGCATTGCAAGTTCGAGGCTAGTCTGACTACAAAGTAAGTTTAACGTCAGCCTGACCTGTATAGGGAGACCATCTCAAAAACACAAAAATAAATAAATTTAAAAAATAGAAAATAGGGGCTGGTGAGATGGCTCAGTGGTCTAAAGCACCTACTTAGAACAAGCGTAGCAAAGCACAGGGACCGCGGTTCAATCCCCCAGCACCACATGCCAGCCAGCCCCGCCCCCTGGTGGGCGGAGCTGGCCACATACACAAATAA